>NW_026606849.1:0-47500 GCF_029890125.1 Rhinichthys klamathensis goyatoka | reverse complement strand
CACAAACACTCACTCACACACACAAACACTCACTCAAACACACACTCACTCACACAAGGGCACACAAACACTCTCACTCCCTCTCTCACACACACACTTACTCACACAAACACTCTCTCACACAAACACTCACTCACTCACACACACAAACACTCACTCACACACACACTCACTCACACAAGCGCACACAAACACTCTCACTCGCTCTCTCACACACACACTTACTCACACAAGCACTCTCTCACTCAAACACACACTCACTCACACAAGCGCACACAAACACTCTCACTCCCTCTCTCACACAAACACTCTCTCACACAAACACTCACTCACTCACACACACAAACACTCACTCACACACACACTCACTCACACAAGCGCACACAAACACTCTCACTCCCTCTCTCACACACACACTTACTCACACAAGCACTCTCTCACACAAACACTCACTCACTCACACACACACTCACTCACACAAGCGCACACAAACACTCTCACTCCCTCTCTCACACACACACTTACTCACACAAGCACTCTCTCACACAAACACTCACTCACACACACACACACTCACTCACACACACACACTCACTCTCACTCGCTCTCTCACACACACACTTACTCACACAAGCACTCTCTCACACAAACACTCACTCACTCACACACACAAACACTCACTCACACAAGCGCACACACACACTTACTCACACAAGCACTCTCACACACACACTTACTCACACAAGCACTTTCTCACACAAACACTCACTCACTCACTCTCACACACACACACACACTCACTCACTCACACAAGCACACACAAACACTCTCACTCCCTCTCTCACACAAACACTCTCACTCCCTCTCTCACACACACACTTACTCACACAAGCACTCACACACACAAACACTCACTCACACACACACTCACTCACTCACACAAGCGCACACAAACACTCTCACTCGCTCTCTCACACACACACTTACTCACACAAGCACTCACACACACAAACACTCACTCACACACACACTCACTCACACAAGCGCACACAAACACTCTCACTCGCTCTCTCACACACACACTTACTCACACAAGCACTCTCTCACACAAACACTCACTCACTCACACACACAAACACTCACTCACACACACACTCACTCACTCACACAAGCGCACACAAACACTCTCACTCGCTCTCTCACACACACACTTACTCACACAAGCACTTTCTCACACAAACACTCACTCACTCACTCTCACTCACACACACAAACACTCACTCACACACACACACAAACACTCACTCACACACTCACTCACACAAGCGCACACAAACACTCTCACTCGCTCTCTCACACACACACTTACTCACACAAGCACTCTCTCACACAAACACTCACTCACTCACACACACAAACACTCACTCACACACACACTCACTCTCACTCCCTCTCTCACACACACACTTACTCACACAAGCACTCTCTCACACAAACACTCACTCACTCACTCACACAAACACTCACTCACACACACTCACTCACACAAGCGCACACAAACACTCTCACTCGCTCTCTCACACACACACTTACTCACACAAGCACTTTCTCACACAAACACTCACTCACTCACTCTCACTCACACACACGCTCACTCACTCACACAAGCGCACACAAGCACTCTCTCACACAAACACTCACTCACTCACACACTATCACTCACACAAGCACGCGCACACACACTCTCACTCCCTCTCTCACACAAACACTCTCACTCCCTCTCTCACACACACACACTTACTCACACAAGCACTCGCTCACACACACACAAAACATGATCACAAGCAGGACTTTTGAGTACAAGTATGTTTAGAAAGAAAGGATAGTTTAGTGTAGAGTCGTGAGAGACTGGAACCGAGATCAGCGGAGCGAGGGATGAAGGAAAGAGGAGAATATGAACCTCACGAACTTTTGTTGGTGACAGGAAACAAGAGTAATATACACTCACCGGCCACTTTATTAGGTGCCCCATGCTAGTAACGGGTTGGACCCCCTTTTGCCTTCAGAACTGCCTCAATTCTTCGTGGCATAGATTCAACAAGGTGCTGGAAGCATTCCTCAGGGAGTTTGGTCCATATTGACATGATGGCATCACACAGTTGCCGCAGATTTGTCGGCTGCACATCCATGATGCGAATCTCCCGTTCCACCACATCCCAAAGATGCTCTATTGGGTTGAGATCTGGTGACTGTGGAGGCCATTTTAGTACAGTGAACTCATTGTCATGTTCAAGAAACCAATTTGAAATGATTAGAGCTTTGTGACATGGTGGAAGTAGCCATCAGAGGATGGGTACATGGTGGCCATAAAGGGATGGACATGGTCAGAAACAATGCTCAGGTAGGCCGTGGCATTTAAACGATGCCCAATTGGCACTAAGGGGCCTAAAGTGTGCCAGGAAAACATCCCCCACACCATTACACCACCACCACCAGCCTGCACAGTGGTAACAAGGCATGATGGATCCATGTTCTCATTCTGTTTACGCCAAATTCTGACTCTAACATCTGAATGTCTCAACAGAAATCGAGACTCATCAGACCAGGCAACATTTTTCCAGTCTTCAACTGTTCAATTTTGGTGAGCTCTTGCAAATTGTAGCCTCTTTTTCCTATTTGTAGTGGAGATGAGTGGTACCCGGTGGGGTCTTCTGCTGTTGTAGCCCATCCGCCTCAAGGTTGTGCGTGTTGTGGCTTCACAAATGCTTTGCTGCATACCTCGGTTGTAACGAGTGGTTATTTCAGTCACTTTTGCCCTTCTATCAGCTAGAACCAGTCTGGCCATTCTCCTCTGACCTCTGGCATCAACAAGGCATTTCCGCCCACAGAACTGCCGCTCACTGGATGTTTTTTCTTTTTCGGACCATTCTCTGTAAACCCTAGAGATGGTTGTGCGTGAAAATCCCAGTAGATTAGCAGTTTCTGAAATACTCAGACCAGCCCTTCTGGCACCAACAATCATGCCACGTTCAAAGTCACTCAAATCAACTTTCTTCCCCATACTGATGCTCGGTTTGAACTGCAGGAGATTGTCTTGACCATGTCTACATGCCTAAATGCACTGAGTTGCCGCCATGTGATTGGCTGCTTAGAAATTAAGTGTTAACGAGCAGTTGGACAGGTGTACCTAATAAAGTGGCCGGTGAGTGTATATTATAGTAATTATATATTCATATATATATATATATAGCTGAAGAACTTGTGCACACACAAAATACACATACATAACCTTCATATCCTAATAAACTTCATATCCTATCGCATATCAATATCAATAGCTTAGAGCAAAACACATCAGCCAGATTCGGCTGATTCACGGGCACTTCGAGATTAACATCTCTTTGTCTATAATAACATTATTATTATATTTAGTATTGTATTTGTGGAATATATTCCAGTGCCATTAGTCAAAGAATCTGTTTCCATGAGTAAAATTGGCAGGTATAATTAAAACAGCAAACACATATCTGAGATATATGAATATAACTGTTTGGGCAAATTCTGCACTACAGAAAGTGTTTCTTTAGGAGCAGTGCACACATGTGACCAACAGCATCTCACAGAGGAACAGCTCAGCCTCAGGAATGCAGAGACACAGTGTAATCCTGAAGCTCGTGTCCTTCTGGTTATCTGGAGCATTAATGTGTGGAACTGTAATCGGTTCCAGCTTTACGGAGACATCTGCGGTGTAACGGCAAGCGATCACCGGATCGTTCTCAGGGAAATGCTCCAGATTATGTAATACGGCTGCGTCATGTTTTCTGTGCTCTAGCGCCGGACAATAAAACTCATGTTCATTTTTTTATATTTGTTGGGACTGACAGAACCACACAGCTGGAAGTCACTGAACTAAGATGCAGGAAAGTATTACACAGTAAAACAGGCGCAATGCAACAAGATTCAAGCCATGAATTGATTTCGATGAAGTCAATGTGAAACTGAATATGAATATGGACATGAACATTTTGGCCGATAACGATAACCGATAATTCTTTATATTTGAAAGCCGATAAATCTAAATCAAAATTGTATATAATTTTTGAGAGCCTGATTACAAAAACAAAAGTCTCACCATTAAAATCCATGTCCCAAACACACAATTATAATGTTCTCATGATAATTTTATGTAGCCGATATGACAGCACATATATACTGTAACTTTATTTTCCTTTTTTGAACTGATTCCAATCATATTTCAAGCAATTCAAAACCCTCATGTTGAACAGTGCGCATCTGAAGCGTCTCAGCTGGAGGAAATAATACACTATTTATCAACTTTAATATAATGATAACATTAAAAATGAACATTTATCGGCCGATACCGGAAATATTGGATTTGAATATGCATATTCTTAAAAGTCATTATTGCAGTGATTATTATGTTTCTAGCATGTTATATGTGTGGCAGAAGTTCTTCTTACTCTAATAGCTTTTCCTTTCTAAAACAACCATGTATGAAGAACATCATGGCCATATTCCAGGATCATAAAGCCAAGATTCATCGGACTGCGGAAGAATGATTGGGAGGATCATGAAAACAATCATTTTCACACATGAATCGGCTCCTTAAATTCATTGAAAGTCTTCTGCAGGAGACTTTACAGAGAGCTGGATTCTTGCACTGACAATACAAGATCTTGACACAAAATGATGCAAATAACATCACAAAATTAAATTAACATTTACTAAACTGTCAGCAGGACTAACCAGTGCACTGACACTGAAATCAAGTGATAGACAAAATCTTCTTGTTGCTTGTTGTAAGTGTGTGTGTGTATTGGCAAAGTTCAGTTTATACCTTGAAAATCAGTACCAGAGGTTGTAACATCAATACTTTGTTTATATATTTAAGCCCATATCCATTCCATTATTGCCTTTTTAAAAACATCAAACCAAATCTAAAATCGTGAAATTTCCCAGAGAGCAAAATTAAGTGAAAAAAGGGGAGACTGAGAAAAAGAAGTATGTATTGATCTTACATTCAAGTTTAACTGGTGCCAGACCAGTCAAAGCAACACACACAACAATGATATTTTAACCAATGAGATCATCACAGTGATTAAAAAAATACTTCACTTAATGCTTCCTAAAGTGTTTCTTTTTCCGAGGTTCGAAAGTCGAAATCGTCTCATTTTAAATGTTCGATAAGAAAATAGCACCAATTTCTTATGCAACCCAATTTTTGTATTTTCAAGCTCTAGGACAGTAGTAATTCAAGTGGTTTCCTTCCTCCGCATGCATTACTTCTCAGTGAAGGTTTGGTGTTTTGTGCCTTTAAAGCAGGGCTATTCAATTGAGGACCTGAGAAACGCTTTCGTTGCGAATATTTTAGCAGTTATTATGTGTGTCCCTTATGTGTCCACTGAACCAGCGATACCAATCATTCGTAAATTAATCATTCTTTTGGTTCAAATTCTTTTCTTTCCGTGAATTGGCCAAGCGAACTCATAGATATCCATAATAAAGGCTAGATGTCTCGTCCGCGCTGCTGGCCAATGGAGGTCGACGTCCGCACTGGCGGCCATCTTGTCACAGGCAGCTCGCTCACTCGTAACATTGTGTTTTAATGGTGCATGTACTTTTTAAATAACCATAACTTGCTAAATTTTCTACCGATTTTCAAACGGGTTCGTTTGTTATAAACGTCAGAGATGTAGTTATGACACTGCACACTTATGAATAATAAGTGTATCAATAAATAATCGTCCAGAATTATAGCCACGTTAATAACGTTTGTAAGAAACCAAACCGTTTGTAAATCCGTCAAGATTTCAGCGAGATAAGGTATTTGTGTTGGTGCTGATCACTCATCTTACATCAGGCACCACAGAGCCCGCCAGAACGCTTGCCTGTGACAAGATGGCCGCCGGTGATGACGATAGAGACTCCGCCGTAAGACATCTAGCCTTTATTATGGATATCTATGAGCACACTTGCATAACGTTCTGAAACGACTCGGATTCGTTCGGACCGCTCCGTCACTGAATCATCTGAAGCGGTTTCTCGGTCAGTAACAACTAATAAAGAACAAATCGCACTGTTTTCAGTTGTTTTACTAGTTTTCTTTGAACTACGCAGAAGGCCCCAGCGGATAACGCAACGCAAGCTTAAAGAAGTTGCGTTTATTCCCGACACTATTATTAAACAGCGTTGCGACATCCAGTGAGAAGCATTTCAATTCGACACACCTCTCTGACGAACCACAAATCAATCCATGATTTAACTAGTTTTAAATCGGATGAAACCGCCTCTACATTCACCAACACGACTGATGAGGAATACAGCAGAAACATTGTGCCATGAGCAAAGTTAGAAGACTTTAAATCCCCTAATCTCCACCCTTACAAACATTTACCTTGAATGTAACATTACTGTATTAGATTTATTAGGCGGGTAGAGGAAAATATAATACATTTTTGTTATGAAATTTAGTTTTTACCTGTGTTTAGGCGTTGTTTATACAGTGGTAGTGAGTGAGTAGCCATGCGTGGTTACCAAGTCTCACTCTCAGAATATTTTCATTTAAGCCTATAATAATATAATTCTTACAAATAGCTATAAGCTTGTATAATTCATATATATGTTCCAAGGAAAATTGTACACAGCTTTAAATTAGTTATTTATTATGGTCTTATAAATCTGCATACTGTTGGGCACCACATTTCCAAGTAAATACAATACTTTTGTTTTAGGTTTAGTTTTAGCGTATTTATTGATACTGTTATGTTTCAATAAATAATAAATAATGTTTCAATAAATAAGCTAAACCCACCGGCCCACCTCAACTTTTCGATTTAATAATCTGGCCCTCGAATGAAGCTAATTGAATAGCCCTGCTTTAGAGGCACGCACCAAACGGAGTTGATCTAATGCTTTTCTTCCACTCTTCCAGTCTGCCGCTGGTTGTCCTGACCCAAAACTTCTTGAGCCAAACTTTGACATTTCAGACTTTACAAAGAAGAGCAAGCTTTGAAAGTCCCACAGTGTTTACACTCCATAGTTCTCTGCACATTGAACTGGGATAGAACATATTTAAAGTATGAAAAGAAAGACACTTGATCATGAAATTGGAGGTAAATCTATACATTACTTCTGGAAGTTAAAGACTACATCCCTGAGTTCATAACGGTACCAAGAATGTCAAGATGGGAGCCAACAATCTATAGACCTCAGGTCTTTCTTTTGAATTTCCCTCTTCGTTTTCCTTTCTTCCAACTCTTCATCTGTTCTAAATCATATAAGAGAAGGTTATCATCCTCATCTTCATCATCATCTGTGTACCAGGGGCCCCAGACCCCCCCATTATACTGAGGATTGGAGCGATAATCTTTGGGAGGGTAACGGCACGGCACAGCTGTCTTGTTGTACCGTAGAAGCCTGATTAGCATCTTCTTCACCACATGTGGGTATCGTCGGGAAAGATCCACTCGTTCATATGGATCAGCTGTAATGTTGAAGAGCCATATAGACTTGCCTCGATCCCAGCTCACACGCTCATTTTGCCAACGATTGGCCAACAGCAGGGTGGAGAAAGTCTGCGGTGGGATCCAGTCACTATATCCTGGCACACCAGTAAGAAGCTTCCAGTCACCGACACGGAGAGCCGCCCGAATGGCCGTGTTCCAGATCCCAAAGCCTGCTTTCCAGGAGCCATTCTTGGCTTTGGTGTAGATGGGGTCTATGTTGTGGAGAATATCCATTCGAGGTGAAGGACGTCCCTCACTGATGGCTTCCCAGACATCATAGCCATCAAGACTCTGGTTCTCATCTAGCGTACCTTCACCAAGCATCACCAGTGTTGGGTACCAATCAGTAATATGAATGAGAGCCCTGCTTCTAGTGCCCTTTTTGACCAGTAAAGGACTATGTACGAACCCTACCGCCCGTATACCTCCCTCCCAGTACGACCCTTTACTGCCTCTTAGTGGCCAATTGCTGCCTCCTGCCATTGGTTGGCCTCCATTATCTGAGGAGTACACCATAACCATGTTGTCATAATATCCATACTGCTTGAGAGCAAGAGTTAGATTGCGTACAGCCTCATCCAAGCAGCTGACCATTGCAGCATATTTACGACGATGTAAGTTTGGGATGGACTTGTAGCGTTCGAGGTAGCGAGCAGGAACCTGTAAGGGAGAGTGTACTGCCTGGTACGCCAAGTAGAGGAAGATTGGCTGATTAGGATTGTGAGATTCAAGGATTTTCTCAGCCTTTTGAGTATACATAATGGTGGAGTAGATGCCATGGTCCTGCTCCCAGGCAGCTTCTTCACCCTCGTGAAGATCGTACCCACACATACTCGGGCCGTCACATTTGTAATGGTTGTAGTAGTCGCCGGTACCCAACAAAGAGCCAAAGAAGGTGTCAAAGCCACGCTGCGTAGGCATACAACCTCGCTTATAAAACCCAAGGTGCCACTTTCCCACCATATGAGTAGAGTACCCAGCATTCTTCAGTTTCTGCGGAAGGGTGATGTTCTCCAAAGGGAGGCAATTCGGCTGAGTGGGTCGGATGATGGAATGCTGGAGGCCAGTGTGGATTTGATATCTAGGACATAAAATGCACTAAATTAGTAACAAAAATGACAAGCACTGAATAAAACAGACATTTGATCATCCTCTGAGATGATACACTGGTTTGCTCTAATGGCCTTATCATACATCCGGCGCAAGTGTTTTTTTCTAGTTTCAGCCTGACGCAATTATCATTTTCAAGTTGCTAGCCTATGGGTGAGCTGGTCTGAAAACGAGGTGTGTTCAGGCGCATTGTTGGCGCGTTGCTATTTTGAGCAACTGAAATAGACTGCTAAATCTAAATCAATGGCGCAATTTTTTTTTGTTATTTAAAGAGCGCATTAATAATATGGGCGGGTCCACAATGCGCTTACACTTTGCTTATTACACACACATGGCCGCAAATAGCCAAATATTAAAAATAAAAGGATTACGTGTAGCTAAATTCTGGAATCCGGCTTGTCCCGTAGATGGTCTGCTTGCGTTTTTAACCTCGCTCCCGAGCAGATCCGGTTGCTCTCTGGAGACGCGTTCAGTTTTTCCACTTGCAAATTCCTCCATGTAAATAGCGAATCCGCCATGGCGCGAGCGCAACTGGCTTTTAAAGGGAATGGGAGATGAGACTTTGATTGGTTAATTGCACGTTACGCCCAAAACACACCCATTACTCATTAAGAGAATAGGGACGACCCTTTTAGACCATGCGCCAGGCCCGCCGACCATTTCCCATCGTTAAACTAGTAAAAGTGGATTCGAACACACACTAAGTGCACTTGCGCCGTGCGCTTTAGACCATCCGCTTAGATCGTTAAAATAGGGCCCTTACGTTTTGGGTTTGGGAAGGGAAATGATTTCATTCTGATTGAAACAAAAGATGTCCATATAAACTCAGCTAGTGTGCTTTGTAATGTTGTAATCTTGTAATATGTAATGTTATATGGCAGATCAAGTGAATTGGATCGGGACATGGCATTAGGCCAAATTCAAACCTGCGTCCCCTCGAGACATCAGGACTTATGCACCACCACAGTTCCAACCACAGCTTCATTCTGTAACTCCCTTCAAATTCATCTTTAAAGCATTAGTTCACCCAAAAGTGACGATTCACTCATCATTTACTCATTCTCATGTTCTTCCAAACACATTTAGATGGTCTTTCTTTAATGCTACAACCGGATGATTGAGTCAGTGATTTCAACTCAAGAACATTTAAAGAACTGGATCAACTTATTGACAGGATCTGACAAAGAACAATTTGTTGTAGGTACAATTGTTTGTTGTAAATAGGCCATTGGTACTTTCTCTCATAAAGGACCGCAATGGAAACAAGTTTTTAACTTTATTGTGTTATCCTTGACAAATGAGTGTATTTCACTACTTTCTTTAAACTAAAAACACTTCTTAACACAACCCAAATGTCCCACAAGACATGTTTTTTTGGTCACCAAAGCCACTGGGAAACACGAATCCCCAACCAGCCTGTGCTGGAAGACTTGCTGACCCATGTTCTGCTGTTCGCTCCAACATCCCTCCCACATCTGCTTTCAATAAGGGGAACATACTCCTCTCTACAGCTAATCAAACTCAGACCACAGAGCATTAAAACACACTCCCTCGTTCCCACTAGACCAGCCATTCATTACACCCTTTCTCTTTTCAGTAACCCAGACACTAACCATCTCAAGGCCCTTTCGTCTGACAACAGCAGACTCATCCTAAGATTTGAGATCATTCAAATTCATCTTTAAAGAATTAGTTCACCCAAAATTGACGATTCTCTCATCATTTACTCATTCATGAGTCAGTGAGTTCAACTCGAGAAAGTTTAGTTAAGTGGATCAACTTATAAACAGGATCTGACTCAAAAGAACAATGTGTTGATAAATAGGACATTGGTACTTTCTCTCATTAATTCTCATAAACACCCCGATGAGAGCTAGGGCAGATGTTACTCATGCTGGGTTTACACTACACAAGTTTGGCACGATCCGTGTGACGTTGGGCGTCGGGACACAAGAATCAATCGCTTTATCAAGTCAAGTCACCTTTATTTATATAGAGCTTTTTACAATACAGTTAGACTGTGAGTTTTGAATGCTTAATGTCTCCTAAATGCAAATTTTGTAATTGTTTTGGAACACACCAGATTATTCATAACCATAAGGCTAACATATTCATACTAAAAGCTAAAAAACTTACATTTTTATTTCAGGGGGCCTTTAAAGCCATAGAGTGGATTTAGAAGGCTTGTATAAATGAAGTGCACAAGGAATATCATACTTTTATTATGCTTATTTGTAATTTTGACAATTTTTGCCATTTAGCCCCCTTTATTTCCCCCTTTAACAGTTTAGGCTTGTTCATTATGGCAGTGTTTGGTTGCCTCCTGGTTCTGGAGAGCCACAAAACTGCATATTTTGAATCCCTTCCTTATCCAAACCCCCTGATTTTCTCAATAACTCATCCACTTTTTACTAGAGTGCTCATGAACTGAATTAGGTGTGTCAAATAAGGTGCAAAGATAAGGAACCAAAGGGAACCACAGTCCTATTCATCGTAATGTCTGATTTTGGCAGATTACGAGAAGTTCATTTCTTTTATCAGATGGTAGTGATAATACCTTAAAAGGGTAAAAGCTAAACGAAGAACTGAACGCACTGCTTATATGAGCAGATGTGATGTTTTTGGACTTCTGATCTAAAGGCATCATCCATCAGAGAAGCAGAAAGAGTTTCAACTAAAACATGACCAATGCCCGTCTCTTTCCATTACATTTAGCATATTTTAGACGACTGTTTTAGCTTTAAGAGATGGCTAAGCATTTGCCAAGGTAAGCCTCTTTTTCTAATGTAATCTTTTTGGTGAAGCCCTTTTTTTGGGTGAAAAGCGCTTTAAAGATTAAGCAATTCACACTTAAAAAAATGGCAATTTAAGACAATTTAACTATTAAAAGTAGCTGAAACATTTCCATTTGCAGTGTTTATTTAAAATAATATTGTCAACAAATATTAAAGGGGTTATATCATAAGAAATGACATAAACGCTGTCCACACTTACTCGTCAGTGATGCCAAGTCAGAAACTTGTCCCGTCATGGGCTGATAATAAGCAGAATACATTTCATTTTTAAGGTACCATAAACAACTTCCATTTTCATTTTTAACCTTTTTTAACCATTTCAGCATGGATTGTTTTATGAATCTGTCACAATAATAACTTCTAAGGGGCAAAATATGCTTTACATTTTAATTATTCATATACAACGCCATAGCAACCACACAAACACCCTAGCAATTGCCTAGCAACACCACAGCAACTACCCAGAACACCCTAGCAATAGCCTATAAATGCTCTAGCAACCACTTAGTAATGCCTTAGCAAACACCTAGGGTGTTCTGGTTGGTTGCTAGGGTGTTGCAAGAGTGTTATGGGTGGTTTCTAGGGTGTTGCTAGGCGGTTTCTAGGATGTTCTGAGTGGTTGCTATGGTGTTGTTATGTGTTTGCTAGGATGTTTTTGGTGGTTGCAAAGGTGTTGCTAACCAGTTGCACCTAGAACACCGTAGCAACTGCCTATCAACACTCTAACAACCACCCAGGATACCCTAGCAACCGCATAGTAACAGCATAGCAACCACCTAGCAACAACCCATAATATCTTAGCAACCACCCAGAATGCCTTAGCAATGATGTAGCAGCTCCATAGGAACCAGCCATGTCTACCTAGCGAACCCGTTCCAACTGAGTGCCAGGTTTTGCCACAGAAGGCACCACAGAAAATGTACAAATCTAGTTTGATGTAATATTTTACTGTACACAATATGTGTGTAAACATGGCCAAAAAAAATTCTTCAATGTATCTTTTCATTGTCTCTAATTTGCAAATGAATGTGTTTTTTGGGCAACATGTAATGAGAGTAATAACTTGGCAACATTTTCATAATATCTCATATTTCAAAGAAATATTCATAATTTCTTCCCTGGTGTGAAACTGATGCGTCTCGTATTCTGCTCTGAAGCCGCACTACAGTTGCCCTGAGATGTTCATTTACAACAATCAGTTTGAAAAGTAGTTACAAAACATTCCCACAAGAGTGTCATTGAGTCGACGCCAGCCACCCTTTAAAGACCAAGCAGAGGGCATATGCTCCTTACAGAATAAAACTGACTTATATTCTTTGATGTGTGTGATGTTAATCTCTATTCCTGAGTGTTCTCCATCTAATCAAACCACACAACACGCTCACACACACCGTGAAGTGCCTGACACACAGTATATCACCCCAGTAAATCCCCGTCTCACAGCCAGAAAGCCATTGACTGTAAATGACTGAGGGAGGAGTTGATTCATTCACTGCTTCCAAAGCAAATTGCCAAAAGAGATTCCTAGCAACCCTTCCCGTTTCCCGAGGCGTGGACCAGATGTTTCGCTGTGGGAACACTGGAGTCAGGCATTCGACACATGCACACTCAAACACCAACTGGTTTGCATCATTGAATCATTATTGTCCTGTTATCACTGTAAAGCTGCTATGAAACGACCTGTAGTGTATAAAGCGCTATAGAAATAAAGGTGACTTGATCATGCATAAAGAAAATGACTTTCAACATGAACCTACATTTTGTGGAAGCTTGTTTCCACGACACAAAATAAAAAATAAAAAAGGTAATTGTGACTTTTTATCTTACAATTCTGACTTTTTTTCTCACAATTGCAAGTTTACATCTCACAATTCTCAGAATAGCATGATATAAACTCGCAATTCTGAGGAAAAAAGATTTTTTTTATAAGACTTGAATTTATATCACAATTCTGACTTTATAACAGGCAATTGCAACTTTATATCATCCAACTCTGACTTTATCACACAATTCTGACTTTGTAACACAAAATTGCGACTTTATATCATCCAACTCTGACTTTATCACACAATTCTGACTTTATATCACGCAACTCTGACTTTATATCACACAACTCTGACTTTATATTACACAACTCTGACTTTATATCACACAACTCTGACTTTATATCACACAACTCTGACTTTCTATCACACAACTCTGACTTTCTATCACACAACTCTGACTTTATATCACACAACTCTGACTTTATATCACGCAATTCTGACTTTATATCACACAACTCTGACTTTATAACACACAACTCTGACTTTATATCACACAATTCTGACTTTATAACACACAACTCTGACTTTATAACACACAACTCTGACTTTTTAACACACAACTCTGACTTTATATCACACAACTCTGACTTTATATCACACAACTCTGACTTTATATCACACAACTCTGACTTTATATATCACACAACTCTGACTTTATATCACACAACTCTGACTTTATATCACACAATTCTGACTTTATATATCACAATTCTGACTTTATAACACACAACTCTGACTTTATAACACACAACTCTGACTTTATAACACACAACTCTGACTTTATATCACACAACTCTGACTTTATATCAGCCAACTCTGACTTTATATCACACAACTCTGACTTTATATATCACACAACTCTGACTTTATATCACGCAATTCTGACTTTATATCACACAACTCTGACTTTATAACACACAACTCTGACTTTATATCACACAATTCTGACTTTATAACACACAACTCTGACTTTATAACACACAACTCTGACTTTATAACACACAACTCTGACTTTATATCACACAACTCTGACTTTATATCACACAACTCTGACTTTATATATCACACAACTCTGACTTTATATCACGCAATTCTGACTTTATATCACACAACTCTGACTTTATATCACACAACTCTGACTTTATATCACACAATTCTGACTTTATATCACACAACTCTGACTTTATATCACACAATTCTGACTTTATAACACACAACTCTGACTTTATAACACACAACTCTGACTTTATAACACACAACTCTGACTTTATAACACACAACTCTGACTTTATAACACACAATTGCAACTTTATAACACACAATTCTGACTTTATATCACGAAATTGCAACTTTATAGCACACAAATCTGACTATATAACACACAACTCTGACTTTATAACACACAACTCTGACTTTATAACACGCAATTCTGACTTTATAACACACAATTCTGACTTTATATCACGAAATTGCAACTTTATATCACGCAATTCTGACTTTATTATTTAAATTAGTTCCTTTTTTGTTGTTGCTGTTGTTTAGGCGGAGGCTTTTTGGGGTTCCTGCCTCTCCCTGCACAGTATATGGATTGTATTTTCTTTCATATATTTCATATCGTGCAAATAAACGACCCTATTTTTGACAGATATAGTGTGGTATCTTGATATGTCCCACCTGCCGGTCATCAGCTGGCTCCTGGACGGGCTACACAGAGGCTGAACATAATAATTCTCCAGTTTCACTCCGGCTGAAGCCAGTCTGTCCAGTGTCGGAGTCTTTATCTCGGACCCATGATATCCCACGTCTCGAAAGCCTTGGTCATCAACCATGATGAAGATGATGTGAGGCTGAGAGGAAGGTTTCTCCACGTTATTCACGCGATTCGCATGAAAACTGCTCTTCCATGTTCCGTATGTTGAGTTGATAAATCCGCTAAAAGTAGTCAAAAGCGTCAGAAGAATCGCACTTCTTCCCATTCGTCCGTGCATTGCACCTAAAACCATTCGTTCCTATTTGTAAACTAGTTAAAATGAAAATCAGAACAGATGATACCACTACTTTAATCTTTTCACAGCGCAAAATAACACCGCTGCATGTCATGATATCAGGAATAACAGGCGCGCTTGGAAATTAGGTTCGCGATTTGTCCGACCGTGTTCACTTCATTTTCAAAAACCTGAATATGTAAACGGGTCGTATAGCATAATTTCCAAGCATCAAGACGTTGTCGACCCGTCTGTCCTCAAAGACAGACCTGAACTGTCTCATCTTTCGCTTAAGTTGCTCTTCAGTGCCATACAGACAGTGAGGTCCGATTCGCGAATGAATCATCCGTTTGAATCGATTCATGATTCTGTTGAACCGATTCGCAAATCACAGGATCGTTAGGATAGCTGAGACTGAAAATCTGTATTTAGAATTTGGGACGGAACACATCAGTTGACCACTAATGTGAATTTTAGTGTAGGCTAATATTTATATCACCAATACAAGTAAACACTTAGATTTAGCCTATAGATGTGAAACAATCTAAAAACTTTCAGATATTAGTATGTAAATAAAATATGTTGTTGTTGTTGTATTTTGACAAAAAAGAACACGTTAAATAGCCCGTGTAAACGTTTAGTAACACTTTTAAGTACCGAGGACTTGCAACCGAATAAGTGAATCGCTTTTTAACGGGTTCATTTAAACGAACCGATTCACTAAAACGAATCGGACAACGCCGCTGGGAATGTGGTTTAGTAACCCTTTGTATGTAATGCATTTCTTTTTACAGATTGTCTTTATACTTTTTCCCCCAAAGCATGAAGTAATAAGCAGGGTCTAATCAGTTTTGGTTACTCTCTGTGCTAATGGTCCACTTGGAAACATTTCTAATATTTGGTTATAATTTCATATTCCCCTAATCCCCTTGATATTAAGTTTTATAGGGTTTTTCCTGCATTTCATGATTCCAGCTGCGCTCATGTATTGCATTACTTCTGCGGCAATGTTTTATTTCCAAACAAAATAAATCTTATCCTTTTGTCAAGTGCATTCAAATGTCATAATGCATAATTTTCCACATGCTTAACAGAACAATGAAGAGAATTCTCCCACTGCATTACTCATGAAAGCTAATGCATCCTCAGGAAGGAATCTGACTCAGCTTGGCTTGCACTGAAAGAAAAGGATGAATCTCAATGGGCGTATTGTACTAAACCACATGTCCATGCAATAAAATAAGATCCTTCATGCAGGATAGGCTTTCCTTATTAGATACAGGGTCTAAACATGTTACTTTAGTGGAAAAAAAATATAAGTCAATTATATTCTCTAAGATCCTGACAGCTCGGGATCGGATCTCTTCGAATTCTCCAAAGCTGCATGTTCAACCAGCTTACAATTTAATTTAATTTTTAAATGTAATCTGACTACAACTATGACATAAATTTGACTGTTTGTTTCGCAAGAGCTTCTAACGGCTGCAGTGACGCAATTATTTTACCACGCAGCGATTGGCTCTTTTATTTAGAGGGCGGGGCTTATTCCGCCATACTGAGCGTTGCACTTTCTCCCATTGATCTGAGAGCACTGATGATCCCAAGGCGTCATATACTGACGCTTTTGCCAAAGCGTCTATATCCAACGCACATGGCACCCTTTAGCGTCAATATGAGACACAGGTATATGGCGCCTCCTAGTGGTCTAACCCTAACACTACCCCAGACCTAAACCTACCCATAACCGAAGCGTCTTATATTGACGCTAAAGGGTGCCATGTGCGTCGGATGTAGAGCGTCAGTATATGACGCCTTGGGATGAGAATGCGTTGTTGGATGTTTTCTAAAGGGTTTATCCTCATAAGAAGAGTTTTGCTCAACTCAAACGCGATTCTAACGCTTGCACAGATTCAACATGTCTGGACACAATGGACCCTAAATAATACCGTTTTGTTATCATATTTGACTGAAGTCTGGCATGCAGTTTATTGATGGAATCTTTATTGTAGTGTTTTGATGAACATTATAGACGTGTGCCAGACATAAAGCTCCAGATCCATTAGTACTATTGTGGGAAGGAGCTGAAAATAATCACTTCATTCAGAGACAGAATCAATTATTAGGCCTATAATGGCTTCTTTTTTATTATGTTGCACGAATATGAATTGACATAATAATCAAACGCCAATCATGCAAACAATATTTGTTCCATCACGACTTAACAAGCCGATAGGCAGATATTATTGCAGATCTATCCCTGTGTTTAACCAAATATTAGATTAAGAAATGTGACACAGGTGGTAACATTGTTTTTTGTGGGTGTAGATTTGATAATCATGCTTTACATCATCAGCTTTACTTGTCAATAAAAACTATTATCATAGATCTTTCCTCAAAGTAATTCCCTAACTTCAATCTTATGATCTTATTTTTATCTCTTGTTCTTTTTCAGACAATACTTACATTTTGTAATGTTAAACAATGATCTACTTTCAAACCCACATTAACACCAGAAATGTCTGTTCAAAAGCTTAGTTTGTTTCTGTTTTTCTCTTCAAATACCGAAGATATTGATATGTGGGGATTTGGACAGAGATTTTATACTGTTATCTGTGCTTTTCATTAGTCAAATCCCAATCATTGGCCTGAGCATGAAAGGCTAAAACTGCAGAATATCCCAGTGAATCGTTGGAGATGCACCGAATTCCAGTTGTTGGCAAAACTTCAGTGATTTTAGGTAAGATTATCAGATAATCATTTTTCCAGTGCAGTGAACGGATATTGCAACAAGTCGGAGCAGCGAAGAGACGATAGAAGAGAGAGATCTTATCTTTAACAAAGGAAAAGTGTGATTCAGACAAAACATTTTTGCTTTGCAATTCCATGAAGCATTCTTTCCATTATCGCACACCTTAAAGAGATACTTTCACAGTACATATTATTCCAAAGAATCTTTACAGAGAAATATCCTAATATGTGAGCAAGCAAAAGGCAAATATGGCAAAGAAAAACTTCCTAAGACATTACATATGGAGCTCATCTTCTGAAATATGTAAACAAAAGTCCATATGCCCAAATACAGTCACAGAATATTTATAATAACAGTCGAACAGAGAATGACATTCATTATTTATAATATGGCGTAAAACGTTTTACTTACATCAGCCAGTGAGAAAAAAAGGGGGAGGGAGACATTTGCATGTGTTTTTTTTTTTTTTTTTTTTGCATTAAGGTCGTTTAACGGAGTGTGTTTGTGCATTTCTTACAGTCACTAAAACACTGAGGCTCCAGGGAGTTCAGAGGAGTGTGTGTGTGTGTGTGTGTGTGTGTGTGTGTAATGGCCTGTGCGTTTCTCCCTTCACACACTCCTTCACTGCAGCATGTCATCCGACAGCTGCTCTGTGTCATGCGGGGTCGCCAGGTGTGCACAGCAGAACTAGCAATGGCCAATCAAACATGAGAAAGCCCAATGCGATTTGGGGCTGTTTTGTGTGTGTGTGTGTGTGTGGGGGGGGGGGGGGGGGTTTCTGCAGCACTTTTCTAAACATCCATGATTGACTACGCAACAATGAAATCTTTACATATTATTTATATATTTATAGCCAAATGTTTGGTGCATTGAGCCGATTCTCCTCCAAATAGCCTATATTTAGACATTTTCAGGTTTGCTGAAGTAATTAAAACAACAGTTTTTGGGGTAAAAAGTGTCCAGCACTCATTCGTTCACCAGCATTTGTATATTTTGTACATTATAGGCTATATATTCCGCCAAGACCAAAGATATCATTGTCATATCCATAACCACCATGCCAAACACCCCGAGAGTTGAAATTCTGTGAATATCACAGTAGCTTAACCCTAATAAATGCCAGAATGCTTGACTGACAGGTGACCGGAAAACACAACATGTGCATATAAACTTTACTGTCTATGATATAACCTTTACTGTGTATGATATAACCTTTATGTGTATGATATAACCCGAGCACCACAACTCCCCTCGCATCCCATGTGGACATCCCCGTCTCCTGTGTGTCTCAAAGCCCCGAGGGAGGACCGGTTTCCACTTCACAGACCCTGCTGTGCCTCATTAAAATAGTGCAATCTACGGGAATTTATAGAAATACAAAGATCTTTTACATTTAGGCTACATTTAATCATTTAGCAGATGTTTTATCCAAAGCGACTTACAAATGAGGAGAACAATAAGCAATCAGAACAAGAGCTGTAGCAAGTCCCAGTTTAGCACAGTAATCAGAAAAACAAATAGAATAGCTATTCTATTGGTATATCTATTGCTAGCAGGCGCTGACGAAAAAGGTGTGTATCGTGAATACACATGTATGCTAACTGCAATCTATGGGAATTTGTAGGTACAAAAAAACGAGTATGAAAGCAGGGAGGAGAAGCTTTGTGAGCAGAACACGAGGTTCAGTGTGTAGATCTACAACACTTAACGTTGTATCTCGAGTACGTGCACGAGCAGAGGAGTGTGTGTGTGTGTGTGTGTGTGTGTGAGGACTTCACCACAGCTGAGAAAACTCTTGCTTTCGCTCCGCACGCGGCAAATGTCACAGATCCCACGAGCTCCCCTTGCTTTACAAGAGAGCTCACTATTTATAACCGCAGAGCCGTGGTGTGTGTAGAGCATGGTGTGTGTAGCTGTGTTGTAGATGAATGAGTGTAGTATGTAGTTGTACAGTAAAGCCTTCTTTCAGCTCGCTCCTAAAGATCTGTTTGGCTTCTGATTGGATGCCAGTCACGGACTGTTGGTCGGAGGATTCGTGTGTAACTCAAACTCTTACCTGCTATTTAGATGAACAAACAATCTGCTCTTTTTCTTTTAATAATACGAGAAAATTAAATGCATAAACGTTCTGGAGAAGATCTGAGAAGTGTTTGCTTGGAGATTTGGTGGCGGGAATGTAATAACACAACTCTTCTTAAAGGGATACACCCAAAAATGAACATTTATCCAGGAATTTAGTTTTTAAAAATTTTCCCCCCATGTCATCACATTGTTTAGAGCATAAGAAACAAATTATGGTATAAAAAATATATATATTTTATTCTTAATCTGTCATTGATTACTCACCCTCAAGTTGTTCTGAATTTCTTTCTTTATTCTGATGAATGTCAAGAAACCAAATAGTTGATGGACCATTGACTTCCATAGTTTTTTTTTTTTTTTTTCTACTATGGAAGTCAATGGGGACCAGAAACTGTTTAGTTACCAATATTATTCAAAATATCTTCTTTTGTGTTTAACCGAGGAAAGAAATTCATACAGGCTTGGAACAAATTGTGAGTGAGTAAATCATAACATAATTTTCATATTTGGGTGAAGTATCCCTTTAAGCTTTGGGTTTAGTTCATGTCTACAGCACTGACACTGTGTGACTACGCACTGATGGTTAATACGCTACGCTAATTGGCGCTCTTTTTTTCATATTACATATTGTAAGGTTTAGAAGTGGAGTTCATATTTCATATTGGAGAGTTCATATTTCATATGGGAAAGTTGTAATGCTTAGAATTTAATATGATTTATATTTGAGTTAATTTACTTTAGTAATCATCATAAATTTGGTATCATTCGAAAGCTTACGAACTCAAAAATATCATCCTGTGAAAACAGTTTTGAAATTGGATGTTGTGTTGCCATGGAAACGGTACTCTAAATTATTTTGACAGGCTCCTCCCCTAGTGGGCGTCGCCAGGTTTTGAATTGTACTTTATAATCGAAACATTTCCTAATCTTGACAAAACAGGGACGAGAGGTAAATTGGACGATGACTCCTAGTCGACCCAGCCAATAAACGGACAGCTGGAGGTTTGTCTTTAGCTTCTGGCAAGATTCTGGCAAAGATGGATGATGTTTCCTCGTATATCTTCTCTCTCAGTTTCAGGGACTCCATAAAATCTCAGATTCCACCGACATGAATCAGCCTCCGGGTGCAAAAGCCCTGTAGTGACTCCACCTCGTGTCAAAGTCTTTAACTTCGCCACTTATGAAGACGATAACATCCTTCACTCCATACATGGTGTTTTCTCTTTGATTGTTTTCACACTACTACACACGGCATGATTTTTCTGAGTCAGTGTCTTGAATCAAATAGTTCTGTCACTGGTTCATTCCCATTATAGTAGTCCGTTCAGCTGTCAGACGAATGTAATCTGGAACAAAAAATGAAATTAAAAAATATTTTAAATTTAAATTCGATGCGTCAGCCATTTTGGACCGGTTAACATAATGCTGTTATATTACACTAAGAAATCAATGAATTTTTATCTAATATTTCGCAGCTTTTGTGCAGCCTATGGCAGTAAAAACAACCGAGCTGTAAATTCCAGATGAAAGAAGGTAACCCATGTGGTGATTTGTGTTTTAAGTGTAAGTCAAGTCATCTTCATTTATATAGCGCTTTTAACAATGTAGATTGTTCCAAAGCTGCTTTACAGTGATAATAGCAAAATAAGTCAATAAGCATTAAATATTTGCAGAAATATCACATTAATGATAAACTAAATGCTGTTAAAAATCATCTGATAATGTCTATTGCAGACTCATAACTAGTGTCCGAGCCGACGCAGTACTTAAGTGGACACGGACCGGATTTGACCGTTCCAATATGGCGGACGGCTCACGTTTAGAAACAGACACCAATGAGGCATGAGGCATCTATGTATATTTTTATTATGAAAGCGCCGTCTTGGCAAATCCTAAGTCTTTGATAATACCATACAAAATTAAAAAGGCAGGAAATGTCATTTAGTAAAAAAAATATATATATATATATTTAAATATTGAATAGAAACAGTAAAAGAAGAGAATTATTAAATCGCATTTTATTTAATTTTTCAGGCTTCTTCTGCATTTTATATAATTATCAACCTTTGTAAATTGTTGCGTGGTCAAAATCATTTTGTACAAAACTTAAACCGAGATCTGAACGTGATATTTTTCATCCTGAGCGTTGATTCGTTGAACGTGAGCTGTCATAATGACGCGCGCGCTGACGTCACACGCAGCGTCAGATTCAAACTGGTCGGCGGTTAATAGAAAACAAGCACTAGCATCGAGAACTGAATTCATACGCAAACTTACCGAATCTAAACTCAATTCAAGATGTCTAAGACGCTGAAGGGAATCACTTTGAAGGGGAGTGCGGAACTTGTTGCCGAATTTTTCTGTAAGTACTGATTTTCGGACAGATTAACGCGTTTCATGGCGTCGTTAATGTTTGTCGTGGTTACAACAGAAATAGAATTGAACTCGAATTGCATCCTGAGGTGTGCGAATATTGTTTCTAGAGTCTCGTGCCATTGTTAAAGTTGACTGCTGTTTTAATCTCAAACGTGTTGGTTTTGGATTAATATGTGATCGTTAACCCTGACATATGAAATAGTCAGAAAAATCTAATGAAATGAAATCTATTGGACATTTAACTTAGACTATCAATTTCATTTTAATGTGTGTTTTTTTTAGCATTGCTTTAGATTCATCACGGTTTTATGCTTAATATAGTATGATATTATGCAGTTCATACTCGAAAAGGGAAAAAACACAATTTTCCTGAATTTTATTCAGAGGCTCAAAATATGCGATTTGTTGCCAAAAAGTAAGATAAAATAAATCAATAACAGTATAGTTATCATAAAATGCATATTTAAATATCTGTATCTGCCAATAAACCTTCCTTAAAAGCCTGAGATTATTTGATACTCAATGAAAATAATATATAAGTAAACCTGAGTTGCTGCTTTAGTGAGTGTTGATCTTGAAATATTACTAACAATATCAGAGATTCTTACGTTTACTTAATAATAATTTCTACAAGACACGTGAAGGTGGACATTTGTACAGTTACTGTATACAATTAGCAATAGTGTGCTTTGTAGCAGTTCCAGAAAGTAATTTATATTTTAAATAAATGAATAATATATATTTTGTGTCTGTAGCGTTCGGGATCAACAGTATTCTCTACCAGCGAGGGATTTATCCAGCGGAGACCTTCACCAGAGTCACACAATACGACATGAGTCTTCATCTCACCACAGACTCCAAGCTGAAGAACTACCTCACCAACGTCATCACACAACTCAAAGGTGCGTCTCACACACACACACACACACACACACACACGAGTCTTCATCTCACCACAGACTCCAAGCTGAAGAACTACCTCACCAACGTCATCACGCAACTCAAAGGTGCGTCACACACACACACACACACACACACACACGAGTCTTCATCTCACCACAGACTCCAAGCTGAAGAACTACCTCACCAACGTCATCACGCAACTCAAAGGTGCGTCACACACACACACACACACACACACACACACACACACACGAGTCTTCATCTCACCACAGACTCCAAGCTGAAGAACTACCTCACCAACGTCATCACACAACTCAAAGGTGCGTCACACACACACACACACGAGTCTTCATCTCACCACAGACTCCAAGCTGAAGAACTACCTCACCAACGTCATCACGCAACTCAAAGGTGCGTCACACACACACACACACACACACACACACACACACACACACACACACACACACACGAGTCTTCATCTCACCACAGACTCCAAGCTGAAGAACTACCTCACCAACGTCATCACACAACTCAAAGGTGCGTCACACACACACACACACACACACACGAGTCTTCATCTCACCACAGACTCCAAGCTGAAGAACTACCTCACCAACGTCATCACGCAACTCAAAGGTGCGTCACACACACACACACACACACACACACACACACACACACACACACACGAGTCTTCATCTCACCACAGACTCCAAGCTGAAGAACTACCTCACCAACGTCATCACACAACTCAAAGGTGCGTCACACACACACACACACACACACACACACACACACACACACACACACACACACACACACACACACACACGAGTCTTCATCTCACCACAGACTCCAAGCTGAAGAACTACCTCACCAACGTCATCACACAACTCAAAGGTGCGTCACACACACACACACACACACGAGTCTTCATCTCACCACAGACTCCAAGCTGAAGAACTACCTCACCAACGTCATCACGCAACTCAAAGGTGCGTCTCACACACACACACACACACACACACACACACACACACACACACGAGTCTTCATCTCACCACAGACTCCAAGCTGAAGAACTACCTCACCAATGTCATCACACACACACACACACACACACGAGTCTTCATCTCACCACAGACTCCAAGCTGAAGAACTACCTCACCAATGTCATCACACACACACACACACACGAGTCTTCATCTCACCACAGACTCCAAGCTGAAGCTGTATTTTGAGCTAAAACTTCACACACATACTCTCTGGGGACATCCATCCAATCAACTCCCCACAGACACGATCAAGCCCCGCCCACATTTGTTCTTGTTCCAGAAGCGTTTCACTCGATATACGACACTATAGCGAAGTAAAGACCAGCACAACTTCCATTTCATGCAGACTTTAATAAAAACCTGTAATTTTGGTTGTTGTGATCACATGATTATTTAAGTCTTGTAAAACCCTTGAAAACAGCCATATTTAAGAAAAGGTGCTTGAATTATTGAAAAACAATTGGCTATATTAGATGGTGGTGTTTAATTTGATTGATAAAACAATCTTTCTCACCCGTCTGATATTGATATAGAGCCATTTCACATGGCTACGAGCGTGCTCTTGCTCATATAACTCAATTATGATTTTTTAAAGTGTTTTAGAATTTTAAAGATAATAAATATATTGTTTAGTAAGTGAGATCCTTGAAAACCAAAAAAGAAGTGCTTAAAATCCTAGAATTTAATTTGACAGTATCTGTACGAACCCTGTGAATGGCAAAATTAACTCTTAATATGTTGATCAATTGCCAACGCTTAAAATAGCCGTGAATGAATCAAAGTCTCTCACCTTACATTTAAGAGCCCATATCTATGGAAGCTTGTTTCCGCCACTGAACAAAAAAAATTGCGAGTCAGAATTTTGAGAAATAGTTGCAATTGAGATAAAAATACATAATTTAGACTTTCTCACAATTCTGACTTTTTTTCTCACAATTGTGAGTTTATATCTCTAAATTCTGCCATCTTTTCTCAGAATTGTGAGATATAAACTCGCAATTGCGAGTTATCAGGCCAATTCTAAGGGAAAAAAAGACTAACTTTCCCCCCTCAGAATAGTTTATATCTCACAATTCTGACTTTATATCTCGCAATTTCGACTTTATCATGCATTTCTGACTTTATAGCACGCAATTGCAACTTTTTCACGCAATTCTGACTTAACAACACACAATTGCGACTTTATTTCACGCAATTCTGACTTTATATCTCGCAATTCTGACAATAACACGCAATTGCGACTTTATATCAATCAATTCTGACTTTCTCGCAATTGACTTAACACGCAATTGTGACTTTTTCACGCAATTCTGACTTTACAACACACAATTGCGACATTATATCAATCAATTCTGTCTTTCTCACAATTCTGAATTTACAACACGCAATTTCGACTTTATATCATCAATTCTGACTTTATATTTCGCAATTCTGACTTTATAACACGCAATTGCGACTTTATATCAATCAATTCTGACTTTCTCGCAATTGACTATAACACGCAATTGTGACTTTTTCACTCAATTCTGACTTTCTCACAATTCTGACTTTACAACACACAATTGCGACTTTATATCATCAATTCTGACTTTATATCTCGCAATTCTGACTATAACACGCAATTGCGACTTTATATCAATCAATTCTGACTTTCTCACAATTCTGACTTTACAACACGCAATTCTGACTTTATATCTCGCAATTCTGACTTTATATCTCGCAATTCTGACTTTATATCTCGCAATTCTGACTTTATATCTCGCAATTCTGACTTTATATCTCTCAATTCTGACTTTATAACACGCAATTGTGACTTTATATCAATCAATTCTGACTTTCTCGCAATTGACTATAACACGCAATTGTGACTTTTTCACTCAATTCTGACTTTCTCACAATTCTGACTTTACAACACACAATTCTGACTTTATAACACGCAATTGCGACTTTATATCAATCAATTCTGACTTTCTCGCAATTGACTAACACGCAATTGTGACTTTTTCACTCAATTCTGACTTTCTCACAATTCTGACTTTACAACACACAATTGCGACTTTATATCATCAATTCTGACTTTCTAGCAATTCTGACTTTACAACACGCAATTCTGACTTTATATCTCGCAATTCTGACTTTATATCTCGCAATTCTGACTTTATATCTCGCAATTCTGACTTTATATCTCGCAATTCTGACTTTATATCTCGCAATTCTGACTTTATAACACGCAATTGTGACTTTATATCAATCAATTCTGACTTTCTCGCAATTGACTATAACACGCAATTGTGACTTTTTCACTCAATTCTGACTCTCACAATTCTGACTTTACAACACACAATTCTGACTTTATAACACGCAATTGCGACTTTATATCAATCAATTCTGACTTTCTCGCAATTGACTAACACGCAATTGTGACTTTTTCACTCAATTCTGACTTTCTCACAATTCTGACTTTACAACACACAATTGCGACTTTATATCATCAATTCTGACTTTCTAGCAATTCTGACTTTACAACACACAATTGCGACTTTATATCATCAATTCTGACTTTATATCTCGCAATTCTGGCTATAACACGCAATTGCGACTTTATATCAATCAATTCTGACTTTCTCGCAATTCTGACTTTACAACACGCAATTATGACTTTTTCATGCAATTATGACTTTACAACACACAATTGCGACTTTATATCAATCAATTCTGACTTTCTCGCAATTGACTATAACACGCAATTGTGACTTTTTCACTCAATTCTGACTTTCTCACAATTCTGACTTTACAACACACAATTGCGACTTTATATCATCAATTCTGACTTTATATCTCGCAATTCTGGCTATAACACGCAATTGCGACTTTATATCAATCAATTCTGACTTTCTCGCAATTATGACTTTACAACACGCAATTATGACTTTTTCATGCAATTATGACTTTACAACACACAATTGCGACTTTATATCAATCAATTCTGACTTTCTCGCAATTGACTATAACACGCAATTGTGACTTTCACTCAATTCTGACTTTCTCACAATTCTGACTTTACAACACGCAATTCTGACTTTATATCTCGCAATTCTGACTATATAACACGCAATTGCGACTTTATATCAATCAATTCTGACTTTCTCGCAATTGTGACTTTTTCACTCAATTCTGACTTTCTCGCAATTCTGGCTATAACACGCAATTGTGACTTTTTCATGGAATTCTGACTTTACAACACACAATTGCGACATTATATCAATCAATTCTGACTTTCTCACAATTCTGACTTTATATCTCGCAATTCTGGCTATAACACGCAATTGCGACTTTATATCAATCAATTCTGACTTTCTCGCAATTCTGACTTTACAACACGCAATTGCGACTTTTTCATGCAATTCTGACTTTATATCTCGCAATTCTGACTTTACAACACACAATTGCGACATATCAATCAATTCTGACTTTCTCACAATTCTGACTTTATAACACGCAATTGCGACTTTATATCACGCATTTCTGAGAAAGTCAATTTTCCATTCTGTGGCGGAAACAAGCTTCCATACATATCTGTCATGTAGCCGGCGTTGAGATTTGCTGTGAACGCTCCTGCGTGTTCTCTGTGGTCCGTTGAGTGTTTGCTCAGTGAGTCGTCTCTCCGCAGAGTGGCTGTTCGACTGCACCGTTCAGAAGCTGGTGGTCGTGATCACGTGTCTGGAGACCAACGAGGTTCTGGAGCGATGGCAGTTCGACATCGAGTGTGACAAGGCGGCGAAGGAGAGCGGGTACGTGTCTTAATCCGTCTCATGTCAGAATAAAGACTCGTTATCTTCATATTCAATCAAAGCCATAAAGAGGAATCGTTAAAATTCAAACAATACCCGATTCTTTTCGATTCCAATTAGGAAAAAAACAAAAAAAAATCGATATCATTATTGCAAAACATTTAATTGTAGCTGAATATCATGAACACAAATCAACAGATTAAAGAACACTTACACAAGGAACGTTTGCCTGTGGTTTAAAAACACCATAGAAGAACAACTAGCCGAACTAATACACATTTCAAGCATTATTAAAGACACGTAAACACTCATTAAATAACTCATTAAGTAATTAAAAAAAGAACAAATAAAAAATCAGCAATCACAAAAAATAGATGCAACTGAACAAAGATACGAGTGAAACAAGTGTTTTAAGATTTTCAGTATTCATTTACAGAAACTGTAATGAAAAATAACACTGCACTTTATAAATAAAATATACATTCGTTATTTTTGTTACTTGTTAAATAAGTAATCAGTCAAAAACGAGTGAATTTTCTGTCTTTTGTTGTTTGATTAGTGTTATTATAGAGACGCTGTCACTTTAAGAGCTGCACGGATCCAATATACTGTTACACGTGTGTGTGTGTGTGTGTAGCTCTGAAAACAGCGCAGGACTGTCACACACTTCAATGGTTTGAAGTCATATTGAAATGCTCACAGAGGAATCGAAATTTTAAATATTATAACAAGTATTTGATTCCCAACCCTAGCCGTTTCATTTGAATGTTCTCTTGCGAGACCAATGCAAATATGAATGTTCATAACTTATGTTCCAGTGCTCCCCGGGAGAAGTCCATAAAGGCGATCCAGGAGGAGATCCGCTCGGTCATCCGGCAGGTCACCGCCACCGTCACCTTCCTGCCGCTGCTCGAGACGGCCTGTGAGTACAGCTGGGGTTACGGACGTCACTGCGGGGCGATAACCAGGAGTCTGAAACACTCTTAGAGGAGGAGTTACTCCAGAATTATAATCTCCTGATAGTTTACTCTTCCTCACGTCCTCCAAGATGTTCTTTCTTCCTTCAGTGGGAAAGAAATGAAGGTTTTTGAGGAACACACTCCAGGTGTTTCTCCATATAGTGTCTTCAATGGGGTCCAACGGGTCGAAGGTCCAGATGTGAGTTTCAGTGCAGCTTCAGAGTCTCGACACGATCCAGCCGAGGAATAAGAGTCTGATCTAGACAAACCAGCCGACATTTATAACAAAACACACATTTATATACTTTTATCCACTAATGCTGGTCTTGCTCTCGCTGTGATGCGACACACATTACGTGATCAGGGTGAAAGGTCAAGCGGGACGTAGGCGGAAGAACAGACCCAGTGTTAAGTCAAATGCCATTTACTAAATAAACGTTAAAACAACGATGTCGGTCGATTTTGAAGTTAAAGAAAGAGTTTTTCGCTCTACTCTACATTTCTCAGTCCCTCCAGACAAACGTGATTATGCGATCGCATGTTTCAGTGCATTATCAGCAAAAGTTTATGCGGGGGCATTTTTTCAAATACGCCGCACTTTCGCCGCACAAATTGCCGATTTCCGTGCAAAATAAGCAGGGCTTGCATGATTTCATAATCCCCGCATTTTCATTGTAAAAGTGTCATATATCTGAGCAGAAATGTTGCGTTTGCTTCACACGAGAGCCGCCGTTTCCCACTGTTGCCATGGGAACGTTATGAAATGACGTAATTACGCGACGTGGACATCATTGAAAAGCAGTAAAACAGGAGCACACTGTTTTTAAATATTTCATTTATTCATTTTTACTGAAGTTGTGGCATATTCCTCTAGTAAAGCTACAGAACTTGTTTGACTCAATGTTTTGTAAGTTTGATGTGTTTATTAAGGTCTTGTAACGCGTTGTGTCGGGAAGAAAAATAGGGATAGCTCACAGCTGGAGTTATGGCAGAGGCCAGACAGACTCACGGAGGCGATTAGCATCTCACAACTCACAATTTATTCCCAAATCAAACTCGTATAACTGTCTGTCACACGTTCTACCGTCCACATCGTTACTTAATAAACAAAATAAGATAAAAGTAGCATCAAACAGAAATGACTCGCACACATGGGGTGTTCGAGGCGCACATACAATATAACACTGCAGACAGTTAGACAGGGAGCGCGCAGCTCTTAAAGGGCCCACACCTTATTTCCACTCGCTACAGTCTGAAATAAAACAAGATAAGAAATTAAATATTCCCAGCACTTTCTGTGATGTAGTATGCTTGCTTATCATAGGAAGTAATAAGAAATGACTCTTTAAATTAAAGCAGCACTCAGTAGGAATTCCGCTTTTGTCAAACAGCGCCCCCTAGAGTCTCTGTGGAGCACTTGTACTGTCGTGAACAGCACTCACGCAGAGATGGCTCGCACTCACGGCCGGATCCCCTCCCCCTGTACACCGGTACCTGTTCAGTAGGATGGACGCTGTAACGAGTGGAAATAAGGTGTGGCCCCTTTAAGAGGCCATACCTGTCGGCAGTCTGTATTGTAGGCCTGTCAACTTTAGTCGTTTAGTCGATTAATCGGTCGATGCCGTCTTGGTCGACTGACATTCTTATTGGTCGACCAGTTGCTTTTTTCTTTTTTTTCTTTTTTTACTAACAGATAGAAATTTTCAATGATTTACTCCTTGATATTTATTCCTTTATAAGCAGTTATACTGTATTCTAAATATAATTAGCCTATGGTTTATCCCAATGCTTTAATTTAGGCTATTTTGTAACAGCGCCACAGTTTAGCGCGCACACACAGAACACTCGGTTTGCACCTGTGGCTGCGCTGCTGCTTCGTGCTCAGTAAGGGATATAGGTAGTTCAGCTTTCATCAACGCTACTTGTTTCGGTTTTTATGTTTGTATACACTAACGTTATATGTTTTTAGCTCGATGCGGCGTGGACGCACTTGGAAACACACTGCGCGCCTACATTTGAAATCGAACTTGAGCGCGCAAAAGACGTGAGCAGGCCCTTTAACGGCTTTATCATGCTGACTCAATAGATTGTGTTTTCTTGATATGTTTTTGTTTGTGCACTTGACGCGTTTGAAAATAGCCTAAATAATGTAACAAAACGAAAATAAACCTATATGCGGTCCTACTACAGCCTATTATTATTAGGATTGTTTTTTAGGCTCTTTGGGTTTTTTTGTGTGTTTGTTTTAAAACTCCTAGATCGGCTGGACAAAAGTTAACCCATAGCTTTGCAAGTAAAGAAGAATATACAGCCTGTATAAACGAGAGCTTTTGTTAGGTTTTTTCATTGTGGCAGATAGCAGTTATATATTTGTGTAGCGTGTGGTCAGGTGCGCGATTGTGACGGTCACTATAGACCTAGGAGGACAGAGCTCCTCACTTTTTGCAGTTAAAAAAAAATCACTTAATTTTCAAAGAATTGTATTATTATTATAGTTTTATGTATTTTTGATGTTTTTTTCGTTGTTGTTTTATAAATGCTCTATGACAATTGTTAAAAAATGTTCAATCAAAATCAAAACATCGCGTCTTTTTTTTTTTTTTTTTTTTTTTTGACTAATCGTTGCACAGGACAAGACTTTGGTCGACTACGGATTTCTTTGGTTGACTACAGCCCTACTGTATTGTATGTGCGCCTCGAACACCACATGTATACGGCGCCGGGTTATTTCTGTTTGATGCTCATTTTATCAGAATTTTATCAGATCTGTTTTTTTGCCGTAAAGCAATTTGTTACCTCGCGAGACCTGATATCACACGATACTTCCTAACACTGAGCGGCTCGCCGGCCCAAAGTTGCAAGGGAGGTTTTGCGGCTCACAGGCACCAGGGGGCGAGACGACCACCATTCAACACGAAATCACTAATATAAACATTACAATGACTCCAAAGCTGTTTGGTTAAGGTAAAAAAGTTACTTAGTTCACCTTTAAGGCCTAGTGAGAAAAGGGTGTTGGGGGAATCACTTTATTTTCTCTTTTTCATCAAACCGCAGTTTTTGCAAGTTCCCGCATATTCCATCGCATAAAATTGCATAAATATCCCGCATATTCCATCGCATTTTTAAAGAAAACGGGCCGCGTAATCAAGGATTTTTGCCCGCAACAATCACAAAAAAACGGTGTTTTTCTTGAAGGACTGATTTCTGAACCGGAACACGTTTGACCTTTCACCCTGATCACGTAATGTGTGTCGCATCACAGCTCGAGCAAGACCAGCATTAGTGGTTAAAAGTATATAAATGTGTATTGTGTTATAAATGTCCGCTGGTTTGTCTAGATCAGACTCTTATTCCTCGGCTGGATCGTGTCGAGACTTTGAAGCTGCACTGAAACTCACATCTGGACCTTCGACCCGTTGGACCCCATTGAAGACACTATATGGAGAAACCCTGGAGTGTTCATCACTATAGTAGGTGTGACAGAAGATTAAAAAAAAATGTTATACTATTAATTTGTTTTTGTATTTTAATTCTTAGGTAAATATTGTGCCAAAGATTAATTTAATTTCAGCAATTTTGCATTAGGGCTGCAACAAACGATTATTTTGATAATCGATTAATCTAACGATTATTAGAACGATTAATCGTTGATTATTTCGCAGACTAATCAGTAAGTTTGGAACGATTATTCAGCTTTTCCAATTAGTTAAAACATTGAGTTATACATATTCTAACTATAATATAAAAAAAGAAAATCACTTCAGCTTTTGAAATAGTTGTTTTAATGAACTTTGAGCCAACTAAACAGGTCATTCTCTTTAAGTTTTCAGATTTCGGTCCAACTCAAATCACACACAAATGCTCTCTAAGCATTGTTTAATAGGCCCACTGCTTTTCTTAGAACTGAAACAGAAAAAGGGACATTTACTTCAGGACACAAAGAATGGTAAAATATTAATCTGCAAACAATTATTATAATTATAAAATTACAATCTTTTTTTACATGACAATTGAGCTGACAGAGACGTTCTCATTCACCTTTTAATTTATAGTATGATAAAGTAACTGCCATGATATTCTTCCTATATCATAGGAAGGATATAACATCTCGTTTTGTAAGTCTTTATGATTATTGAACAAAATACAGGCAAGTGATAAGACTATAATAATACCTAATATACTAATAGTGTTACAATAATAAAAACAGCCCTGACTCCTAAGCTCGATCAAGCTTTATTCTATACAAAATAAGTCATCACATTACTGTAATTATATTACTATTGATAATATTATTACTATTATTAGTAGTAGTATTGCATTCTCTAATAAAGAGAGATTTGCCGCTGGTTAGTAGGCTAAGCTCCAGCTGGAGAAGACACTTCTCACCGGCTCCTCTTTTGCCGGGATGTTTCCTCTTGCACTCCAACATGCATGTTGTGCTCCCGTGAAAATTGCACACGACAGCATTCTTGATTTGAAGTTTTGTGAAACTTTCCCAAACCTAAACCTTGCTAGTTCGGATTCGTTTGCACTGTCATAATTCGCGCTGTGTTTTCTTCTACCGCAATAGCATTTGTAAGGGCTGCACTGCACTCTAGCGCTACAGCGCCGTAGCGGTCAAATCGCGGGATTGCAGGCCCTTACATTATAGGTCACGTGAGATCAAACGACTACTCGACAACAAAGATATTTTTCGACAAATTTTTATTGTCGACGTTGTCAACAACGTCGACTAATCGTTGCAGCCCTATTTTGCATATGCAAATGCCATTCATTAGCCTATAAAAGACTTTGGTCCCACTTTATATTAGATGTCTTTAACTACTATCTTGTGTCAAATTAATTAAGTTCAGTTTACTTATTGTGTTGATGTATTGCAAAACAGGTAGCACTTTATTTTACAATAACTGGGAACCTAATCTTAACCCACATTGTTCCCTTATATATATTATATCATATATGTCCTGTTAGTTCAGGACAGGTGTGTGTCGGTACGGTGTGTTTAAGGTCATCCGTGTCATTATAGATCTAATTATCCAATGATTGATTTAATCGTTATAGTACATTGGAGTTAAGGAGTTTAATGTGACTGACTTGTTTGTCCTCTATATTAGATATACAGGTGAAACTCGAAAAAATTAGAATATTGCGCAACAGTTCGTGTATTTCAGTAATTCAAATTAAAAGCTGAAACTAATATATTTAGTATATATAACTATATAGAACCTGATGCCCTGAGGATGGTCTTTTGACCGAAAGCTTGGTCTATGCTTTAAAGATTTGAGTGTGCGGACAGTTTATTTGAGATCTTTAGTATATATAACTATATAGAAATGCATGATTATACTTTTCAGAGGGCCGACATTTCTGTATTTAAAATCCTTTTTTTATTGATTTCATTTAATCTAATTTTCTGAGATTTGGGGTTTTCATAAGTTGTAAGCCATAATCATCAAAATTATAATATTTGCACGATATTCTAATTTATTCGAGTTTCACCTGTGTGTGTGTGTATATATATATATATATATATAATTCTTTAAAGAATTAGGGCTAGGTAAATATTGTGCCAATTATTAATTTAGTTACAGCAATTTTGCATATGCAAAAGACATTCATTAGACTGCAAAAACGTTGGTCCCACTTTATATTAGGTGTCTTAAACTACTATGTACTTTCAAAACAGGTAGACCTTTATTTTACAATAACTGGGTAATAACTAGCCTTGAACCTAATCTTAACTCGCGTAGGTCCCTTATATTATATTATATTATTATATTATATCATATGTCCTGTTAGTTCAGGACAGGTGTGTGTCGGTACGGTGTGTTTAAGGTCATCCGTGTCATTATAGATGTAATTACAGTGTATCAAATGTTTGATTCGAATGTTAACGTACATTGAAGTTTAAAGTTTTGGACACTTTATATTATGATCTGACTAACACCTTTCTTCTTCTTCTGTGCTCTGCCAGGTGCGTTCGACCTGCTGATCTACACGGATAAAGACCTGCAGGTGCCGGAGCAGTGGGAGGAGTCAGGCCCGCAGCTCATCGACCAATCAGAGGAGGTGCGCCTGCGCTCCTTCACCACCTCCATTCACAAGGTCAACAGTATGGTGGCCTACAAGAGGACAAACTCCATGTGATCGCGCCGGCGCTCGCTGTGTCTTCTGCTCAACGCTTCAGTCCTGTGTATATATCTATATAAAGCTTATTTCTTAGTTGTTGTTGTTGTTTTAAAGACTGTATTTCCTAATACAGAAAATAAATATCTTGTTTCCAAGATTGTATTGAGTTTCTTTGATTACTCGGTTTCCTCTAGATGGCGACACAAATCTAAGTTTACATATCAGGAGATTTGCACAAAGCCTGTCAAGATAAATGTGATCCCAAATTCAAACGTTTTTAATTTCATTTATAGTATTAGTTATGTATATATATGTGTGTGATTGTAACACTAGTTCTCACTGTATGATGATGGTTTAAACTATCCCAAAAAGCTGATTTGCATTACTGTATAGAAAATCATCAATAAACGTTTATTAAAGCATCACATGATGTACGTGTGATCCTCGTGTCTATCTAGCATGAGGTTAATGAAGGGTTTAGTGTCGTAAATCAGTGTGCATTAATTACTCTCGGAGACACGAAGGACTCGATTATGAAGATGTGGATCAGCATAAAGGATGTAAGTGTGTTTGATCTGGACAGGTTGTGCTGAGCCTGTGGTTCTGTGGACATCAGTGTGTTAATGCTGACGAGAGAAACTCCATCAGAAACACCTGGGCCCGTATGTATAAAGCCACCCAGAGTAAAATTGTAGTCTCAAGTCTGTCAAAATTCTATGAATTACATAATTTTACTCTCATTCCTAAACTTAAGAATAAGTGTGATTCATACAAGTTCCTAAGTGCTAAGACTTGGTCTCAGCTCCTAAATTATTTAAGAGAGCTGGAGAGGTCTCCTAACCTATAGTTAGGAGTAACAAGATGGCAGCAGAGAGGTTAGGCCATGCACTTTTCAACGAAAATATGATGAATTGTAGTTAAATGAGTTGATCAAACAATAAAAAAAAAAGTTTAATCATCAAGGTATTCTTTTTGTAACTTACCTTTAAAAAGTTTCATAGCAATGAAATTAAAGTAATAATTATATTTTTGGCGACTGGAGAAATGCAGCAGTGCACCTGTGATGACTCGGGCCCTTCAGTCCACAGTTATAAGCTCTTGAATAGCACTATTGTGACACTGACCACACCAAATATACAGTGGTGGCCAAAAGTGATGTGCGGAGTTTAAAAAAAAATGACCCTACAAGTTTGCTTATACCATCAAATTATGAGGAAAATATGGCAAAATGACGTGACAAATACATTTATTAACAGCCCAGCAAGCAAGTATTGTGTTATAAAGTTCTGTTGCGTATCCCGTCCGTAGCTCGCATTTAAAGACGAAGGCAGGGGTGGAGCGACCCCCGGGAGGTATGAGGTATGGACAGATGAAGGACCCCCAGGATTGGATAGATGAGAAGGTAATAAGTGACGTGACAATTTAGTCTTCCTGGCAGAAATTAAGCTAAAGCTTTTATTTCCATTGTAAAAAATCATTAGTTATCTATTCAGTTCATTTATCTATACAGCCACTCTGGTGAAAACAGTGATGTCATCGTCCAGCTCAGTTTAGTTCTCATATAATGGTATCAATGCAGGCAGATCAATATTATTTTTAAATATTAAGTGACAAATAAGGGCAAACTACAGCTACAGGTTTTAGAAAAACAAAAACAAAAAAGTTCTTATATCACCAGTTAAATTCTTAACTGGTGATATAAGACAGGCTTGGGAGGGATTAAATAGATTAATGGGTATAGGCCAAATAAAAAGGATGATAACTGTGTAAGTAAAAGTTTTATTAATGATTTAAATAACTTTTATGGTAGATTTGACACTGTGGGAGGCAAGACTGAATGTGATGAGATATGTAATAATCTCCCTGCAGAATCATCAATAGTTATCACTGAGGCTGGTGTCATGGCAAGCCTTTGTAAACTAAGGCCTAATAAGACCACTGGCCCAGATGGTTTAAAAGCATGCCTTCTTAAAGAGTGTGCTCCTCAACTAAAAGGAGTCTTTGCAAGGTTGTTCCAATTACTTTTGGACACAGGTATAAAGTGCAAAAATTATGGAAGTACTCAATAATTAGGCCTGTGGCAAAAAAGCCAAGGGCGAGCATGCCAAATGACTCCCGGCCCATTGCAATAACTTCTATAATGTGTAAAACTATGGAACGAGTTTTAGCTAATCATCTAACTTCGACTGTCGCCTCTAGGTTAGATTCACTTCAGTTTGCATATAAGAGTAACAGAGGTACATGATGCTGTACTGACACTGCTTAATACAGTTACAAAACATCTCATGCATCCCAAAGCATATGTCAGGGTTTTATTCGTGGATTTTAGCTCGGCTTTTAATTCAATGAAGATTCATATTCTCTTAACAAGATGTTAATACAGGTTTAGTCCGCTGGATTAGAAATGTTCTTTCTTGTCGTACACAGAGGGTCTGTGTTCGAGGCAGGGGCGGACTGGCCATCTGTGTGATCTGGAGAATCACAGAACGGCCGGTACTCCAGGACGGCCGGCGGGCCGGCCCAACACCCGCCACACACGCAGTCAGCAGACATCCCAAATTAGTTAAAATCTCCCGGAATCTAGTGCGAGCAAGAGCGCGCATGCGTAACGCGCGCATGCCAAAGAGAGGGAGCGAGCTATAGTGACCTTGCGCGTGTGTGCTAGTGTGCGCGTGTGCCTCACGAAGCGCATGTAAGGACCCAACCAATCAATTGTCAGTGTGGGCGGGCTTTTATCTCTACTACTCCCGAACCAAATTAATCAGAAATTATTACTTTGCAAGTTACTTGCTATTGATGATGTTAGGAAGTGATATTCAGCTTGCTACATTTTTAATGATTACAGTAGTTAAAACAGCTAAACTTCAACATTTTAGCTGTAAATGCCACATGCAGTAGCTAATATTAAGAAATATGTTGTGCTTTTACTTTTAAAAATGTTGTTAACATTACAGTTGATGCTTACAAACTTTGAAGATTTTAAATACAGAAGTTACATTTGTAATGGTATTGCCTATTTTCATTTAGATGTGGTATTATTATTTGTGCAGTAGCTAAGATTTATTACTGCATAAATTAATTAAGATTATTAAGTAATAAATTAATTTTAAGACAGCATGGAATAGATTGTATAATATGTTGTTAGCTATAATTTGGATGGTATAGGATCATGAGCCACAATTAAAGTCTTATGACACTCATGCCAGGCGGTAGGCGTTGTTGTTGTTGTTGTCGAGTTTCCTCGCGCCGATTGCTTTGGGCCGGGCCTAGTCAAGGTCCAGGGCCGTTTTTTGGTCCCAGTCCGTCCCTGGTTCGAGGGACTGTGTCTGATATGCTAACTTTAAGTACAGGTTGCCCACAAGGCTGTGTCCTTTCCCATGTGCTCTTCTCTCTTTTTACTAATAAGTTTACGATTAAAGAAGAACATTTTAGATTGTTCAAATACGCTGATGATATGGCCTTAGTGGGCATATTGGACAAAACTAATTTGTTATATGACGCTGCCTATCTGGCTCATATTAAGGCTCTGGAGAATTGGTGTCATTTTAGCCAACCAGAAATTAACGTGGCAAAGACAAAATAATTGGTTATCTGCCCAAAAGAAGATATGTCAATCCAGCCAATTTCACTTGTGGGTCAACAAGTTGAAATTGTGAAGAAGTTTAGTTCAATTCTTGATTCACACATGAATTTTGCTGATAATTCAGACTACCTTTTTAAAAAGTGTTCGCAACGTTTATTTCTTCTTAGACAACTTAGTGGCCTTGGAGTTAGTCAGCATATTTTAGAACTTGTGTACAAAACCCTGGTGGAGAGTGTAATAACTTTTCATCTCACAGCCTGGTATGATCATTTAAAAGCAGATCTAAGAACAAACTTGCCAGAATTGTGACAATTGCAAGCAGAATAGTTGGCAGACAACAGAGGCTACTAGTACGAAGAAGGCAAGGATATTCTTGCAGATAGTTCTCATCCTCTCTTCAGTCAATTTGAGCCCATGAAATCGGGAAGACGCTACAGAACCCCTCTAGCAAATAAAAATGTGTTTAAGAGGTCTTTTATTCCAAATGCTGTTAAAATTCTCAACTCGGCAAGTAAATGATAATCCAAATGACTATAGTATGAAATGTGATTATTATGTATTTATTTTTTATGAATTGTGATCTGTCTGTTTTATGTCTTTGTCTTCTATTATGGTCTGTATATTTATTTTAATCACTGGTGAGCCAAAGACAATTTTCCACCTTGGTGGACAATAAAGATATTACAATTAAAAAGCTCACAGGAGAAAAAAATCATATTGTCTGCAACATAATCATTTATTAATATTTGATTTTCCTCTCTTGTTTTTTCACCTGTTCATAATTTATTTGTATGACAGCTTGGCTAAAAATGATGTCAATTTGAAATGTTTCATTGTGTTATCACAAATAAACAATTGACTCCAGGCACAACTACACAATACGCTTACAAAATATTGAACACATTTTTAATACTATTTGAATAAAGGGTGAATCTGACAATTTTCCTTCAATACTAATTTGTGATAATTTTGCACAATGCAAAGCCATTTAAAAAAATACATTTAAATATTAAAGTTTCAGTGTCTTAATTAAATTATTTTATTATAATTGCAAACCTCTTAACCTGCAAGGCCATTGCATGTTTAAAACAATAATATCTTAGTAAAAACCTAAAGTAATATTGCCAAACTATATATCATTTGAAAGCTTAAAATCTCTAGTTTTCATATTTGGTGGCAGTTATCTAAAATAAATTACAGAGGAGCAGTAATTTATCAATTTGCAACAAGAATATTTCATATTCATTAGGAGGATTTAGGCCTTTATTTTGAAATAACAATAAACACGAAAAATCATGAAAGATTGGTAGAAACCTCAGTTTGTTTTCATGCCATGAGTTCAAAAGATAACACCAATTCCATTTTATGAGAAAAAAAGGTCTGGAAATGTTTTAAATATAAAGAAAAATGTATGGATTCTCGATTTCTGATTGGCTGCGAGCTATAACGGTATAACGTAGTCTTTTTATGCATTTATTAGAGGTTGAATTCAAATCAAATACTGCCAAACCACCCATACTACTTCTGAATAGGATGTCTACTTCATAAATTGTATGAAAATTATGGAAATAATGGTTCAGATCACTCAAAACATATATGAAAATGGAGGCGCCCTTATATGGGCAGTAATGGAGTCTAGTGAAAAAGTTGGGTACTGCGCCCAAATAAAATATTACTGAAAGCTCATTTTTTTAGATATCAACCTAAAATTTGAAACACAACTTGTTCAGATCTTTGTCTTTAATTTTCTTGCAGTTTTAGAGTAAAATATATTTTGTAATATATATATTTTATATAAAATATTAATAATTATATTTTTACATTACACCATTTCATAAACTCAAACTTATATAACTTTTTTTCTGTTTCATTTTATATCATTTCTAGACTTCTACAATAATCTGGAAAATGTCTTCTTTAAAACAAGACCAGCCATAGGTCTATATTCCAAAGCATTCCTGAATTACAACCATTTAAGTTTGGATAGTGATTTTTATGTCTATGCAAAAAAAAAGGGGGGTGCCAGTTAACAGGTTAAATAATTGGTGTCATGCTGCTGTGACCTCACCCTTGCAGGCTCACTATTGGCTGATTCAGAGGTTGAGGGCGGCCATTTTGGGTTCACATCATTGTAGTCCTTAGTTTGCAGCACTTAAGTCCCACTTCAGTCAGCACTTAAGAATCAGTCTTATACTTTACTGAAAGTTGCTTTTAGCTGCTTTATAAAAGTCTCCTACTCTTAGAAAAGTCCTACTCTTTACTAAGTATTTTTTTTACACTTAAGTCAAAGCTTAAGACTATTCTTAAGATCATTTCTTAGAAGTTTTATACATACGGGCCCTGATGCTTCATTTCTGTGAGAAGAACGTCGCATTTTTATCTTAAAGCGGTGTTTGATTATGATTTCACTTTTCTAACTGTAGTTAGTGTGTAATGTTGCTGTTTGAGCATAAACAACATCTGCAAAGTTACGACACTCATAGATCAAAGCAAAGGGAGAGATTTGCTTTACAGAAATCACTTTTTAAGGACTACAACACACGGCTGGTAGAACTACACGAGCTTCTTCACGGTTAGTGACATCACTAACACTAACATTTATAAACTCCGCCCCCGGAACACGATTTATAGATTATCATGACAGAATATGCTAATCAATGACTAGAAGAGAGTTACCTCCACATCAGCTTCATACATTCATCAACTATCCATTGAGAAATCTCCGGTTTGAACATAAAAAGCTAAAAGTTTTTGAAATGTTCAGTGTGTGTCTGTGTGAGGTAATCAGCTGAAACACACACACGGGCAAATTTGTGAAGCTCCGCCCCCTGTTCCAGGAGCAGCAGCTCATTTGCATTTAAAGGGACACACAAAACAAGTGACAGTTTTAACATGCGATAATAAAATATCTGTGGGATATTTTGAGTTAAAACTTCACACACACACTCTGGGGACATCAGAGACTTATTTTACATCTTGTGAAAAGGGCATTATACCACCGCTTTAAGTTGTTACAGAAATAGAGTGTGTGAAATGCTGTACTTTTTATTCTACATTGGAGTATTTTTTTTCTCTCCGTATTTTGTTGATTTATCTGCATTTTAACTCTTTCAGCCCCCTGGTTTCTGATCTTTTTCTTTTATCTTTTAACCAAATTTTGATGGCCTCCAGAATATTTTGTTGTATGAATATCCGAACATGCAATCTATCAAATGAAAGAACAGATCCTCTGCTTTAAACAAACAAACAAAAGCCATTTTATTCTAGCTTTATCTAGCTTTTTTTTCACTTGAATGTGGGCGTGTTTCGTTAAAAAAAATAGAAAAGAAATTCATAATTTTATAGAAAGAAACGACTTTTTTGACCATTTTCCATTGTGGTACAACGTTGCATTATGGTAACATTTCCCCGAAAAAACTTTTTTGATTTGTAAGATTGACTATTTCATGTAATAAAATATAAATTACATCAAATATTTCAGAACATAATGCATACCATAGAGGGTTAAAGTGCTTTTTAACTCTTTCCCGCCACTGACGAGTTTTCTGCGCTTTAACCGTTATCCACTAGAGGGCGCTGTCACGCATCTGACAGAATCTCAGGACTAAAAACACAAATGAAGAAGCAGAAACAAGCGATAGAAGCACATGCAAAATTACACGACCATCAAACATTCAACAGCATAAAAATCAAAACGTTACGGAAAGAAATGTCGACCCAGGAAGGGTTAACTTACTTTCTTTTGATGCATTTAATGTTTACATATTCATACAACAATATTCTGGAGCCATAAAAGTTGGCAACTTAAAAAAAAAAACAAATGCCGGCAGGGAAAGAGTTAATTAGGTGCTTCCTTAATGATTGCATATCATTGGTCAAATATTGTAAAATAATAACTTGAATTGAAATGACTATATCCAGAACAGGTTTCTTATTGAACTTTACATTTCTACAGACATCTTATTTCCATCCCAATACAAGTGTTTGCTGTGATTTAATTAAATTAACACACATTTGTGTAACAGATGATAAATAAGTTCACATATCACAGGTATGCAATGCAAGTGAACAAAACAAAAAATCTACAACATGATATGAAGGTATTTTACAAAGTGACGTGAAAGAGTTTAAACAGTGAAAAACGACTGTATTCAATGTGTTCGTTTAAATATCAGCTTACGCTAACAGTGCAATATAGCAAACTAATGTGCGTATATCAGTAATTCAGTGAGAGCTTCACAAACAACACAGACTACAAGAACACATGAGGAACGTTCTGGACTCAATACTAGTTGATATGCTGTCGATTACCACGAGAAATGATTTTGATCACTCGTTTAACTCTACACAATCTCGGATTAATGGTTATTATCGCCGTCATTCATCGCAGTTTCCAGAGTTAATCCGTGAGTAAATGTGTTTAACTTCTGAATGGATTATTGCTTAGAAAGCGAGCAAAGATAAACGTCTTAGTTTTAATCAATGAATCTCTTATTTACACCGTTTCTACACGTTGTTTGTTATAATGAGAGGAATAGGGATCATTTTACTGACTCTCAAAATAAACGAATCTTTATTCGAGTCATTTAAAGCCACTTAAATGAACGAAATGACTCGAATAAAGATTCGTTCATAGTTCATTCGCCGAACACATCCACCGACGCAACCTTGATCACTTTCTAAATTAAGAAATCATTATAATACAGCCAAAGATAATTCACATCTTCCGAATCGTTCGTTCATTTGTCACGTGACAGACACAATGTTAACGAACGCCTCTGATTGGCCATTGCGTTCAAGAAATCAACAGACATGCCTGTGATTGGCTGCATCGCTCAACGCTACAAAACATGTTAACGGGATTGGTTACATGTTCGTGACAGTAGAGAAATGCTACTTTTCTGCCTTTGAAATGTCTTTTAGCCCATTAGAGTTCTTGCAAACTGAGTCCGAAATTTTCGCACGTTAAAATTTTTAAAATGTTCGCATGTTTCGCAAGGTGCTTTATAAATAAACTTTGATTTGATTTGATTTAAAGAATAAATACGACCTCATGTTTTGTCAATCACGTTTACACACCGCCTCCGATACTTTAGTCCGTCATAAAAAAAAAATCGGATCGGGTTCGATTTTCTGAGTTTTTCGCATCCATAGCGAGCAATTTAATTGGTATTTTGAAAATTCGGAGCCACCGAAGGACGAATATGAAAAAACGCATAGGAAACTTTCGGACTCAGTGTAGTCTACTATTTAATTTAGTTTGTTTTTACCAAGCAGAACCTTCCGGTCTCTCTCTGGAATCTGACACTGAGTGAGTTAAAATGCAGTTCCTCCACTGGCCACTAGAGGCCGGCTGCAGAAGAGACTCAATCCCATAGACCCGCATGTTAAAATGCCCAACTTTACAGCAGAAATAAACATGTTTACACTCTGGTGCAAAAAGGGGTTTTGGTCTATATCGCTAATTTTGCCCTTCATGACGACTGTGAGGCGGGTGAATGTTTTTATAACTCTTCTGTTTAAATTATTTTAAGCCTTAAAGTTCTGCATAATTAAGGGCGTGGCCACTTGAGTGACAGGTGGATTGCCGCTGATCTCACTACTAGCCGTTTGTCTGCTAGCGTTAGCGTCACATCACCTCAGCTAATCCGCCTCACACATTTTCGTTTACCCGCGAGTGACGTGCTAACAAGATGGCGACGGCCGGCTCCGCCCACTTTGGGCTTCAGAAAGATCACGAAAACTACGAACATTTTTTTACAGTCTACGTTTTTTGTGATAAAATGATTTTCTGTGGTAACAGCATGTCAAAAATACTTGTATTGAACCTGGAACATTCCTCCAATGAGTCAAGATGTTTTAGTCACAGTTTTAAAGCACGTCTCTTCATCCGCTGGATCACTGCACAGGTAACGATCCATCCTTCTCTGTTCCATCAAGTGTTTTATCGCACATCAACCTCGATTCATGAAGTGACTTTATTCTGAGACATCTTTCACCCAAGCCTACTCAAGAGTGCTGTGTGGAAGTCGTCACACCAGGGTCCTGCAGTCCTTCAGTCTCTGGGGAAGGGCCAGGGAATGATGCGAAGAGTCCGAGGAAGACAGAGAGGTTAAAGTGCTTCTTTCAGCAAAGCTCCTTCTTCTCCTTGTTCAGCAAGAATCTTCCAATTCTGCCTGTTCTTCCTACATCCCTCCAGCAGGGGGGAGCAGTTCTCCGAGAGACCCGTCAGCGCCTGTGCACACAAGCACAGGACAGCAGGAGAAGAAGAAGACGGTTATGGAGACAGACTTCAGGGATGGATGAGAAAGCCTGACCTGAAGTCGTTTAAAAAGCTTAACGTTTGAAGGCTTTTGGGCCATCAGATGGATAGATAGATAGATAGATAGATAGATAGAAAAACAGACACACACACACACACACACATATATATATATATAAATGGATAGATAGATAGATGTTGTTAGCATGATTTAGCAGAATATTAGCATGCAGTTAACACAATTTAGCACTTCGCTAACATTTTTAATATGCTGCTACCATGATTTAACAGTGCTAACATGATTCTAACATGAATTAGCACATAACAAACACATTTTAACATGTTGATTGCACGATTTAGCACATTGTTAGCATGTTTCTAACATGAATGAACATGTTGTTAGCATGATTAGCATGTTGCATGTAATAACGTGAATTTGAAAATTTCTCAACATGTTTTAGCATGCTTTAGCACATTGTTAGCATGCTGCTAGCATGATTCCACCATCTGCTAACATGTTTTAGCATGTATGCTTGCTAACAGGTTTACATGTTTTACACATTGGTATAATTTTCTATCAATTAGCACATTTTTAACATGTTTTAACATGTTAGCATTATTTTGTACAATGATAAAATGTAGCAAGTTGTTAACATGGTTTATCATGATTCCACACATTGTTAGCATGTTTCTCCATGAATGTGCATGTTGCTAGTATGATTTAGCACATTGCTAGCATGTTTGTAACATGAATTAGCACATTGTTAACATGATTTAACACATTGTTGGCATGTTGCTGGCATGATTCAACAATCTGCTAACATGTTTTAGCATGTTTGCTAACGGGTTTACATGTTTTACACATATTGTTATTATTTTCCATGAATGTGCATGTTGCTAACATAATTTAGCACATTTCCAGCATGTTTGTAACATGAATTTGCACATTTATAGCATGTTGCTAACATGCTAAAAGATGTTTGCAACATGTTAAATCATGTTGCTAGCATGATTTAGCACACATTGCTAGCATGATTTAGCACTCATTACTAGCATGTTTCTAGCATTAATTAGCAATCACTAGCATCCGTAGTGCATTAGAATGACTTGTGATTTACCTCATATAACTGCGTACAAATGGCATCAATGAAAGACACTTGCATGCTGGGAATTTGATCCTGCTTCTCCCTGTTCATCAGATCCTTGGAAAGAATAAAGTCACATGGTTATTGACATTGTGACCTGGTTCTTAACGACTGAAACATGACATAAAACTTTTATAAAGTAAGTAAAGCGCTTACAATAGGCTCAATGTTCAGCTCTCTCCGCTCCTTATCGCCTTGTTCAAAGAACTCGGTGGCAACCAGTTCTGCGATCTGTGGAGACACAAACACATGTGGATTACTGAATTTGCACGGCTATTTTCATCTTAAACATCAAATGCTGATCAATTCATGTCTGTTTATAGTTGGCTTTTCTGCCTTTACGGGTTTGCTTATTAGTGGCCTTTGCCAAAGTGTTTTATTAGCCAGATATCGGTCACATGACTCCACAGACTGTGTGTAGAATACAACACTGAACGCTCGATGTGTGTGTTCTGTCCACTGTGATCTAACAATAGTGTGTGAATTGTGCAATTGTATCCGCACTTTTGGTCTTAAAGTGACAGTGCGTAATAAACCTAATGCCGTCTGGGCCCTTAATATTAATCAAACAAAAAGAGAAAAGCATTCACTGCTCTTTAATAGCTTAAATAAGGATTAATTATATTTATATTTATACAAATAAATGTGTCTGCTTGAAAGAATAATGTATGCAAGTTGTTATAAAGAATGCATATATCCTTCATTGAAAAGAAGACCGTGCATTACTTCAGGAGAAGGGGTTTAATTTAATTTTAAGTAGTTAAATCTGTGTCTGTATTGCACGTCTAAACTGTAAATTCATTCATATTAACATATTAACCGGGAGTATATAATGAGTTTGGAAATTTTAGAGAAATTCTAAATTAATGCATTACAATTTAACTAAACCCCTTAGATTTAGTCAACTAAAATCGCATTGTATTTCGTAGACTAAAACTAAAACAAATCAGATGACTAAAACTGAATCAAAATTTGCTGTCATAATGAACACTGGTGTGAATCAATGCAATGTAACGATAAATAATTGGTGTTATCAACTATGAAAAAACTATATAAAGCATGCAAACTGCATAGTGCAGAAACAGTACGAGTAATTTGTTACGGCAACATAGTGTCAGCCCAGATCCGGGCCGGATCCGGTACAGGTGGATTAAACACGGCCCAGATGTGGCCCGGATCCATATGTGGCCCGGATCCGGTACAGGTGGATTGAACACGGCC
>NW_026606848.1:0-385651 GCF_029890125.1 Rhinichthys klamathensis goyatoka | reverse complement strand
GAGGTCACACCAGGGTCATATAGGACTAGGAGTCACAAGGTCACTGTTTCTAATGTATGCATGTGTATTACCGTTCTGTTGGAAGAGCTGGCAGTATTGACAGGTTTAGGTTTTGCCGTGTCGTAATTTGACGCCGGCTGGCGCCTGGTCATCTGCAGGGCCACCAGATCCTTCATAATTGAATGGAGAGCCTGTCTCTCATCTGGGGAGAAAGACAGAGATACAGAGAAGCCGATAATTATTTTCATGTTATTGCAAAGACTTTACATAGACAAAGATGGCACACTCATATTAAAACAACATTTACTGGACAGATCATATTTTCATATTAATTTTTGAGATTTGCTAAAGATTACATTTAACAGTGTTAATTACTTTTAATTAAAAATTTACTTTAAATGAGTTGTAGATGAAGGCAAATTTGATCTAAATGTAAAAATAGGGGTAGGGCTGGACGATTAATGACAATATACATGAAATCAGACCTAAACCGATATGGCTTATCGCGATTATGAAATCGCAAAGACTGCGATGATTTTTTTTTTATGCGCAGCTTGTCATTGATGTACGGGCGGCTCTGAAAGCACTGTGAGTTTGAGTCACTTATAATGTGCATTTGAAAAAGCAACACGCGTCAAACATCTTTCCAAACATGAGAAGCATTTATGAACCACTTGTCCAACAAAAGACAACATTTAATAATATGCTTTTACTCCAAACTCACTTCATAAAGACAAATGAGATGTGAGATGATGTGGCCTCTAACACAAAATAAGGAAGTCGTGTGTTTATTAGTCATGTTTAATCACTCAAAGCGTTTCAATCTTCTGTTTATTCAGCTACAGTGATAGGGATTTCCTGGAATGATGTGTGTTATCGTACTTCTATGGCGGGGCATTTTTGGCGTGTCGGTGAGAGACGCCCTCTGGTGTTCAGATGGAGCAGCATTTACTACAGATCAGTCATGCTGCACTGACAAACTGCGCATAAAATAATCGCAGCCTTTGCCAAATCGCGTGCTGTTTCATTACAATTAATCGTGCAGCCCTAAATAGGGGAAAATATTATAAAATATTTTCAGTCAATAAAAGTAAAAAAAATAAATAAATAAAAACTCATACCAGCTGAGTTATAACCGATATGATATGCAGTGTTTTCCATTAATTTCCTAGACTTTGGCGGCCCGCCACTGTCTAATCTGTCCCGCCACGGTTTCATTAAGATTTTTTTTTTACTTTTCTCTTAATAACATAAAAGGTCACTAACATTGCACCATTGCTTTGACAAAGTATCCATCAAACAAACTAAAATCGAAAGTGAAATCAATTTGTGGCTCAATCATTGTAACAAGTGTCCTTGAGTGGCTGAATACTTTACTTTAAACCAAACAAGAGATTATGTTGCAGAAACTATAAACTTGCTATACTGTTACAACACAGGTGCAGAAGAACTGAGAGGATGTTCTGCTCTCCTTTGTGAATAAACACTCACAGTCAGACGACTAGACCTGCGTCAATGCAGAGAAGTCTGAGAGAGGGAGATGACCGTGTTTTTGAGATCTCTGTTCTCATGTTTGATGTAAGAATGAGCTGAGTCTTGGCTAAGCTCACTCAGGGAAAATATTCAGTGTGTTCTTTGGATGGACTTCACACACCTCCTGAGAGGGAGAGAAACAGAGAAGCCTCGTCTACCCGCTAATACTGGGAAACCTGTGTTAGAAAATGGCAGATCAACCCAAGCAACAGACTCAACCACTCAACTGTTGAAAATCTGTGTGTTCATGTGACCAGTGTGTCTGTCTCCATATTTCCCTCTGTCTCTATTTAAACATCTCCCAACATCCTTTTAATTCCAGACGTCACAGTTGTTTCCAGATCAACAGCAACTTGTCTGTCGTTTAGGAAGGCCCTGATATACTCGCAGCAAATTTATTTTTCGTTCTTCGCTTAGAGGTAAAGAGAAGTTCAAAACCCCTTTTCAGCAGCATAGTGTTAGCGAATATTCCAATGCCATTCAATTAGATGAATATGTAAATATGTGCTGCTGCACACTTTCCTCTCAACAACAAAAACAACAAAAATGATTGAGGTGAGAAAACAGCAATTTATATAGCACTTTGTACAATTCATTGCTCTGAAGCAAGCAGATTTACAGTATTAAAAATGATAAAGTGTCACTTTCAATTAGAAGTACTTGTACAAGAACTTTTACAACTCGCCATACACTACATACATAATTTACAAAGTAAGTTTGGGGTCAGTAAGATTTTTTCAAGGAACTTAATACTTTTATTTATTTAAATCACAAAAATTGAACCACAGTTTCCACAAACATATTAAGCAACACAACTGTGTTGAGCTCCAAATCATCATATTTGAATGATTTCTGAAGGATCATATTAGACTGAAAAGTAATGATGCTGAAAATTCAGCTTTCCTTCACAGGAATAGATGACATTTTAAAATACATTAAAATAGAAAACAGTTATTTTAATCTTAATATTTGACAATATGAATGTTTCTACTGTATTTCTGACTAAAATGCAATATTGGTGAAAATAGGATGGAGACTTCTTTCAAAAACATTACTGTTCAAAAGTTTGGGGTCAGTAAGATTTTGTAGTGTACACCTCAATGAGTGAGAGGCACTTAAACATCTAGCTAAGCTTTATTTTTTTTTTACTTTATCTTTGGTTGAAATTAACCTAATATTGTAGATTTTTAATTTTATCAATTTTTATTTTCATAAAATAATTGTTTGAGCTCAAGCAATAATTGAAGACCTGTTTAGGATCCCTGACATATGATAAAAAAACATGAGGACTCACTCATTTTGTCGGTATGAATGTGTGTGCTATTGATTGAAGTTCAGGTTTGAAGGTCCTCACACACCCTTTCCTCTAGTGTCACCCATCAATGGCCTAGAAATGGAACAATATTCAGGTTATACAGAAACTCCTGATAAAATGAGTCATCAGCTGTAACTTACCTACCAACCAAAACAAATGTAATCTGAGCCACCAAAAAATGATATCAGTCAACAGCACCACAACAACAATTACAATTGTTGATGGACATACACTTGTTAATGCCGATGGTGAGGAATTATAGTTGCAACATCTCAATGTAGGCTACATCAAACTGAGTAGCGCATCACTGAGAAACATCCTGCTCAAGTCGTCCTTGCGATGGAGGTTCAAGTTGAATAACTAGTTCTTCCAATGTTTCATCGTCGGACTCGCGATCGAACCCATAGTTGCGGTCTTTACAGGGTGTACAATCGCTGAGTTTTAGGAAGCCTACAGAGCTGAAATTCAGTTATGGTAATTGCTGTTTCGTTTCCAATACGTGCTGAAATACCGTGTCAGGCTACACAAATATTGATCTTGACATTGTTAGCCTTTTGTCTTTTTTACATGTCGTACACTGTACATTTAACAGACTTATTATGACTTAATTCCTAATTGGCGCGTTTCACCATCAGTGTGCAATGCGCATGACGTGTACGTTCGTTAATAAATAAACTGCAAGTGTCTTGCGGAAGAACATTGTAGCCGGAACTACTTTTCTCCGTTAATGTCTAGGGCGAGTCACGCAGGCACTGGGCAACTCCGCAGCCGAGCCGACCCCGGGATAAAATAGTCAGAATATAAACACTTATTAAAGGCGTACCGTAGTGATTCAGGATAAGTCAAAAACATGGTTTGGAAAATGGATTCATGATGTACTCGTTCATTTTGAACATACAGACTGCAGCAGCTGCTGATACAACGGCGTTCTGTTGCGCATGCGTGAATTTAACTGAGTACATGACCATGCACTCGCACAAATGCGACCACATAAAATTTTAACTTGCACATTCTCAAAAAAAGGTCGCAGTCTGGAACCCTGCCAAAGATCTAAGACTTTTTCTATGTACACAAAAGGCCTATTTCTCTCAAATATTGTTCACAAATCTGTCTAAATCTGTGTTAGTGAGCACTTCTCCTTTGCCGAGATAATCCATCCACCTCACAGGTGTATCCATCATATCAAGATGCTGATTAGACAGTGTGATTATTGCACAGGTGTGCCTTAGGCTGGCCACAATAAAAGGCCACTCTAAGATGTGCAGTTTTACTGTATTTGGGGGGGGGGTCCGGAGAATAAAAAAAATGTTGTTGCTTGTGGAATGTTGGTCCACTCCTCTTCAATGGCTGTGCGAAGTTGCTGGATATTGGCAGGACCTGGAACACGCTGTCGTATACGGCGATCCAGAGCATCCCAAACATGCCACACCTGTGAGGTAGATGGATTATCTCGGCAAAGGAGAAGTGCTCACTAACACAAATTTTTATACAAAAATAAAAAAATCTTACCTTCTATCCTTTTGATGTCCTTCAAAGATGTTATCTGTTCTTTCTGGAAGAACAAAAAACTGCTTTAACACAAAGGTGTCCAAATTATAGTTTCACATAATATGTTACCCATTTCTCTGAAGAAATCCATTTAACCACAGCTAACCTCTGTGTTATGCATGGAATTTGTAGTGTCAGTATTCATTTACCAAACAGTATGATGTTTTAGCTTATTTTTTTCTGTATAAAAATGTTTGAACACATTTCAGTATTCATCTCTAGTATATTCCACAAACAACAGTATTTTCTACAAATGCATTTAATGGACAATATCAGTGTTAATTCTGCTGTTATAATTATAATTGGGTAAATTGAATTTACCCAAGCTGTGAATAGGAGTTCTGCATTGACTGTGATACAATAAAAAGGTCATGTACCACTATGTCAAGAAATTAATTTTTATTGAGTTGTCCTTGCAGGCTGCGTGCAAAAACAAATGTATATTGTGACCAGCGTAGTCAGATTCATGAACAAATGACAATATGAAGAGTTCAAAATCAAAAACAAACTGAAAATAGTGTAGCCCAATTACTCAAAACATTATTCTTATGAGTTGGTTCTTTTAATAAGACTAAATTAATCAGTAAAAAAAAAAAACTGCCTAAGATCATTTACAGCATTAGCCTAGAGAAAATTTCATTTGCAACTTTCATATTCAAGTAAAATTTATACCATACGTTTTATGTTAAATTTGTACTAAATTATACAGTTACTTATGCAGTTATATTAACTGAAATATACACAAATTAATCCGAATTAAAATCTAATTATTGAATCAGAAATCAGAAAAGACTCAGGAAATCTGTATCAATACTCAAGCCTTAGTTAATTCAGTTATTTTCATTAAATACAACACTAAAGACAATCAAAAATGCCATATCAAATCTATACAATGTAAAGGAAATTTTACATCCTGAAGAACTCAAAACAGGTGAGCTGTTGAGGGGCAAACCAGCCAAATGGTTGCACTAGAAAGTCAGCAAAATCTCATTAGAATGCTTCCATCAGCATATCCTGACCTTCAACAATGAAGCGCTGGATAGGACTGCATCATTCCTAATGACATTACCTGCCTGTGCTTCACTGCCAGACTTCATTTGACCTGCAAAACTCTTTAGATCCAATTACAGCAGCCTGAAGAATAGAGGACTAACTGGACATTGCTAAAAAGAATTGCTCATCCTTCCATATTTATGGTCAACGCTGAGATTATTAACCAAATGGATGAGGTAAGGAATATGTGCGCACATGCGTGCGTTTGTTTCAGTGCCTCCAGTCATGCAACTTCAACTGAACTGAGAGAAATTACAAAGGTCATTAATTTGCACTCATTTAGTCAAATATGGGTGGCACCAGGTGGCCTGACCGACTGAACCTATAAACACACTCAACGAGCAGCGAATGCATGCGGCTTCATCTGATATTATGCTACATATACATCCAAGTCTAAGTTAAACAGACCCTCACCAGGAACATCATCTCAGTTTCCTACCTGACTTTAGATCCCGCTTCTGCCTTTTCTTCCTTTCCAATTTTGAACTTCCTTCTCTATGGATGATATTTTCAAATGGGTTACATTTATTAATAAGCAATAATTTGCAGGACCGCACAAGCAGGACCGCAATTTCTGCATGCAGGACATGAGCATCCTGCCACTAAGGTAAATTGGACACTGCTGAACCTGGGGGGATGCCGGGCAAACTGAATCGCATAGCCAAGTTTGATCATTTGAATGACCCAGCGAGATGGCCTGGTAAGCCAGGCTTGCAGATACTGCGCAAGGGGGACCAGTGGGACAACAGACGTGCCTGCAGTGGGGAAGCGCTGTGGAGTGCAGGGGCCCGCCCGCACTAGAAGGGCCGCGGGGATTGACCCGACGAGAGAGCTCCCACTGTAATCCTTAGATCACCCTGTGTATTAACCAAACAGCAACCTTCCGGTCTCTCTCTTGAATCCAACACGAAAATGACTTAAACTGCAATTAATCGTCTGGCCACTAGAGACAGGCTCCAAAAGAGAGTAAATCCCCCCCGTTTACAGCCTGGTACAAAACGCGATGTTGGTCTATATAGCTAATTTTGCATGACATTCCGTGACACAGTTGTCATTCCTTCATGACAACTGTGAAGGGAGTGATTTTTATATTTTTATAACTCATCCGTTTAAATATATTAAGCCTTATAGTTCTGGATAATTAAGGGCGTGGCCACTTGAGTGACGGTTGGATTGTCACTGCTGTCACTATAGCTGTTTGTCTGCTGTCTGTTAGCCGTCACATCACCTCAGTTTCGGTTATCCGGGAGTGACGCACTGCCAAGATGGTGACGGCCAGCTCCGCCCACTTTGAAACCTACGGGTGACGTCACGGACACTACGTCCATATTTTTTTTTACAGTCTATGGTATTAACCGATGTGGCTCTCTGCTGGGGAGAGAGACCAGATTGGGGAACAGCAGAGGGGACTCCACCTTTCTCAAGATATTTGAGTCTCGAACTCAACATCGCGATGGTCACCTTCCCACAGTGGGTACATGACTCAAAAAACGCTACCTTAGCACGCTTATGGCCCAGACACGTGAGGCATTGATTGTGGGTGTCAGATTGTGTAATATTTTTTACATATAAAATATAATATAAAACGTTTAAGCATTAGCATTTTAAGAATTTATTGTAGTGGACTAGATGTGCTTTTCTTGTGTCTAAGACACTAAGCAAAATGTAGGCTAAAAAAGACACAAAGGTAAACACACATTGAAATGAAGTGTCACATAGGCTGAATATGCAGAAAAGGCACTAGCTGAGTTTCCATCTATGTATTTGTAAACAAATTGCGATGGAAAATATAGATGCTGTACAGGAACACCAACATGCAAATTGCAAAAAAAGTATAGGCCTAGATTCCATAAGATTTGTATATGATGGAAACACATTAAAATAAAATAATTAGTGGTTTCCCCAGTGGCTATTCTGACGTCCATACCTATTTTTCACAAATTTCCTGAGAAGTGACCTTTTTTTCCTGTCAAAAATATGTTTGTTCTTTCTTTCTTTCTTTCTTTTTTTTTTTTTTTTAGATATTGCGATTTTTCTCAACTTGAATGGATATTAGCTACTGACCAAGCACCCAAAAACTGCTGCTACTGTCTTCTGTTGAAACCTTAAAATGGTTCATGGAGCAAAAAATTATAGAGAACCCCTGAATTAAGGTTTGTAAAACTTTTCCTTATTGAATCTCTAATCCCCTCTCAGTTTTTCCTTCTCTCCTGCTCTTAATTACCTTGTGGTAAGTATGTGTGGAATCTGGAAAGGGGAGAAGGCTGCCCATGGGCCCTGTCAGCTGGCCTGGGCCTGCATTGTTATGCTTGTATCCCTTTTCCAGTACTCGCCAGAATCTCAACAATTTTCTCTTACCATTCCCACCTCCAACCACCTCCCGCCTGAATTTCGGCTGTTTAGTCTGTGGCTGGTTTTCCCAGCCGTGGCGCTGAGGCTGTTGGCTTTTGCTCGTGGAGGGGCTTACAGTACAAATCCCCTCTAGGGTTCCCCTCCAACACTTTGGAGCGGCTAGACTAAAACTGTTCCTGTCAGCTCTGGGGTAGAGATGACAAGTTGTTCTAAATGGTTGAAAAGACAATGTTTTATCACTAGGTCATGAACTGGCTAAAAACCCATGTTACATCAAACATAAACAGATCTGACACCATCTGTGTAAGTTGTGGTCCATGCAATGAAAGTTATGATGCAAAGGCACATTGAAACTCAAACCTTTCAGGTTTCGACTGGTTTTCAGTGGCCAATACTGATATCTAGAATCAAGCTAATCAATAAAATGCTGATACATAATACAATTCAATGGTAGCAAATAAGTTGTACACAAACTTGCTTGAGAAGGGGGCGCTGTTGAGCAATGGAGGAGTGAGACATGTTTTACATAGCTCCGGTAACTTTTCTTTTATTAAAGCTGCAGTCCGGCATTTTTCCTCTTTGTCGCCATCTCTGTTCGAAATCTGCAATTGCAGTCATTCGCGGAATTATCAACTTTACGTGGGTTGTAGTTCAACACCCTCGACACGGCACAGCGCGGATGAACACAGTGTTTGAGGAGAGTGTGCAGCTGTCAGTCACCGCGCCGATGTGGATATTGTCATTCAGAATCACAGATTATTCTTTTTGGAAGTATGACCAACATAAGAATTTTCACCGGGAAATGTCATCTGAACTAGTAAGAAACATTCACTTTTGTTCTGGTTCTGACATTGCAGTAAATCGCACTGATTAAATCTAACAATTGCTTATAAGTTATCATTTCACGCAAAACCGTGCAAAGTAGCTATACTATGTTCTCTAATTGTTATTGTTGACAACGTCAGCAAGCATTGCGTGACTACATCATGTAATGTCCTTCCGATATTATCCTTGTTTTCGCATGGGTCCGGTTGCAGTCTCTTTTTTTCTGTAGCCACTCCGAAGTCCGAACGAAGTCTTTTGCATTTTACAGCGGGTGAGTCTCTAGTTGTCACTGATGATGATCGTCGTTTGAACCTTTCTGGATCCGCCATCAAATTGATAAGTTTCATTATATCAAGTGCTGTGAGAAAAGGCTATAAATCTCTACCTCCAACATCCTCACACGCAATATAGCTTATACTAGCCGAGACTCCTTCTTTATGTGTACAGATGTGACGTAATGACGCAAAGACATGCTCGAATCTCCCGCGGAAATCCACCAGTACCACTAAAATTAAAAACATTATTACAAGCTTACCGTTTTGCATCGAGCTAAGGCAAGCAGATAGTTTTGAACACTGGCTGGTTATGTATTTTATCAAATATGTATTTTGGATAATTTTTAACCCAAAAAAAGCTACGGACAGCAGCTTTAATACACTAAACACCTGTATAACCGCCTAAAAGTGCTTTGGAGTGACATAAGTAGACACAAGCAAGTGGGAAACTAAACCTAGAAGGAGAGAACGATGTAAAAAAATGGAAAATCCAAAAAGAACGACCAACAAGAATCAGGCCTTAATCAACCCTCGGACTCAACAGAGGTGGTGGAGCCCGACCAGCTGAGTGAGGAGGGGGACCCACCAAACCGGGCTGTACTGGCCGCTATTGCTACGCTGTGAAATGAAATTACCCAGATTAAAGATGACATATGCGCCACTATCGATGTCCGTATACAGACGGTGTACACCATGCTAAGAGGTGAATTGGCTACAACTAAAGAAGAACTGCAGACTTCCATTACGACCCTGGAGAAAACTGTGACCTCGAATGCTAACACTATTGGAGAGATAGAGAAGTCCGCCTCACACCAGTCGGACGATGTCACTGCACTTCAACGTCAAGTCACCCACCTGAGCTCTGAAGTAGAAAAACTAACTGAGAAATGCGAAGACCTAGAAGGGCGCTTGAGGAGACACAACATCTGGGTCATCGGAGTCCCTGAGGGGACCGAGGGACCCAGGCCGAGAGACTTTATCGCCGGGTTACTGCACGAGGTGCTATCCCTGGATGAGAAGCCTCTTATTGATAGAGCGCACCGGACCCTCCGAAGGCGGCACGAACCTCATAAGCCACCTAGACCCTTTGTACTGAGGCTACACTACTTTCACACGCTTGAGGACATCCTACGCAAGGCTGCAGCAGCGAAACAGCTCCACCATGGTGGTAAAATGATCCAAATCTTTCTGGACTACCCGCCTGCCGTGGCTAAAAAGAGGGCATTATTCAACCGCACCAGGGAGCTGATACGGGGCAGACCCGGGGTCAGGTATGGCCTCCTCTATCATCACAGACTCCTGATAACCCACAACGGCACGCAGATCTCGTTCATAGATGCCAAAAAAGCGGAGGAATATGCCGAACGCCTCTCGACATCGGGCTCGACTGAAGTGAGACAGGAGGACACTTAAACTGATGCAATCACTGCTGATGCGGAGAATCAAGATATTCAGAGAGGTGGTTATGTACTGATGCAATCACTGCTGATGCGGAGAATCAAGATATTCAGAGAGGTGGTTATGTACTGGTGCTCGTGTTCTTGACTAGTTAGCTTTTATGGCTAGCACTAGCACAACACTACGCGGTACGCAGTTTGTGTTTGGAGCTCCGTCGAATTGATTCATAAATCCTTGATTTTCTTCTTTACCACTCATTTATAAACAAGCACTTTCTATTTTGACAGCATGTGAACTTCTCTTCGATACTATTCCTTATAAAAAAAACAATCTGATTGCTTTGATATCGCTACTTATATCCAACTTTCCGAATTTCCGCTACTAGCCTTAAGCCCGCTAGCATTGCACGCGTGGCCTCTCGCCCATCGATCGTCTCATTTACACCCGTTTCACTGAAAGGATACGGGTTCTATCCAGGATTTCAGTCCTAAATTAGTAGTGATATTGGTAGTATCACTACTAATTTACTGTTCATCTGTTATAATGGCGAATATATCGGATGTGTGTCTAACGTTACCTCTGAGTGCAGGTGAGGACACATTTGAGCTGCATTCGGTACAGTTGGAGCTGGAGTCCGTGGAGAAGCAGATCCGTGATCTACTAGAGAGGCAAGCCGAGCTGCGAGATCGGCGATCAGCGCTTGAAACATCACGCGCCGATGCTCACAAGTCAGTGGTTAGTAACTTTTTGACTCTGACCTCGTCTACTCTGTGTGTTTCTCTGCACAGGATGCAAGCACCCAGGACGCGATCATCCCTGGCTTCATTCACGCCGGCACCGACACAACACCATGGACCCTGGGTGATCCCACAGCGGAAGACACGAGCCAGGACCAGAGCAAGAACCTCTCCGCCCCTCCCGGTCTTCGAGATCTCCACCCGGAACCGCTTCTCCCCTCTTCGCGAGTCGGAACGCGACGACGCCGTGATCACCGGCAGTTCCATGGTCCGTCATGTCCGCGCTACCTCAGGTAAAGGTAAGGTGCGCACTCACTGCTTTCCTGGTGCTCGTGTTCTTGATGTTGCTGCACTGGTTCCCAAGATCCTGAACGGTGATGAGCGCGTCGGAGCTGTTGTGCTGCACGCGGGAGTGAACAACATCAGGCAGCGGCAGACGGAGGTTCTGAAGAAGGACTACAGGAGCCTGATCGAGACGGTACGCAGCACAACGCCTGAAGCAACGATCATCGTGTCTGGACCGCTTCCCACGTACCGACAAGGACAGGAAAGGTTCAGTAGATTATTTGCACTAAATGAATGGTTAATGTCATGGTGTAATGAACAGAAACTGCTCTTTGTAAATAATTGGAATCTGTTCTGGGAGCGACCTAGGCTCTACCGTGCTGACTGCTGATGGCCTGCACCCCAGCAGAATCGGAGCGGCTATTCTGTCGGACAACATCTCCAAGACGTTACACACCATCTGACTAGTAAGTCAAAGTCCAAATCACAGTCTTTGCTGTCCCAACTTAATTGATATCATAAGTAGTGTAGAACATTATATAGAAACTGTGTCTATTCCTCGTTTAGTGAGGCCAAACAATAAATCTACTGTAGGATCTAGGAAAAATCGAATTGTAATTAAACCTGAAAATCTCAATATCAGTGAACAAAAACAATTTCTAAAGCTTAGATTAGATCGCTCACACCTAAGACGGTTATTGTAAATGAAATGGTCACAGATAATAGTTTCGATGTACTTTGCCTTACTGAAACCTAGGTATGGGAATTGATAAGAATTTAACGATTCTGATTCCATTATCAATATTGCTTATCGATTCGATTCCTTATCGATTCTCTTATCGATTCTCATTGGGTGAGGGAATAAGTACAAATTTGTTTGTTTGTACTAACCTATTGAACTTATAACTTATTTGTTTGTTAATTATTATTAACTCGCTGACACAGCACAGAGTATTAGGGGTGTGAACCTACACTGGTCTCACGGTTCAGTTCATTACGTTTATCATGTCATCGATTCAGTTCAATTCGATATCTCGATGCATTACATGCACTGCATCCTCAATTTTACTTCAAAAGTGAGGTGTGCGTGTTCACCTGTTCGTGGAGTCGCAGTGACAGAAACAGTGACATTCCAGTTTAAGTTTCATGGGACTAAAGTCTATTCATGCTGTGTGGCCAAATGTTTCTGCATATTGGAGGTCCCCCCCTTTGACGAACTGGACATTTTACAGGTGTTGCAAGTGACCATATTGTTATGAGGCGCCGTCATACTCTCATTGAGTATGTGCGCGAGTTTGAGTGTGTGTGTGTGCTCGCGTCTCATATGAGTATGTGCGTGGTGGAGAGTTTGTGTGTGCGCGCGCGTCTCATATAAGTATGTGCGTGGATAGTTTGTGTGTGCGCGCGCGCGTCTCATATGAGTATGTGCCTGGACTCGTGTGCGTGAATGAAGTTTGATTTAAGCCCTAGATGGCACCTCATATATTGTCGTCTTTTCGCATGAAATATAACCAAACGAGCGCTTCTGCCTCGATGCCATGTTTGCTGCGTTCTGAACCAAAATAACGCAGTGCGTGTGTGACGTCATGACACATTTGCAACGAGCGGAACCGATAAGTGGAATCGTTAAGCAGGCATACTAACGGTTCCAAGGAATTGGTTCACTGGGAACCGGTTCTGAAGAAGAACCGGTTCTCGATTCCCATCCCTACTGAAACCTGGCTTAAACCAAATGATTATTTTCGGTCTAAATGAGTCTAGTCCACCAGGATACTGTTATAAGCATGAGCCTCGTCTGATCGGTCGTGGCGGCGGTGTTGCAACAATCTATAGAGATATTCTAAATGTTACTCAGAAAACAGGTCACAGGTTTAATTCGTTTGAAGTACTTGTGCTAAATGTTACGCTCTTAGATGTAAGAAAGAAATCCCTATTATCTCTAGCCTTGGCTACTGTATATAGACCTCCAGAGCCCTATGCTGATTTCCTAAAAGAGATTGCAGACTTTCTCTCAGATCTATTGGTCAATGTCGATAAAGCAATAATTGTTGCCGATTTTAACATACACGTAGATAACACAAATGATGCGTTAGGGGCTGCGTTTACAGATTTATTAAACTCCTTTGGGGTCAAGCAAAACGTCAGTGGTACCACTCATCGTCTAAATCATACACTAGATTTAATTATATCATATGGAACCAATCCAACCGATATAGATATTATACCGCAAAGTGATGATGTCACTGATCATTACATGGTAACTTGCATTCTACCAGAGACTATTCATATAGAGACATGCCACTTCCTCGATCCTTAATACAACTATATAGGGAAAACCCGTAACGCAAAAGATGGCGGTTGTATGCACATGCCCCGCCCCTCCCGCTGGAAAGCCAATCGTCTGCTTTTAACAGTCAAGCCGGGAAACATTTAAGCCTATCGTCTGGTTCCACTGACGCATGCGCACAGTTGAGGTTTGCGACAGCGCAAAATACGTTACTGTTTGAAAAGGCGGCAGATTTGATATGCAGTGTATGTGTGAGTTGTGTAATATCAGACATCAGAAGTCTCCCGCAGATTGATAGTGGCTCGCAAATTAGTTCAAATCTCCCGGAATCTAGAGCGAGCGAGCAAGAGCGCGCACATACTGTGCTTCAAACTGTGTAGCAGGCGCACGACAGAGGGAGAGAACCCTTGCGCATGCGTAGTAAACGTATAACCTGTGGGGAAAAAGACGTTTTAAACCTTATTTTGGGGCAAAGTCATCAAACTTTTTCAGCGATTTTTATCATATTTTACTGCTGTTTCTATACATGCAGTTTGTATGTCCCGGTGACCAGTGAAACTGCAGTTCTGACTCTCTGCCCATTCATTTAGATAGGAGCCTGGTCTTGTTAGTCCGAAATAGCTGCCCGGAGGCGTTGCCAAGATGGCGGCCGAGTGGCATGACTTGCCTTAAAGAACTTTGATACTACGTACTGCTGAAATTTGTCATGTTGCGCCACGTTATCGACCAGGCAGAACAATCCTTCCAACCACTATAGATAGATTCTCAAATAGCTTACCTGATCTATCTCAGCTGCTTAGTGAACCCAAACAAACAGATGAACTAGAGGAAATGACAAGCAGTTTGAGCACCATTTTCTCTAGTACATTAGAAATTGTTGTACCAATTAGATTAAAAAAGGTTAGAGTGAAAACTAAAGCACCATGGTACAACAGTGCTACGCATGTTATCAAGAGAGAAACTCATAACTTAGAGAGTAAATGGAAACAAACTAATTTAGAGGTCTTTAGAATCGCGTGGAAAGACAGTATGTCACGTTATAAAAAGCCAGGGCTGAGCATTTCCGCAAACTAATAGAAAGTAACCAAAATAATCCAAGGTTTTTATTTAACACCGTGGCTAGACTAACAAATAAACAGACATCACCTGAGCAAAATATTCCGTTACAGTATAGTAGTAATGATTTTATGAATTTCTTCACTGAGAAAATAGAAAGCATCAGAAACACAATTGTAAATGTACAATCTTTTATGGTGTCTTATGATTCAGCCTCAATTATCGCCCCTCAAGAACAACTACACCGCTTTACAACTATAGGACAGGAAGAGCTAAATAAACTTATTGCATCTAAACCAACAACATGTTTATTAGATCCAATACCCACTAAACTACTGAAAGAAGTGTTACCTGTAGTGGAAGAGCCTCTTCTCAATATTATTAACTCGTCTTTATTTTTAGGTCATGTTCCAAGAATATTCAAGCTGGCAGTAATAAAACCTCTCATTAAGAAACCATAATTAGATCCAAATAACCTAGCAAATTGCAGACCCTTTTCAAATCTTCCATTTATGTCTAAAATACTAGAAAAAGTTGCGTCTGCTCAATTGTGCTTTTTCTTGCAAGAAAATGATATCTATGAAAAATTTCAGTCAGGATTCAGACCGCATCATAGCACAGAAACTGTGCTAGTTACAATTACAAATGATGCAAAATGCAGCTGCTAGATTTCTAACTAGGTCAAGAAAATATGATCATATAACACCAATTTTATCATCTCTACACTGGTTACCTATTAAGTTCCGTATCAATTATAAAGTATTACTACTGACCTATAAAGCCCTAAATGGTTTAGCTCCTGTGTATTTAATGGACCTTCTATCGCCCTACAATCCATCGCGTTCTTTAAAATCACTAAATTTGAGGCTTCTGGTCATTCCTAGGATATCTAAGTCCACTAAAGGAGGGAGGGCGTTCTCACACTTAGCTCCTAAACTCTGGAACAGCCTTCCTGATATTGTTCGAGGCTGTCCCAGTTTAAAACTAGATTAAAGACGCATCTCTTTAGCCAAGCATTCACATAATGCTTACCTTTTATACCACTGTTGAATCAGATCGAATGCATTAATATTATGAACAGCAGCTATGCTAATTATTTCCCATCTGCTTTTCTGCTGTTATCTCGGGACGCAAGTCCTGAGGTAAATGGCGTTCGTCAGCTCGAGTTTGTATCCAGCCTCTCACGGAGACTTCAGATGCCCCAACACCTGCGATGAGATGACTAAACGCCTGTGAAGAGACGACTCGACGCCAACAATATGTTATGCCCTAAATTAATACATGATTAACTAACTGTATTTTTCTATGTACATTTCTGAAATGCAATTTCTGTAAAGCTGCTTTGAAACAATATGTATTGTGAGAAGCGCTATACAAATACATTTGAATTGAATTGAACACTAGCTGTCACCTATCCACGCGAGTTACACTCATACACACACAGCTGGTGCCTAGCCATCTGACTGTAAAACCACCATTCTCATTAGAATAATAATTGGAAAATGTTATGTCCTGCCTCATACAGATCGAGGTTTGCACTGTTACCTTTTTTTTTGTTACCTTCTTTTTTTTCTACTTCTCTGATATCTTATCTAGAGCCCTGACAATTGTTCAGCTAGTTCTTTAAAGTGTGGAAATGGCTCACTGTTATTGAAGATATCCAATGTGTTATTGCCTCTGTTGGAGTTGCAACTCAGTTAAGTGTTTGGTCATACAACTTTTCCTTTTTTCTTTTTTTTTTTTTTTTTTACAGACGATGCGAATCTGATTACAGTTTTCCTTCTTAGCTATAGATATTGGGTATATGTATGGGTGTGTGGGCCTGTGTATATGTTTATATTTGTGTGTGTAGTGAGTGTGTGTGTATGCCCATGGATACTAAGGGGAGGGGAGGGAAGGGATATGAAGACCATTCACTCAAATCCTACACATTGATAACTGTACTGCTACCGATACTGTACTGATCACAGATTCCTGATGTATGATAGTTTAAACAATGACAGCAGAGGGATGAAGGGTCTCACATTTTCCAGCTGGAATGTACGCGGAGTAAATAACCCAGTCAAGAGAGGTAAAGTTCTGACCCACCTAAAGTCACTGACCTCAGACATTATGTTCTTACAGGAAACTCACTTGATGAGTGGCTCGCATGGCAGGTTAAAAGCAAATTGGATAGGGGAAGTTTACCACTCAAACTTTGCATCCAAAGCAAGAGGTGCGGCCATTCTATTGAGAAAAGGTGTGCCCTTTTTACAGAAAAAAACTATCACTGACAAAGAGGGCCGTTATATTATATTATAGTTATTAGTGAAATCCACAACATTTCCCTCACTCTAGTAAATATATATGCTCCCAACATAGATAACCCCATATTCTTTCAGAAGGTTTTTTCACTGATACCAGACATCTCAAAAACACAGTTGATAATAGGGGGCGACTTTAATACTACTATCCTCGACACATCTTGATAGGTCCTCCACGAAGAGACTTCCAAGAAATGCCTCTAGTGAATTTTTAAATACGTTCATTAATAACACGAATGTACTGGATATATGGAGAGTGATAAATTCTTCAGGTAGGGACTACTCATTTTAATCACCTGTACACAACTCCTACAGTAGGATAGACTACTTCCTGGTGGACGCCAGACTCATACCGTCCACATTGAATGCTAAATATCACAGCATTGTGATTTCAGATGACAGCCCACTCACCTATTTGTTGTGTTTAGATCATGTAGATAAGCCACATGCCTCTTGGAAACTGAACTCGCACTTACTCACTGAAAATACATTTTGCGAATACTTAAAAGACCAGATTTCTTTATACTTTGAAATAACTAGGGATGCAACGATCCGATACTCAGGCCATGTTTACACGGAAACTATCTGAAGAGAAAACGCAAAAGTGGCGTTTCGTTTTCACTTTTTATTCTGCGTTTAGACGAGCGTTATGGGGGGGGAATCTGCGTGCATATGGAGAGTAGTACCCCAGAGTGCAGTCTGGACGATGGGGCGGGGCGACACTTTTAGGCGGGGCGACACGTGTCGCTCCGCCCACCCCCAATTTAATTGGTTTATAATACAGCAATCTTATTGGTGTAAACGATTCAGGTCTGAGCATGCGCATTCCTTTATGTACGATTTTGTGAATGATTTGGTCGTATCAAAGAAATATTAAATTCTAACTTTAATTGTATCTTATTATCAGTTTACCATGGTATTTTTTGTTAATATCTATTGGCTAATACTTTATTATACTTAAGACACAGTATAGATTAAGTTATTGTTTAAAAACGAACGCTTGGTGACATTACTTGTACTTCAGGGAGATGTTTTACATTAGATTAGTGCGTCATTCACTTGGCTTCTTCATATTTCTATCAGGATCGGTGGATCAGCACAAACTCGGGATTTTACGCAAATGATGATAATTGACTGTAAGAATGTAAGCAGCTGATTTTAAATTCTAAAGCATGACCGTTTTTTGTTGTCATTTTTTTTAACGAGATTGTCCAATGCTTGCATTATTTGGTACAAAGTGCAAATAAAATGTTTAATGGCAAACACGTTTCCTGGTTGATTACCTGTTCATACAATATGAGGGCCTATTGGTTCTGTAAAGCCCTATGTTATATTTTTTAAAGATTCATGTTTTCTAATAAGTGTCAACCGGTTATGTACGACTGTCTATCTGTGACTGTGACATCAGGTATATTAAAAATCCAATTGTTTATTCATCCACCATCGCATTGCGTGTTCATGTTCATGTAGGCTACTGGATAAAAATGGTTACAAATATTAACACTCACATAGAGGCTTAACCGATTCTAAGACATAACCATAAAAAAAACACACTGCTATAAATCTGTGCAATTATAATAGGCTGTAATAAAATAAATAAAACACCCAGCACAGAAGTGATATGAACATGTAGGCCAATTGCTTAAATACGCTCTTGAGCACATAGCCTAGATTATAATATTTGCTATAGATCAACATAACATCTGTTTTAGTAAAAAAAAACACAAAAAAAAACATTTTTTTTTATTATTTATTTTCACATTGCAGCGCTGCACGGATTTTATTCCCATTGTACGCACATAACCCAATGGCCAGGGCTTGCTATTTGGTAGCCTGTCTTATTTGTCACCGTGGTTTTGCTTTAAAATAAAATAAAACACACTTTCGGATTTATCCTTTGTTTATACTGAAATACAGGGAATTATCTGTGTAAAATCCCGAGTTTGTGTTTATTCACTGATCCTAATGGAAAAACGAAGAAGCATAAACGAATGATGTAAAATTAAGGAGCTCTGCATGACATGCGGAGAAATATTGTCTAAATCAGCCCACATAGAAATGATCTCTCCTTTTGATCTGCCAGTAATTTCATGCAGTCATGCTCATTGCCCACCAAAAGTGGCACTGACTTATCTGCAGGGTAAATTAATATAGTAGCCTATATCTAGGCTAAATCTCAAACAGTGTATTATTTATCAGCAACATATTTTGTGATATCGCCAAGCCATAAAACTGCTCAATATTAAAGCTTACAATATTACTTTTTGTAAAGCTGCTTTGAAATGATGTGAATTGTGAATACATTTTGACAGTAACTTCATCTAACTTGATTCGTAAGTTCATCAAAACATTATCCAATTGATCGTTACTGAAATCGCAATTATCACTTAATATAGTACGGCCAAACAGCGTCATAGATAATTCATAAACTCGTACATAAAGGAATGCGCATGCTCGTGCCTCAAGCGTCTATGCCAATAAGATTGCTGTATTATAAACCAATAAAATCGGATGTGGGCGGAGCGACACGTGTCGCCCCACCTAAAAGTGTCGCCCCGCCCCATCGTCCAGACTGCACTCTGGGGCTACTCTATGGAGCCGCAAAAGTGTTAGAAACGCGATGTAGTATGCACTCCAGGCGGCTAGGTGGCAATGTGAAGCACTGCCACACAACAACAACAAGTCCGTGCGCCTGCGTACAACCTTCCTTCTACTTCTCTCCCTAGTAGCGCGAAATTGAAAAGACTCTTGGACGTTTATCAGAGCTGCTAGGGCAACTTGAAGGTCCGACGTATGGAAATAATCCGACATGTTGGTTGTTATTTTCCTGTACTGGCGCATCCCTGTGACGTAAATGCGTACGCGACGAGAGCCGCCATGAGCAGATTTGCGTTTTTACCCGTTTAGACGGAAACGCGACGGTGGAGCTTTTTTAAGATTTCCACTTTGGAGGGTGGTTTCACTTTTTTGCGTTTTTAAGCCCCAAAAACGCCGTCGCCGTGTAAACGAAAGGCACACCCGATAAAATATTATTACGTTTTCACCCGGAATCGTTTTCGTGTAAACAGGGCCTCAGTATCGGTATCGGCTCCGATACTGCCATTTTTGCCGGATCGGGTATCGGTCAGACGAGGCCGATCCAAATCCGATATTGTGCGATATACTAGGCTATTCTGTTATTCTTAAGCCCCACAAAACATTATAAAGCACCATAACGTTTTCGTGCACTATATTATAAGTGTTCTGAAGCCATTATATAGTATAATGTGAGATAGAAATTAATATTTAAGTCATTAAATTCAAGATCACCCTCCGCTGCGGCTGTCAGTCATTCTCCATTCAGCATTCAAACAGCGCCTCGCGTTCGGTTACGACAGTCAACACGAGGAAACTCTCTCTAAGATTATTCAATGTTACTATTATTATATTTGATCTGTAGATAGAGCTCTATGGTTTCGCATAAAACAACTTTATCTTGCTGTAATTGCTGTAACTTAATCATGTTACTTTCTACCGGGTGTCTGTTAGATCACAACACTAGAGTCAGAGCACTATTTGTTCTTCACGCGCACAGTAACTGAAATGTAAAACTGTTAAAAGAAAAGGCTCAATAAACTATTGCATAGATCATGGACACTGTATAATACACTACCCATCAATGTCTTTCCTTTGTGCTTTTGAACTTTTCAATGCGGACTCGACGTGCTGTGACTCATGTTGCTTCAAGCGCATCATTCTGCGTTTGGGATGCGCATATGCGCTTTGTGCCGCGAGGTATTGGAGCCTTTCATATCATAATACAGTGACGCAAAGTTCCGTATCAATTACAAAGTACTATTACTGACCTATAAAGCCCTAAATGGTTTATCTCCTGTGTATTTAATGGACCTTCTATCGCCCTACAATCCATCGCGTTCTTTAAGATCACTAAATTCGAGGCTTCTAGTCATTCCTAGGATATCTAAGTCCACTAAAGGAGGGAGGGCGTTCTCACATTTAGCTCCTAAACTCTGGAATAGCCTTCCTGATATTGTTCGAGGCTCTGACTCGCTGTCCCAGTTTAAAACTAGATTAAAGACGCATCTTTTTAGCCAAGCATTTACATAATGCTTACCTTTTATAATACTGCTGAATCAGATCAAATGCATTTAATACTGTAAAACTTGAAGAGACTGTAGGTTATCTGTATAGGTTGCATAGTATTTGCAGTCATTACGTTCCTGTGTATATTGCGTGAATGACGGGTGGTTGGGCAGATATTGTGTTGCGGTAGGTAGTATGCCATACGGAACCGTTGTCCACTGAAACTGCCTATTCACGCACCAGTGGGGCTCGACAGCCTTAGTCAACGGGTTGGCGCGTATGGTTGGGCTGCGGAGAGATTGTGAGATTGTGGTTAGGTCTCAGCAGCAGGAGGGACGTAGAGGTCAGTAAGCTGGGCTGAGTAGAGTGGGGGACGGAGGGGGGTGATTTTGGGACGCAAGAGTCACTGTCTTCATGTTTTGTCATTTACGCCTGTGTTATGGAAATCATCATTATGAACAGCAGCTACGCTAATTATTTTCCCTTTGCTTTTCTGCTGTTATCTCGGGACGCGAGTCCCGAGAAAATGGCGTTCGTCAGCTCCAGTTTGTATCCAGCCTCTCACGGAGACTTCAGATGCTCCAATCACAAAGCCTATGAAGTGACGACTCAACACGGGCGATATGGACTCTCTTTGGTGGACGGCACTGATCCTCAACAACTCGTCTTAAGACCGGCGTGCATACTTGGACTTCCAAAAAATACTCTAAATGTTCCGATCCAATCTGACTTGTAATGCTGCCCGAATCATGCACTGTTCCTTCGTTGGCCAGAGGAGAACTGGCCCCCCGACTGAGTCTGGTTTCTCCCAAGGTTTTTTTCTCCATTCTGTTACCTGATGGAGTTTTGGTTCCTTGCCACTGTTGCCTTGGCTTTTGGCTTGCTTAGTTGGGGACATTTAACATTTAATATTCAATAATATTATTGATCTGCCTTACTTAAGGTGGACGTTGACGCAATTTCTTTTAGAAACAAACTTTGTTATATTGTTTTCATGTTATCACTGTGAAGCGCTTTGATACAATCTGTATGGTAAAAAGCGCTATATAACTAAAGGTGACTTGACTTGACGCAATGAAAGATTATTAAATAGCCTTTCTTGTTCTGTCCTATCATATGTCGTTGCCTCATTAAACAGCTGTGCTATACATTTAAAACATGTCACAATTTTATAGTAGCCTAGGCTATATATAATAATTTATCTTTTTGATTTTTGTTATCTTGTTTTTCATGAATGTATTTTACAACAATACAAAGAGCAATGTGTAAAGTTTTACCAGATTTAGTGTTATATTTATTGTCTCTTATTTGTTCCCCACTAAATGTTTTTTTCACTAAATGTTCAGATTTTATACAATTATTGTGCACTCGTGATTTTCCTAGACTAAATTTTACTGCTGAATTATCCACTTATCTAGTTTATAATAGCATTTTTGTCATAGATTATGATCATATTTTTTTTGATTTGTTGTTTTTCTTTAAAATGAAGTTGTCTGTATTAAGTAGATTGTGTTAAACACATAAGAGAGTGATTATCAGTTCAACACACAGTTGAACTATAGAAATTCTAGTTGATTAAAAAAAACTGCACTGGTATCGGATTGGTATCGGTATCGGCCGATACTCAGAATTTTGGTATCGGATCGGATCGGTTTTGAAAAAGCGGTATCGTTGCATCCCTACAAATAACAACCCTAATACCTCTCCCTCCATCCTCTGGGAAGCATTCATAGCTTACATAAGAGGTTGTATCATCTCGTTTGAAGCTTTTCGGTGAAAAGTACATAAGACCAAATTAAAAGAATTAGAAGATCAAATTAAATAGACATAGAAAATTCACACTCCCCCTCTATTATATTGGACAGGAAAATAGCAACACTTAAGAATGAATATAACAATTATCTCTGCAAAACTAAGTAAAGCATTCCTCTATACTAGGCAAAAATGTTTTTGAATTTGGTGACAAACCACACAAACTACTAGCTAGACAACTCAGAAAAATGGAAAACGACAGAACGATACACGTTAAAAGCCCACAATAATACATTATTTACAAACCCTAAAGATATCAATGACAGGTTTCTTGAATTTTATACTGATTTGTATACCTCAAAGACCACTTCAGACACTGTAACTATTAATGCATTTTTAGACAAATGTGAGCTTCCTAGACTGAGCGAGGAAGATTGTGATTCTTTGAATTCTGACCTCACAATTGCAGAGGTTCGGAGCACCATTGCCTCCCTAAAGAGTAATAAGACACCCGATCCTGATGGACTTCCAGGGGAATTATACAAAACAATTATACAAAACATTCAGTGAAAATCTATCCCTTTACCGCTGTGATCACATTAATTCACAAAAAAGGGAAGGATTCACAGGAAGGAGGCGCTTATCGTCCTATCTCCCTCCTTAATGTAGATGGGAAAAGATACTGGCTAACAGGCTGAATCCTCTATTGGGAAAGCTAGTTTATATGGACCAGAGGGTTTCATACCAAATAGGAGTGCTACTGCTTGTCTTTTCAATATTATATACACAAAGAGAGGTCCACCTACTGATCTTGTCATACTTGCACTTGACACCGGCCGAGAAGGCATTTGACCAGATTGAGTGGCGTTACTTATTTGAAGTTCTTAGTAGGTTCAATTTCGGAAATAAGTTCCTGTCACTAATTAAACTCATTTACAAGAATCCCACGGCTCAAATCCTAACAAACCGGACAATATCCTTCCCCGTTTAGCTTACATAGAGGGACAAGGCAGGGGTGTCCATTATCCCCTTTCATTTTTGCGCTGGCTATTGAACCTCTAGCCCAATGTATCAGAATGGAACCCCAGATTTATGGATACTCCACCAAAGACACAAATAATAAGATATCATTATACGCAGATGACATCCTCTTATATAACAAGGCCTCAAATTACCATCCCAAATCTTCTCGACACAATCAACCTGTTTGGGACCTTTTCGGGTTATCGGATCAATTGGACTAAAAGCGTTTTAATGCCAGTCCATATGCCAGCACACCTAGATCACTTTCCATTTACAGTCTCTCCAGAGAAATGTACCTATTTGGGGATAGAAGTGACAAAGCAGTACTCATCTCTATTCCAGCCAAACTTTCCCCCTCTAATAGAGCGATTACAGACTAGAATATCATTCTGGGACACGCTCCCAATTTCTTTAATTGGGAGAATTAATGCTATAAAGATGATTTTCCTCCCACAATTGTTATACCTATTTCAAAACATCCCAATGTTTCTAAAAAAAAAAAACTTTTTTAAACACCTAGATTCTTTAATAGTTCCTTTTCTGTGGGGACACAAGGTTCACAGAATTTGTAAAAAAAAAAAAACATCTCTGTAGGCCAAAGCCAAAGGGGGGATTGGCACTCCCAGACTTTGATATATTACTGGGCCTCAGCGATTAAGATGTTTACCTTTTGGTTGGACACATCAATACCAATGTCTGATTGGCTAATGCTGGAGCAGGAGGACTGCCACCCGTATTCTATGGCCACAATCCCATCATACATAGCATGATCTGTACCTGGAAACAAATCAAGACCACCTTTAATCTTAAACCAATCTCTCTTCTGTTACTCATCACTAGAAATCCCACATTTGCCCCCTCCAGTCTGGATGGAGCCTTTTCTACATGGAGTGAGAGGGGTGTCCAATGTATTGGTGACTTATACGTGGGAGGCGTCTTTGCTTCATTCACACAACTACAGAGGAAGTATGAGCTGGGGAATAATAACTTCTTTCGTTACCTACAAGTTAGGGACTACGTTCGGAAATACTTAAAGAGAATTTGAGACTGAATCACAATCTAAAATAAATGACTGTCTGAAATGGTCTCTTAACGAAAGTAAACTAATATCCTGCGTCTATAACAATCTCTTATTAATAAGCTCCCCATCGACTGAAAATTATAAACGCAAGTGGGAAGAGGAACTTGGTGAATCTATTCCAGATGATTTATGGAAAGAAAGTCTTGAAAACATACATAATAGGGGTTATGCGGAGCGCCCAACATTCGAACCGGAAAACAGGTCTAAGCATTTCCGGTTTGCAGTGGTTAGGTGATCTCTGAGGTAATTTAAAGGATAAGTTCACCTCAAAACGAAAATTTCCTGATAATTTACTCACCCCAATGCCATCCAAGATGTTCATGTCTTTCTTTCTTCAGTGGAAAATAAATTTAAGATTTTTGAGGAAAACATTTCAGGATTTTTCTCCACACAATGGACTTTAAGCAACATGTTGAAGTCCAAATCAATGCAGTTTAAAAGGGTTTTGAAGTGCTTCAAAGGGCTGTGCACGTTCCCAGCTGATGAATAGGGTCTTATTTAGCGAAACGATCGTTCATATTCTAAAAAAAATAAACATTTATACTTTTTGTAACCACAATTATTTGTCTTGTGCTGGTCTGCGACACGCCAGGCATTACGTCATCACGTTGGAAACGTCACGAAATATATATTTTTTTTTTAAATAATAAATTAAAACAAAGATGTCGGACGATTTTGAAGATGGAGGAGAAAATGAGATGGAATTTTTCGCCCTTCCCTGCCTTTTTGAACTGGAGTACTGCATCCGAACAGCAGTTTTTGTTGTGTACCGATCTGTTCTGTGCCGGGGGAAATTAACTATGGGCTAAGGAGAGACACCACTGTCTTACATACCTTCATAATCATGAGTAACGTTAAATGAGGAGGCGTAAAACTTAAATCCTTTATCTAACAGAGTACTCAGGGCTCTGGACGTTCGTTTGGCAATACGGTATACATCTGAAACAGATAACTTAGATAGATGACGTGACGCGTGACGTTTCCACCGCAATGTCGTAATGCCATGCGCGTCGCAGACCAGCACAAGACGAACAATTGTGGTTAAAAAGTATATCAATGTTTTTTTGTTTTGTTTTTAAATGAACGATCGTTTCGCTAGATAATACCCCATTCCTCAACTGGGATCATGCAGAGCCTTTGAAGCACTTCAAAGCCTTTTGAGACTGCATTGATTTGGACTTCAACATGTTGGTTGCACATGAAGTCCATTGTGTGGAGAAAAATCCTGAAATGTTTTCCTCAAAAAACTTAATTTCTTTTCCACTGAAGAAAGAAAGACATGAACATCTTGGATGGCATTGGGGTGAGTAAATTATCAGGAAATTTTCATTTTGAGGTGAACTCGCTTTTTTTATAAGACAATTCTTATTTCTGTTTTAATTAAAATGTCACGAATGCTGAAGTATCAGAAACGAGAACATCCAAACAGCAGTTTTTGTTGTGTACCGATCTGTTCTGTGTCGGGGGAAATTAACTATGGGCTAAGGAGACACACCACTGTACTCGGGGCTCTGGACGTTCGTTTGGCAATACGGTATACATCTGAAATGGATAGAATGGGTAGCTCCTGTAAACACCGGCTATAAATGTCGCCATTGCTGTGCTGTGTTTACCTCAGTAGCTGACGACCGGAAGTAGTTATACCCATTTTGTAGAACCCGGAAGAATGTTGCGCATAACCCCTATTGTTCAGATAACGCAAGACATTGTCTTGTCCAATTTAAAATTATACATACATAGGCTTCATTACTCAAAGGAGAAACTACATAACATACCCAGAGGTGTCACCTACGTGTGATAAGTGCCACTCTTTCGTAGCAACACTTCTCCATAGCTTTGCTCTATGCCCAAGGGTCCAATTGTTCTGGATTGATATATGTAACATTATGTCTGAGGTCATAAATACTTTAATCAAACCTTAGCCCGTGTTCTTCATTCTTGGAATATCGGAGACCTTCAGGAAACTGAGTGTGGCACAGCAGCGTTTTATTTCTTATTGTTTCATAATAGCAAAGAGATTAATCCTCATCTTATGGAAGAGCACAACTGTACCTCTAAGATGTGGTTAGAAGATTTAACTAACACACTTAATTTAGAAAGGATAAGGTATAAGCTGAGAGACAGACTCAACTTATTCAATAAAACATGGAAACCCCTCATTTCATACCTAAAAACGAAAATATCAGTACAACAGTCCGCATCCTAGCACACGATAGGCCTATATGACAATTGTAATGGTTTTTGAGTGAAGGTCTCTATGAGGAAGGGTGGATGGGGTGGAGATTCATGGGAAGGGGTTAGACGGGCGGATATGGGGTTGGGATAGTGTGGGGGAATCGTGGTCAGCCTGGTGGTGTTCTTGCCATTGTTTTTGTATTGTCATTACTTGTCTTATCTTGTTTTGCTTTGTTTTAATGTTGTACCACTTTAAGTTTACTGTTTATTTGTTTTTGTTTTTTTTATTTAGTTATAAAAAAGATTCTCAGAATATAAGGGTGAATTGTATGTTAAATCATAGGCTATGCTTTAATAAAAAGAAGTTTGAGAAACTTGCTTGAGAAACAAAAAAAAGGTACACAATGTGTGTGCAATGCATACATAGTTCAAGTTCATTTAAGTTGTCAGTCACATGTGGAACTCACAAATTGGGGAGATCAAGTGGACATGGTCTATTTATTGAACTAAAAAAAATCTAAATAACTAATGATTATCTCCATTTTTTGTGCAAACGTTTTATCAATTAGTTTTGGGCAACGTTCCCGTTCACATAGCAGCAGAATACGGTTGTCAGTCCTGTATTTAAGTCCTTAATACGGTTATGCTCAGACAGACACAGTACAGTTATTTACAGGTGTGACAACCACATTCTATAATAACCGAACTCACACCCGCAAATTTTCAGGACTCACAAGAACCGCACACTAGAAAAATCTGCGTAGTGTGAACAAAATCGTACTGGACAACTAGTTGTCTGTCACATCAAACAGTGTGAGAGAGCCACTCTGCACTGCACAAACAAGCGTCTACACTGTGTTGTGTTTTTGTGTGTGGTTTCGGTAACTTCCAGCAACGGTGATATAAGCTGTGTGTCATCTGAAGGTTTAAGATACGGTCACTTCTCCACCAGAGTTTCTCCTGTCAGTTTTGTGTTTATAAAAGATATAAAAGCTGCTGTCAGTTGATGAAGATTCGATGGATGAACTTGCAGCATGATTGGACTCTTGTTGTGTTAAAAGTAAGATTTTTAGTTTTATGGATGTCGCCATCTTTGATATTACTTTGGCCACGGTCGCTTGATACTGGTTAGAGTATAGGGGCTTGACTCTCATTGCAGGTAACACAGACAGTCAGGCCCAGTGGCCATCAGGATAATCTGGAGAATTCCCGGTGGGCTGCTCATAAATTGGGCCGGTAGGGCCACTTTGACAAACGCAGGTCTCTACTTCATTTTCAATGAGAGACGCACAGAAATCGGCATATCGCAGGCGGTTCAAGTAGTGACAACGGTATGCAAGCTGTCCTCGTACACCTGATAATTACTTGTGCATGCGCAGCTCCTTGTATTGGTTATAAATGTTATAAATATTATTATATGGCAAACCTGCGCATGCACGCAGTTAAGGCGAGCCAGGAGACTCCTCCCCGCTTTCTACTATTGCTTGACTGATAATGGAACAAACTAACACTGCAGACAGTATACGAGACGCTATTGTAAGTTGATGTGTGAACGGGACATTTTGAGACTCACACCTGTAAGTAGCTAAATGTGGTTGTCAATCCCAAAAACTGACAGTGTGAACAGCGCCTTAGTGATTAGTGTAAGTGTTTTCCACCTCCACTATCGGTTACTTTTTTGTTTGACATGGCTTCAATAATATTGTCAGAGCTAAATTATATAACAATAGCAATGATATACAGCATAATTTAAAGCAAAATGAACAATTTCTGGTTGTGTCGATGACCCCGTCATTAAACCACCTTACTGTTGTTGCTGTGGGGTCCATAAGACAAAAAAGGTTGGGAAACACTGACCTTGAGCACTCATTCCGTAAAATACCAACCATTTGAGCATTCGTTTGTTTACATGAGTACTTGCATGCCATGCATATGATCGAGTTAATACCAGAACATGGTTTTCTACACGATTTCCAGCACTAGTGAATCAGTTTACACCTGCTGTTCGTCACACATTAATTTGTGTGCATGTTCAGTGCATATTTTATGAATGACAAGAGGGGAAAAAACATGGGCATGTCAGTTTCATTAGTCAAGACTGTCATCCACCCAAAATACACTATCAAAACCTGCAGCTAAGTTGTATGTACATACTGCATTAATGGCAAGAGTATCAATGAACCCCAAGTTAAAATACTCACCCGAGCTTGGGGTGAATTGCACGCAGTTGAAGAGAGACTCTTCACTCAGTCACTTTCTGTCCTGTCTTCGGAATCTCGATGTAAATCGCGATGACAAACGTAATAGCTACAGTTAATGTAATATGACTGTCCACAAATTTCCAGGCCGCTGCCATTGCTAACGCGCTTTCAGGCGCGCGGACCCCTGAGGGTCTCCCATTTCATCCATAAAACTTATTCCTCAGACCAGTCAAGAGAAGAGACTTCTTTAATACACAAAAAATACGTAATCTCCAGTTTATGCTGAGAGAAAGTAGCAGTTTAGTGACTACGAATAAAGCATGGACGTTTCATGAAGCGACATATCTTTATAGCTTCGTGAAGAAGGCATAACAACTGCATGGAGAGTTGAAAATAAATCTAAATAATAATAAGCGTCACGTCCAAAAGCTAAAGCAAGAATGTCTCGTAACAACACTAATGGTGCAGATATAAGCGAGTTGCGTACATAAAATCCATTTGTATTAGCAGACTGGAGGAAAAGAAAGGATTTCCGTAATTCTGATGGCTTCTTTTCCTGCTAGGTTTGCATTTTCCCCCCTCCGTTGATGTGTCTGGCCAGCTCACTGCACAAACGTAACGTTACAGTTTTCACTTTTCTAGTGAAAGGCGAATCGGTAACAGTTCGTTAATCCTGCACGTAACAACTTTGTAAAGCCAAATAAACCAGAAAATGAGCCCTCAGCTCGATGATTGGACAATCTCCACATTATTATGCAACAAATGATTATAAATGAAGGCATGTGACAGTGAAAGCAGCATTCATGTATCCACTTTACCGAAGGAAAAGCGAAAAACGTATGAGGATAACTGCACAGGAAAACCACTGTCGAAGATCTGGACAAAAGAGCGTGCGCATTACAGTCAGCGGCTACTTGAACTTCGAGAACAAATTCCCTTTTCCGTTGATGACGGTTAAAACTCAGCGAAAGTTAAAACTCCGCGAAAGTGCGAGAAATACGCTCCCCGAGGGCCGTTCAAGCGCTTTTGGTGATATTAAGCGTGAGATGAGATTTTTTGGCGACATTAGTCCAAGCATTCTCGTGATGTTGAGGATGATAAACAGCAGATGCTAGAATGAATCTTTAGCGCAGTGAGTTTCCTGACAGCGAAAAAGCAGTTCGTCACCGGAACACATAAGCTCGCTTCCTTTAAAACCAGCCAAAAGTTCGTCATGTTAATGCCCGTGCACGGATAAAATGTCTTTCACGTTTTTTTACTCGTCGTCGGTGGAAAAATGCATTGTATAACGTTTGTAATTTCCGTAACACGTTCAAGATGACAACTGTGTTTAAGCACACGGACTTTTTACTGTGTACGCTCGGGGGCGCGCTGTTCCTCTCTTTAGTTCTTGTTTGGTGACGTAAAGCGCATACGCACAGCGTCACTGTCGCGCACACATTTATGATGTAAGATTCAGACATGAACTTTTTCAAAGGGCGGTGCTGTGTTTAGGGGAATAACGTGATGCATTAAACAAATGCACAACATAACCTTTCACACTGTTGTCATTCAGACAATAATTTTCAGCAAAAATTCCTTACTGTGATTTGTTTTTGGAATTGTATCTGGGACCAGGATTTATTTACAATATTACCGATTCTTTTAAATAGACATTTCAAATGAAAACGCTGATAATTGTGTGGAAAAAAAAGGTAATTACAGCCATCTCATCTTTATTTCCCTCTGCTGTATGTTATACATGCTGTTATTTGTTTTACTATCTTTGTATTTTAAAAGTTTTTTATATTTATATAAAAACTAAAATTTTAATAAAAGTATTCAACACAATCACACTTTTATTTATAATGATGCATATAAAAATGTTTCATTCTTTTATAAATAAAAATAAAACCTGAAAATAAGACTCAGGTCATGCACTTTAATGTGAGCTTTATTATAATAAAAGATCCAAACTAAGGGTTGATCAACACCAGCATATCTTTTATTTATTTGTGTGTACAAAAGCGTGTACAAAAATGAGAAATAAAAAGGAGGAGAAAAAGGACAAGACAAGTCTGTGAGAAATGAAAGAAAGAAGAATCACATTTTATTAAAAATTGTTGTAGCAGTTGAACTGCAGGGCTGATTAAAGTACCAAGATGAAAATAAACCTGATGGGGACAAAAGAAACAAGTAAAGAGCCAAGACCTCCTTCTGCTTTAAGGCCACCTTGTTCCACTGATCAAGTTTTAGATATAGAGTAATACACTTTGCGTACATTTATCTCCTCTCACTCAATGCATGCATTTAAAAAATAATCTTTCGCAACCTTAACTATCAATACACTTACAAAGACACACTCACACATTTAAATAACTACAAATCCATCAGAAAAGCGCAAAGAAGTGTACCTTTTCCTGTTTGTTCTGTAGTTTATAAAAGACAGTGAGTGTTTGCAGGATATTGTGTCATTTGTACCACGGCGCACTGTGTGCAATCACAACTAACAATTGGGGTAAACACAGTGATTTATGCCTTTGGAAAGTTTGTTCCAAAAATAAAATCACATTTGGACAGAAAAGATAAAGACAGTAAAGAAGTCCAAATCATTTACATTTGGTGTAACTAGTTAAGAGTGAGAAAGTTGATTATGACATTTTTAAAAAGCTGAAGATTTTTGGGAAATAAACTCAAAAAGGAAGCTGAAAAGAAAATGTGTTTTTAATATGACGGATTTGAAACAAACTGAAATAAGGCTTAATATGAAAATATTATTTCCGTTCATGCCCAGAGCTTTCAATAATTCCTCTAAACCTCGCAATGCATTTCAATTTCACAGTAACCTTAAATACATAAATACACAGGGACTTTTGTGGCATTCAAGTTGTTGAAAATATTTGGATGATTTTCAATGGCTTAGCAAGTCTAAACGGAGCATGTCAAATGTACAGACAAAAGGCCATTGCACTGGAAGGCAGACAAGACACTTGAAAACACAAGCCACTATCATGGACCAAAACTAAGGGCAAATCTATCTAACGACCACTTCCTTATGGAATTTAACATATACAGACATCCGAATAGCTTTACTGTTTGTTACACTATAAAACCAAAAAGCAAAAGTATTAAAATACAGAGGCATTTCGTTCATTAAAAGAAACTACATTACGGCATCAATGATATTTGTACACAAATACATGAACCACAGGAGAGGTCACAGCTTATGGCCACAGTGACAATTCACAAGATGCAAAGTTGCAGTTTCACGCTGACATGTGCATATAAACCCTGGGATGGAAGTCTTCATTTAGATGTATATCACTCCCATTCCTGCTCAAACCCTAACTGTGTAACAATTTCGAGTGTAAAAATGATTTATTTAGTGAACAGCGTTCAATTGAACAACAGCTTTTAACAATGAACAATAGGGGTGACGCTGTTGGATCATTGTGACCCATCTATAATCCTGAGCAATACTTAGGAGCCACACGTTTACGCATGTACTCAAAGTCCTACCAAACCATGTCACAGAGAAGCCTACATGAAAAAGCCAACAACTATGTGATGACAGGAAGTGGTGGAAGGGGGGAAAGGCAATGGTGCGAAGCATCATAAATGTCATTTCCTCTGAGACCTAGTTCCCTGTGAATATCTTAATTTGTCATACAAGCTTGGTCCCATGCAGCAAGGCATAAGTACAGTACAGTGCATCACAGTACATTCACTCTGCTTAGTGGTACTCATGTACAAATGCCTATGCAAGAAATCACTGAGCAACAATAAAAATAAAAGTTGATTAAAAATGTGCAGTCCGCAGAAAAACACTAAAATGACTAAAATATGATATAAGCGGCTTATCTATGGTTGATATGATGAGCATAGACACCACTAGACAGCATTGAGTTTCTAAAAGAACAACTAACATTTAAGGAAAAGCATCCAAAACACTAGAGGCCGCCAAAAAAGAGAGGCGACATAAGACTGTGCAAAGTCTAGGTCTCAATTTATAAAATTAACTGAAAATGGTCAATCTTAAGCAAAGGGAATATAATCTCAAATACTTTTATAATGTTTATAATTACATTTGATAAGGATATCCATGCTTAAGAATAATAATAATGATATTATTTGATGAGTTCGCAGAGGCCAGTCTTACAGGATCTGTAAAGTACTAATTCTTAATGCCAAAAGATAACATTTAGAAAAAGTAGGATAAAGAAAAGGAATGAGGGGGGGGGGGGGGGGGGGTGTAAACTCAAGTGAGTTCGTTACAGTACAGTGTACCCTGTAGATTCACACATAAAATATCCTGCGCCAACAAAGCAAAAAAAAAAAAAAAACAGTTTTCCCATTGTAAGGAACCTTGTTAGGCCATATAGTCTGAAAACAGTACAGATTGCTGTACCTAGAAGGACACATCAATCATTAAAAAAAAAAAAGCACTTAAGTCGACTATGCACATAAAAGATTGATGAATAATTTTGATGCAACACCACAGATTCATTACCTGAGTGTATAATCGAAACCATCTTGAAACAATTCTTACGACAGAAAACCAACAATACTAGTACTGCCACACAGGACCGTAATGATGCTAACAACCTACAGGGATACAAACATTTTGGTCACAATCAACTAACTAACTTAACTCCACAACACTAGACAAAAAGAAATGGACACAAAATGACAGGTAAATAAAAATTAAAACAAATTAAAATTGAGCTGGGGGGGGGGGGGGTATTTGTGACATGGTGAAATATCTGTGATTGTGTGGTTTCATCATGAAGAGCCTGGCTCAAGTGTGTCTACGTGTGTGTATTTATTGTGTGTCAAAGATGTGGGCAGAGTAAATAAAGGGTCATCATCATTGGCCAGTGGAGGGAGACGTGAGTTTTGGAAATCACTGAGGGTTATGCCGACTTGGTGATGCTCTCTGCATCCTTGGAGGCCCAGAGCTCCTTATGCTGCTTGCGTCCGAAGCCCTCGTCGTAGTTCCCTTTACTCTTGAAGAGCTGCTGGAAGTGTGGTTTGCAGTAAAACTCCCCCTGCAGTGCTGCATAGGTTCCCAGACTACAGAGCAGAGAAACCAAGAGATTACATACATATACATGCGCACACATACACATACATGCACGCATACATACAAAAATGGGCTCGGTAAGAATTTAAGAAATTAACACTTATTTAGCAAGGATGTTAGCATTATTGCAAAAGATGTCCATTTCAAATAAATGCTGTTCTTTTGAAGTTTCTATTCATCAAAGAATCCTAAAAATGTATCAGTTTCCACAAAAATATTAAGCAGAAAAAAACATATTTCAACAATTATAATTAAGAAATGTTTAAGCAGCAAATCTTCACATTAGAATGATATTTGAAGGATCATGGGACATTGACATTCACAGGAATAAATTACATTTTAAAATATATTCAAATAGAAAACAGCCATTTCAATTGCAATAATATTTAAAAACTTTTTTTAATGCATTTTTGATTAAATAAATGCAGCCTTGGTGAGCATAAGAGAGAACACTTCTTCCAGTTTACAACACATGTTGAACTGCTCCCGTTTGCCGTTTTTCTTAGTCTGTGCTGGTGAGGAAGTGTCTAACCTGAGTTTGGTGTTGCAGTGCTTGCAGCAGAAGCATGTGGCGTGGAAGATGAGGTTGTTGGCCACCAATCTCTCCATCGGATACACCGTCTTCTCACATGATGCACAGGTCTCCTTCTGTGTCTTGAAACTGAAAGACTAATAGGAAACAAAGGCACTGCCATTTGTTTTCAGTCATTTAAAACAATAGTTCACTCAATGAATTTGCAAGGAACAGATCAAAATTTCATCACATGACTTGAATATGACAGAATATAGACAAGTGCATGGCTCATAAAGACCGACAGAGAGAGATAGATTCACTGTACAATATAAAAATCTAGAAACAGATGGAGAACAAACAAGGATGTGAACAAAGTCGCGTACCTTAGAACGCTGAACGGGCTTGTCATCAGACACGTTCCTGTGGTCCTGGAAAAAAAGAAAGAAAAATAAGCGTGTTCCTAAGACAGGTTACCCATGGCAACACTATTTCAGTGTGAATACCACAGCAGAATCCTGCACATCCATCCACCATCACTGCTGTCCTTCTAACCTGACATATCTCCCAAAATGTCCAGTCCCTCTTATATCCCTCCATCTGGTCGCATGCTTTTACAAGCACCTTTTGTCGGTGTACCCACACACACACACAAATGCATAAAGAGGGATCAACGAAGACTAAGCCTGGTGAGCGTTTCAAACTCAATCGCCCCGTGAAATAAAGACCCTGTGCACACACACACATGCTTTCAGTTTCAGCCAGTCTAAAGCTATAATATGACATTACATAACACAAGCCCATGTCCCACGGTCAACTCTGCACCACATATTCTGTAGCACTTAAAATCAAAACAGCTGCAAATCTGTACAGGCCACCAAATCACACACACAGGAGAATGGGAATTTAAGAACCAAGCGTTCATGATTGATTTCAGAAAAAATGCTAATGATAGGGTCAGGCTTTGCGCGGCACCTGCATGACATTGAAGCGGTAACAAAAGACCAACAGAGATTCTGTAAAAAGTTAAACCAATGCGGTCTAAGAATCTTCTGCTTGATAAAATGCTGGACTGACAGGTTTTTATGCAACAGCTCAGGTCTGTCAGAAAGCCAAGAGCAGTTCTCCACCTCCACTACGCATCTATACTTGTCTCTTTCGAATAAACCTAAGAGCTTGAAATCGCACACAGATCTGCTGGTATAGCTCACAGAGAGTTAATTTGCTCAGCTCAGAAAAGCAGTGCAAGTATCAGTGATGACCATTAGATCACATCAGACATTCAATAACACCACTTTTCACAAATTATAGCCATTATCGAGAGGGATATCGCTCACACACACACACACAAAGCCCTGAAATGAGATTTCAACCACTCAGCCTCCTCAACATGACAATATTTCCTTAAAAACTGAATCAGACAAGAATATCAACAGTATCATACGCCAACAAATGCGCTTCAATCATTTCCTCCTTTTCAATCATTATCCACATCAATTTCATTGCACAAGTAAGCCATTTCCTGTGAATGTGTGAGACTTCTGGTACACTAGCCGCTATAGGTAAATAACTAGAAGAATTAAAAAGTGCAGTAAATGGTAAAACTATTTTGCGATAAAACCAGTGCGTTTGATTTCGAAAATAAATGCAAAAAAAAGTAGCCTAAATACAAGTGTGCAACAGAGCACAATAAAGGTGTTTTTGAACAGCTAAAACAACTGGATGTGACAAGCTAAAAAGGACCATGCCAGCTTTTACTTTAAAAATAAGACCGATTTTGTCCCACCCCAACAATGTCACGCAATATTACATTTGCCTCTCAAAAAACCATTCAGTGACCATAAACACGTTGGTCAGCTAGAAAATGAACTCCGAGAGGAGCATTTAGCTAAATATGCGCTATTATATATTTTACGGTTCTTCAATATTTAAAGGGGTCATATAATGGTACATGCACTTTTACAAGTTGATTGTACTGAAATGTGTGTTGGCAGTGCCTGTACACAACCATCATATAATGATAAAAATCCATCCAGTGTTTTTGTTTTAATCTCCTTATATGTTTTCCCCTGCCTCAAATCGAGCCGTTCGTTTTTGTGACGTCAATAAAACGGACGCCCCTCCCGCGATTGTTGATTGACAGCAGTGATTCAACACAGACCCGCCCTCGCTCGTCCTTTCAATCATACTCTGCGCGGACCGGCGCGGTCATTGTTGATATGCTGGAGCACTGTCTATGAGCAGAATGGCGTCTAAGCGATTGTGGTGTTCTGTTCTTGGGTGCAATAAGGAACACAGCAGTCATTTTAATGTTCCTAAATCCGAACCGCTGAAGACGCAGTGGCTGAGTTTGTTTTCGAAGGGAATATTCCCCACGAGCAACGTCAATGCTTTCATGTTTGCCGAATCATTTCTCAGTGGACTGCTTTATAAACGAGGATCAGTGTAAAGCTGGTTTTGCTAAGAAGCTGCACCTGAATAAAGGATCGGAACCTATTCGTGTTCCTGCTGAACCTTCAGAAGAACTAAAGTGAGTGTAACGTTTTATTAATCTTTATATTAATCTTTGCAAATCGCCAGCTGCACGCTTCACGATGAATGCGTCGGTTTACACTCAGGGTACATTACAGCATGTTTTCTATGTATGATATTCTCAATATAATTCATAATCCCACCTTTATAATGAACAACGCGTTATGGTTATTGTGTTATTGTGTTACAAACGGTGTATGCACAGAACAGAGAGGCGGGGTGAGCAAAGCTCATTATCATTTAAAGTCAAATGCACTGAAACGGCGTGCTGAAAACAGAGCTGTTTTTGACCAGGTAAAATAAGTGTTGTCTTACAATACTAATGAGAATTTTTAATTAAAGTATATTACAAACTTTTAATTTAGACCCTAAAGAATCATATTAGCTTGTACAAAAATGGCATTTTATGACCCCTTTAAAATGTCTGAATATATCCGTCAAATTATAACAGCCACCATTTCAAAATCTTCTGGAGTAGAAGCATAATTATGTAATTATAAAGTTATATTATATTCTATTGACTTCATATTATAGTAATGTAGTACCAACTGACTCCCTGTATAGGTTTCATTTTTTTCCCTTTAAACTTTGCCATACTGTACCTGATATGCATCCAAATTAATCAATATAATCGAATAGTGAAGTTTGTCAATATTTTACTCCCATTAAGCTGCCAAAAGAAGTGCATGTTTTATGATATAGCATTTTTAGGATTTTCATTTTTTTACTTATTTCTTTTCATTTTTAAAAATGTAAAAAGTTCGTTCTTTCCTTAAAATATTTTACTCACACACGAAAAAAATATATAATACAATGAAAAATCTTACAATTATTCTTCAGCTTAGGAAACTGTAATATTGGGTTCGGCATTTGTGTTGAGACCTTTCAAAGCATGCGTTGCAAAAGAAAGTGTATGTCAATGTATGTATAAAATGTATGTCAGCACTGACTTGTAAAGTGTATTGTGCACTCTGTATAATGTGGTCATCCCCTGGTCAATAAAGAAATAACGAAATAACGATTACTATGTATCTGCAAATGTAAAACGAGAAGCCAACATGATTACACTTTATCTGAAAAGACACAACACACCCTGAGCGCAAGACAACCCTCAACCCACTTCCTGTTTCAGAGTTTGTGTAACATGTTTGTTTCAGAGCCATTGCCACAGTTTTTTTTTAATATTCATGCTTAATGCACACAAATATCAAAAACACCATTTACATTTAAAGAAGTCAAGATGGAAAATAAATAGAGCAGTAGCAGTGAGTGTGTGAAGGAGACTAAACAAGTACACAAAGGGAACCTAAAAAAAGTTTTAAAAGTCTTCTGGTTAGCAGAAATGCAAAACTAAATGCCACAAAAAACTATTGAACCCAAAACAAAGATGCTACGATCAGTCACAGTTTAAATGGTGGCAAAAAACGGGATTAGAGATGTGAGAGTGTTAATACTTGCACACAAGAGAAGCACACAAACCAGTGGAGCAGGGCACCATCTCAGCCGGTGCCATCTGTCCCTTTTTGCCTTATTTGTACATAGGATAGAAAACACGCTTTCTCACCACACAGAGAGCACTGCTGCCCAACCGTCTGCACTGTGGCAGGAAGGAGTGATAACACATCTTCTTCCTGTGCTGTGCTCTGCTCAGAAGCACTTTACGATGATGTGGTCCAATCCACCCTCCTTAGAGACCCTCAAAAATCAGCTGACCTGCACACCAAGTCTAGCCTTAGTGCTGTATGTATGCCATATGCAGTCATAAGACCCTGAAGATCACTACAGTTCACATTACCAGCTCCTCTGGGTTTCATAATGACACAAAAAGAAAAAAACATCATGTTCTCTCTTGTTGACCCTTGTTTCAAAAACACCTTGTCATTTACAAGAAAAGAAATGCAATCAGGCCATTAGGTATAAAGGGATTATTGTGGTGTGAAATCTAACAATGTCACAGTGTTCTAAATATTTTTTTAGGCCCTGCTCAGACTCCCAAAAACTTTTTCAAGCCCTCCACTAATTTTAAAAATGCATCTAAAATCAGAGTAGTGCATAGTACAGTGAAAATAGTGATTTTACCATAGGCAAAGTGAAAATGATAAGGTTCTAATTTTCAAAGAAAAGTAAAAATGTCAAAAAGGAGCCTCATATTTATTTATATTTTTAAATGTAACTTTTAATTGTTTAATATTAAAAGATAATTGGCAATTAAAACGTTTTACTACTACTACTAATAATAATAATAATAAAAAAAAGATAATTGGCCATCATAGTTAAATCAATTAATTAATTCTGAAGGATGACATTATCAGTTTCAGATTTGAATGTTCGGAGCAAAACAAAGTGTGGCAGAGAGTGTCCTGTGCACAAGACAGAACAAGCTAAATACCAAACCAAATTTAAAATTACAGCCAGCCTACAAGATGGGCTGCAGGCCATACTATGACCCAGGGCAGTGTGTGTGTACATATTTGAACCCATTGCTCCCCCTCAAACACTGACACACCAGTATGATTTGTGATGCCCTGCCATTGCCAAAGGTCAGTATTTTACTCTCTCCCACAGCCACACACTGTGTACACTCAACATTCACTCTCCATTACTCTTCCTCTCTGGTACTAGACTGCAGACACTCTTTTAATCTCATTAGCTGGACAAAATCCCATCAGCTGCTCCCCATGGGTCCAGACAGCCAGGGGAATAAGCAGGAGTTCAGCAGACTGAGGAGGCAACACCCATCTTGTGGTCACCATCATCCAAGCCCTGTTCACCTTGTGTCTCGAATGCATCATGTGATCATTCAAACTTTCAGATGCAACCTGGAATGCACAGAGCACAGTTACATAGTGCACCTCCAAATTCCAACAGAATATCTATGGTATGCCTGATCAACATGCAGTGACATGCATGTTAGACTACAATTAATAATAGGTGTAAATGGCAATCTGTTTTGGGAGACCACTTGTGCTCATCTGAGCCAGGTAGTACTAAGTAAAAACAAGGCCACATAGACATTGAGTGAATGACTTGGCTGATGTGACGTCCCATTTGCCACATTCTGCCAAGGCAAGCTAACAATTCTTAAAGAACAAGAGCAATGAGTCAGATTTAGAAGACAAAACTCTATTGTCAAAATTCCTGGCAACACAGATATGAGTTTCATGCAGCAGCCCTGAGGGAGTTTGGCTGGGCTCCATGAATGAGATTCAATGTACTGAATGATGCTAGAGGGCCCGTTTTTGCAAAAGTCAAGTTATGTTTGATATCCATGTAACTAGAAAAACAAAATTAGCCTTTGGGCACCAAAAGAGATACATTAATTTACCAAATGACACATTAGGGTTTTTCCACTGGTTCCAATCAGCAAGTCATTTTCTGAAAGTTTCAGTCATTTTGTGCATTTCTCCCCTGCAATGCATTGCTAACTTTCAGCCTACAGACAGAGACAACTCAAATGAGATACAGAACAGAAAGGACATAAATACTCGGTTGCCAATACTTTTGGTCGCCAATTACACTTGTATCTAGATGCATGACTGGTTTATGTTTTAGATTAAGCCTCGAGTTTGTCTTATTCAAATTTCTACCTCAAGTTTTGTTTCGTACCATCGTTAGAACTATTTCCTGGGCTTTAACTGCTTCTCTACCCATTATTAGTGTGCTCATTTTTATAAACCAAAGTTGATTGAATTCTTACTGAGAGCAGAAACTGTGTCGCAATGGAAGAGGGAGAGATTGTGAGAAAGTAGTTGTACATGAGAAAATGCTTTGACTCAAACACTTCTAAGGAAGAATGTGAAAGTCTTCACCAATGTGTTGAGCCACTGACAGAAGCTGACACTGTGACTGGAGTCTACACGGATGTGAAACTTTAAATATGTTGAGGCAGAAAAAAAAATGCCTGTACTGAACGTTTTAAAGAGAATGCATGTGGGAAGGGTAGAAGAGGAACAGTCTAAGGTTTCATTTGACTCCAGAGTACACCTTTGACCAAGAGAAAGTGCATGGTGTAAGATTTCACCTGTAAAACCCAAAGTGGCGCCATGAACACAACTGCAAAGATAATGTTTTGCAAAGAACCCTCCCATTTTCCGTAGGCTCAGGCATGTTTGCAACACGTCGCAAAACGCTTTGTGTTTATACATCAAAATGAGAAGAAAACCAGTGGATTTTAAACAATACTGCCAGGACACATCCCTTTTTTGAAGCTTTTCAAACATGTTCAGACAGAGTACGAAACTTGATCTAGGCACTTTGTGGTACTTCACAACACAGCAGTCAGCATCTACCACACCATGATCTTATCACAAGAAAGGGAGTGCATTTTGCAATTCAGAAATAATAAAACATACCGACAGAATTGCCAAGAGACATTGCTCCTGTCCATGGAATTTGACAAACATAGAGATGGCAAACCTATTCTCTTTTGCCATTACACTCATTTTCCCACAGGAAAGCAAATAAAATAAAAATACAAATAAAAACTGATTCTATATGAAGACTAAAAGTGTCCAATACTAAATGGCTAGGAGTGTTTAAATTTGGGTTAACCTCAATGCATGCAAGGGGTCAACAGACCAAACAACACACATGACACTTGATTCTCATAAACACCTGCATTAATGTGATGAAAAGTGCATTATACAACAAATACGTACTAATTTGAGCTTACAAAAATGCTCAAGTCAAACTCAAAGACATATATTCCGCTGGGACACTACAGATAACAACTGTATCAATTGCGGCGGTACAGCTAGTCACTCAGTGGAAAGTTCTATTTAAGCCTATGGAGCAAGCCTAATTTCTTCTCTTTCTCCATATAAGGACACATTTTTTGCAAAGGAAAAAAGGGTTTCCATTATCACTTTGCAGAGGCTGTCCCAGAGTCCTTGTTGGCACAATTTCATTAGTATCGAGCTCTAAGAATAGTCAAGAGACTAAGAGTAGTCCATGGACTAGAACCTGAGTGTGAGACGTTCAGCTCTAGTAGGTACATCACTGATGCACAGTGTTTTGTACAAGAGAAAACACTGCGTTTGAGAGTAGACTTGAACAGACTTGAATGAACAAACATACCTAGATGCTCATGATTCCATTTTTATCTGGCATTCCTATGAATGAGAACTTAGAAAGAAATTCAGATACTGATTGTTTTCTTGGGAACCTTTTAACTTCTGTTGAGACACCTGGAATGACATGCCTCCAGCACGTTCGTTTCTGACAACTGGACAGTTGATGCCGCAGGCTGTCATCTCATCTCCACATGAATAATCTGTGTGTACACAATCTTCGGGGCTTAGTTTCATCTGAAAACCCTGAGTGTTTCTGCCATCTGCTCTTAACTTCTGCGTATAAAAGAGATTGACACCTCTAATGAACGAAGACATCATTAAAAAGCAGCACATGCTTCTGGAATAAATTGGACTCTGAAAGCGTTTACATACGTGTGTATTGGTACCATTTGCTTGAGCAATCGCAATCTCTCAAGCACATCATTAGCTAAAACCATTTTCCTTGTTGCTGAATACCCAATGAAGCCAATTTAACTGAGAATGTACATATGTTTGATCAGACAATCCACTGCCAGATGATCCCCAATCACCAAAACAAAGTGCCACTATCACTAATGACCGCACAGAACAGCGCAAAAGAGGAAAGGAAGCTTTAAAAGACTAAAAATACACACATTTAAGTTTTATTGGTTGAGTTTAATCGCTAAAAATAAATCATTATACAACAGTTATGTATAATGGTCTAGTCACCAGTCTAGTTCTGTTCGTCAAATTTGATTCAGTACTGATATAGTACAAAACTGGGGCATTTCACTCTTTGTATCACTGTTTGTTACTTTGGAGTATGCAGAATTGAAGTGGGCCGTGTTTTGCTAAATGGAAGTTGAAGAATCTACATTTTCTCTCACAAATGAGCATTTTGTGTTTTCTCTCACTAGTTAGAAGTTAAACAAATATATTGCCATGACAACATTAGGCTGAAATTCACTGGTGTGCATGTCAAAACATTTACATAAATTTCCACATTAAACCTGTGCTTACTCCTGCTTTTTTCCATGATACAATAATAAAAAGAAAGCTTGCTGGGCTATGAAAGTAGACAAACAGTTTATGGTCAACGTGGGATGAGTATTGAATGTCAACGTTCAATTTACAGCGTTCAAATGTCACACAATGAGACAAGACGAAATGTGAAGCATGAATGCGTTGCAAACCACTTTTTATAAACGTGTCTGCCAAATTAATAAATGTGGACAGACAGGAGAAAGGATGCATTAAACACGGAGAGGCTGGGCTACGTAATTGTATGTTTTCAAGCATCATATAAGGGCACAAATGCACAATGACACTGAGATAAGTACAATGAATTTATGGTTAGAAAAATAAAACAAACTTAACCCTGTACGTTTTTGATTGCTTCAGTACGGAAAAAGTCCACGTTTCCGTGAACTAAAATGGGTCGACAAAAAACAGGTGTCAAAACATGGCTTTGCTCTGCGTTTTCGGTTTTAATCCACACACGCATCTCCAGGAAGACACATGACATATTTGGACCCTCAGAGGCTCAGACCAAGACCCCCACTACACAACAAGGTCTGATTAGTATTCATCTTCTGTTTCCAGTCTAAACGCTCACATAAATAACGTTAACGTTAATCTCTACAATAAGAAAGTTAACGTTAAACCATCTGATTTGATGGATCACTGCACCACCATTAAGTTTCAGCCTAGTATCCCACAGTTAGCTCTTGATAGCTCTCTAGCTAGCGTATTGCACCTCACCACAATAGACGACGAGGGGGTCGCTGGGTTCACTCACTGGCTGCTGTTGCTGAATCAAAGCGGGGAAACTCACCATCTGGGTTTCCTTATCAGCCTGCTGAAGAGAAAGGAGACGAGAGATCTGCTGTCTGGTCCGCTCACTGTGCAAGAGTCGGTTGAAATCTCTTTCTCTGCTGGTCTAAAATGATGTTCTTCTTCTCCGGCTGAGCTAAATGAAATGTACCAGCACAAGCTCTGATCGCCCGAGCCGTCTAGCTAGAGAGCAGAGCTTGACGTGCTTCCCCCCCACCTCGCTCTTTTCAACGGACGTTTTTTCTCCTCCTCATCACGCCTTTTTTTATTCAGCAGGATGTCGCACGCCATTGGACGCAGCTCGTGCCGCGTCCTCGCGCTCTCCTCCAACCTCAGAATTTCCATATTTTGCTACGGGTACTTTTGCACGAAATAAACATAACGTTACCTGGATTCCTAATTTCTCGTCTTTGTTTATTTCCCTTACTCTTCCCTTAATGACTAATATTACATGAGGTAAGCAAGAATTTAACAGGGCTAATTTATGTTGAAGCCATTGTAATGTAGAAAAAACTGATTTAGCTTTGACTGACGGTCTCTCTACTCTACAACGTAATGAACGTTGAAGGGTTTAGTTCAGCTAAAAATTAAACAACTCTCAATCTTTAAATATGTCAAGAAGACATCAACAAAGCCTCACAAATGTAGGCCATGCAACGTTCTAAGCATAGACAGTAAAAGTCTTCTGAAGTCATACAATTTTGAGAACAGATGCAAATTTAATACATCCGCCACCTCGTGGGAATATACCAGCATTTCAGTTGGGATGTAGGAAACACTATTAGCATTTTCTGAAAAAAAATACCAGTGGCAATTAAAGTTTTAGGAAACCTTAGGTTGATTGATATGCCTCAAAGCCACATTTGTTTGCCATTATCATTGGGTATGGAATCCACACTTAAAATAGCATATTTTGTACAGTGTAAAGCTGTAGCTTGATAATGGCCAGTTCAGTAAGAAATGTAGAAATGTAGACAAACTAGTTGCAATTTGATTGTTCAAAATTTTAAAAAGACAAGTGCCAACAACCTTCAGTTGTTCAGATATTTTCTGGGCAGGAAAGTTAGAGACTGGATCTCACTGATGCTTCGTTTGAATACCTCCATCTAGCCAGGTTAAACTGTTAATGTAGTTTAACCCTTGTGTGTCAATTAAAAAAAGTTACATATAGGTCCATAGAGGACAAAAATGTCTGTTTCCAAAAACTGTCATAAAAATTTGAAATTTTAAAAAAAAAAAGTATAAAAAAGGTTATAGAGGTTAAAGTTTATGAAAATGATTTATGAACATTATTTTATATAAAATATATATTTTATGAAACATGAACTCTAAAACTGCTAGAAAACGTCTCGGTTACTAACGTAACCTCGGTTCTCTCTAGAAGAGGTTGTTAAAACCTCTCTAGAACGAGTGTTGCGCAAGCTAGCTTACGCTACGGGAAAACCTCTTTTCTCAAGAATACTGAAGCCAAAAATTATCCTTATAATTTTGTATTAATTTAAAACGCATTTGCTGCAGCGAGCAGACCTAGGCGAGGCAGCTTGCGCGCCTATTGGCTGCTCTGCGGCAACTGCTGCAACCTATCGAGGGACTGCTCACTAGCGCCCTCAGTCGTCACGTCCCACGCGAATGGGCGTGGCTTATGCCTATATAAGCCAGAGCTCAATAGGATGGGCATTGGTTTTCATCAACTGAAGCGAAACCAGATGGTAGCACAAGCACGGCAGGGTTACGCAACACTCGTTCCCTCTTCTAGAGAGAACCGAGGTTACGTTAGTAACCGAGACATTCTCTTACGTGAGTAGTCTCGTGTTGCGTAAGCTAGCTTAGGCTACGGGAACCCAATTTAAAACGCTGTGCGTACTAAATCTGCCACAACACTGACCCAAGGGCGAGTGCCCTGAGCTCATATGATATGGGGATATAAAAGCCGACAGGGAGTGGGCTAATAAGTATGATAAAAGGCAATGTGGTTACCTTAAGTGAACAAGGGTGCTTAACACTGTATAACAGTCAGGGAAGGCATTAGCCTGCCTGAACTGAAACTTTGCAGTTTGCGGAAGCGAGTTTGGCAGAACTGAGCAGATTAACTAGACTGACTAACAACCTAGCTTGAAGAGCGGGAACTTCCAGGTTATAGAACCTTAAAAATGTAGACAGAGAGGCCCAGCCTGCCGCCATACAGATATCTTGAAGAGAAATCCCACTGGACCAGGCCCATGAAGAGGCCACACCTCTAGTGGAATGAGCTCTGACACCCAGAGGGCAACGACGGCCCTTAGATGTATAAGCCAGTGAGATAGCATCCACTATCCACCTGGAAAGGCTATGTTTCGAGGCAGCTAGACCTTTAGTGCGGCCACCAAAAGAAACAAAGAGCTGTTCTGACTGTCTGAAAGCAGCCGAACGCTCCACGTAAATTCTCAGGGCCATGACTGGGCAAAGGAGATTCACGTCAGACTCGCTGTCAGATCCAGGGAGGGCTGACAGGGAAATGACTTGCGCTCTGAAAGGAGTGGCAAGCACTTTGGGGACATAACCATGTCTTGGTTTGAGGATGACCTTGGAGTCATTAGGCCCAAACTCAAGGTACGAGGCGCTAACAGAAAGTGCGTGTAAGTCACCCACCCGCTTGACTGAGGCGATAGCCACCAGAAAGGCGGGTTTTAACGAGAGATACTTAAGTTCCACAGACTGTAGAGGTTCAAAAGGGGCACCCTTCATGGCCTCTAGGACCAAGGAAAGGTCCCATACGGGAACCAAGGGGGTCAAGGAGGGTTCATCCTTCTAGCTCCCCTGAGGAAGCGGACTACAAGGTCGTTCCTACCCAGTGACTGGCCGTGCGAATGTTTGACAAACGCAGCAATAGCCGCGCCACATATACCTTGAGCGTGGATGGGGATCTGCCCTTATCCAAAAGCTCCTGTAGCAAGGAAAGAACCTCTGATACCCCACAATCTTGTGGATCCAGGTTGCGAGCTGAGCACCAACCTGAGAACACTGACCACATGGAAGCATAAAGCCGTCTAAGTAGAGGGCGCTCTAGCTTGCGTAATCATGTTTAACTGGGAGTGTTTAGTCTGGGAGATTGACGGGTACCCGTTGATGGCCCACACATGCAGAGCCCAAAGCTCGGGGTGTGGGTGCCAAATCGTACCCCCGGCCTGTGAGAGGAGATCTCTCCTCAACGGGACAGGCCATGGAGCCAAGCTCTGAAGCTGCATCAGCTCCGGAAACCAAACTTGGTTCGGCCAGAACGGAGCTACTAAAAGCACAGAGGAACCGTTCTCCCTGATACGCTTGATTACCTGTGGTAACAACGTGATCGGCGGGAAAGCATACACTGTAAAAAAAAATCTGTTAAATTTACAGGAAAAAACTGGCAGCTGTGGTTACCAGAGTTTTCCTGTTAAAAATACGGTAGCATTATTTTAGGTTTTACAGACTTTTAACCGTATATAATTTTACAGCAATATACCGTATTTCATTATCTGATATAATGTTAATTTACTGACCTTGCTTTTGAAGTATCTGTTTTGTTCCATTGTAATACACTGACAGCCAACAATCACAGCAGTAATGAGAGTCAAATGATCAATCAAAGCTCATCATAAGCAGCTCTTCCACAAGAAAGTTAATACTGATATATAGAAGCTGCACAGTGTCATTCACAAAACATTAAACACCATCATGGTAACATGTTGAAATTTAAAAAATGCAATAAGCATTAATTTAACAACATTAAATATAACATAAAACCCTAATGTACATAACTGATTAGAAAAAAACTAAGAAAATTATGAAGAAACAGTTATTATAAAAAAATACATTAAATGTGAAGTGTCACGCAGGGAATTGTGGGAATGTCAATTTACATTTTTTCACTGTAAATTATACAATGACTTGTTCTTTTTCACTTCCAAAAACTGTAAATTTAACGGTATTTTACAGTAAAATTACATTAAATGTACCATTATATATATCACAGAAACTTTCTGTTAACCAATTAACAGTTTTTCACTGTAGCATTTTTACAGTCTTTTACCGTTAAAATCACGATCATTTTTTACAGTGTAGAGAGGGCGGCTGGGCCAGTGATGGGCCAGCGAGTCCTTGTTCTTCGTGAAGCATATTGGACACTGAGCGTTGTCTTTTGACGCAAAGAGGTCGACCTCCGCTGTGCCAAAGGTGTCCCACAACAGCTGAACTGTCTGAGGGTGGAGAGACCATTCACCTGGGGGAACGTTGTCCCTGGACAGCCTGTCTGGACCCACGTTCAGATGACCTGGCACATGCGCCGCCACAAGAGCAGGTTGTGCTGAACCCATACAAGGAGGCGTTCTGCCAGTGCATGAAGGTTCCGTGATCTCAGACCGCCCTGGCGATTTATGTAGGAAACCACCGACATGTTGTCCGTGCGGACAAGGACATGGTGGCCCTTTAGGAGAGGAAGGAAGAACCGCAAGGCGTTCTCGACCGCCTTCATCTCTAGACACTTTATGTGAAAGCGCTTCTCTTGGCCAACAGGCCAGAAGTCGGTCTGCCCGAAAGGCGTCTGTCGAAACCAATTTCAGTTTCGAGATTAGCCCCAGGTTTACACCTGTCTGATACCAGCCGACCGCCTTCCAGGGCTCCAGAGGTGTGACACAGTTCTGAGTTACCTTGAGACGTAAACGACCAGATGCCCATGCTCGACGCGGGATCCTTTAGCCAGTGCTGTAAAGGGCGCATGCGAAGCAGGCCTAAACGAAGCACCGCTGAGGCTGAAGCCATGAGGCCTATAATCCTCTGAAATCTTTAGACAGGAGAGACATCGCCTACTTTGAATGACATCGCCAGGCGCTGAATACACAGAGCGCGCTGTGACGTCAGCCGCGCTGTCATTGACACAGAGTCCAGATCCATTCCCAGAAAAGAAGCTTTCTGACTGGGAGATAGCGAACTCTTGGTCCAATTGACTTTGAGGCCCAGAGCCTCTAAATGGCTTAGTAATAAAGCCCTGTGTGTCATAAGTTCCACCTCTGACTGGGCCATAATTAGCCAGTCGTCCAAATAGTTCAGTATTCGTACACCCTGTTGTTTCAGGGGGGCGAGCGCTGCGTCTATGCACCTCGTAAATGTATGAGGTGCTAAGGACAGGCCGAACGGAAGGATGGTGTACTGGTAAGCCTGACCCTCAAAGGCGAATCTTAAGAAAGGCCTGTGACGGGGGGCTCTTTGTATCTGAAAATAAGCGTCTTTCAGATCCACTGATATAAACCAGTCTCTCGCGAGAATTTGTCTGGTTGTAATCATTTTGAACGATCGCTTCATGAGAGCTCTGTTCAAAAGCCAGAGATCTTGAATGGGTCTGAGACCACCATCCTTCTTGGGTACCAGGAAGTAACGGCTGTAGAAACCCGACTCGCTCTGGTCTAGAGGGACGGTTTCTATGGCGCCCTTCAAGTACAGTTTCATTATCTCGGCTCGAAGCAGATGAGCTACTTTCTGATCTACTGTAGTTTCGACCCGGGCTCGAAAGCGCGGGGTCGGCGAGCGAACTGCAGTGAATAGCCTCGTTTTATAATGTTCAGCACCCAATCTGACACGCCCGGGATAGCTGACACGCCCGGCTGTTTCCTAGAGCGCCCTGACGTTAGCTCGAGCATCGAGGGATGAAGTGCCGCATAGCCTGCGATGTCTCCTGGACCTCCGAAAAACGCTCAACAAACCCATCAGCAGCCTGCCCGAAGAGCCCGGAAGGAGACACAGGCGCATCAAGGAAGGAGGCTCTGTCAGCATCCTTCATATCTGACAGTGTCAGCCACAAATGTCTCTCAACAACGGTGAGGGATGCCATGTTCCTCCCAATGGCCTGGGCGGCGGACTTGGTGGCTCGCAGAGCTAGATTTGTGGAGCTTCTCAAGTCCGTAAAGCTGTCAGCGTCCGTGCCCGCCTCATCCAAGGAACGGAGAAGGTTGGCTTGGTAGATTTGTAGCACTGCCATAGTGTGGAGTGCTGAAGCGGTCTGGCCAGTGGCGGTGTAAGCGCGACTGACGAAGGCGGAAGTAGTTCGGCTGGCTTTAAAGGGCAAGGTGGCCTTAGAACACCATCCAGCGGAGGGCGGGCAAAGGTGCGTTGCGATCGCTTCCTCGACCGGAGAAATGGAAACATAGCCCTTGTCCTTTACGCCGTCCAACAATGGAGAGCGTCGAAAAGACAGATGATCTCAGCCTGGCCGAAAAAGGAGCCTTCCAGGATTTAGACAGCTCCTCGTGCAGCTCAGGGAGAAATGGGGCGACCAGGGAGAAAGCAGCCGTCAAGTCTGTTGGGCGCGGGCTCATCCGAGACCAAATCCAGAGACCAATCCAGGCCGAGGTCCTCCACGGCCTTCGCAGGAGGCAGAGAAGTTCGGCGTTGACGCTGGCTCTAACCCCACTGGACTCCTGAAGAGAAGGGGTGGGGACCGGAACGGAGCCCGACCACTCTTCACTCCCCAAGGCGATAAGAGAACAGCTGTCCTCTTCGTCATCCCCTTCCAACTCGTCACAGGCGATGGGAGCGGCCGAAGTCGGGCGCTGGCCATCCGTGAGTGAAACGGGGGAAACCGAGGCACGCGGGGAACCCGCCGGCGTGCACTCGTCCAACAGAACCTCCTCAGGTGGCCTCTGAGAGAAGAGGGAGGCGGAGGCGTGGAATCCACTTCAAAAATGGCTAGTCGAGCCCACAGGGTCCACAAGGCCATGGTGTAGCACTCAGGACATCCGCCCTTGGACAGCACGTGGTCCGCTTGGTCCCAGCCCAAGCAGGAAGCGCACAGGATATGGCGGTCCCCGTTGGCGAGGGGGGCTATGCACGAGCCACAGGAAACACAAGGCATTTGCAGCAACGCCTCGGCTCTTTTAGACACAAGAACGTGAGTTTCGCAGCGGCGAACACACACGGAAGCGTGAAAGGATATAGGCGCCGGATAGCGCAGCAGGAACAGCGACTGAAGGCGGCGAGAAGACGACCGGCTTCCTCAGTGAACTCGTCCCGCTGAAAAGGCTGTTCGACGGCACAGGCTTCTTCTCCGAGATCCAGCGATGTGAAGACTTCGCTGAAGAGATAAAAATCAAGGCGCATCCTATCGAGCTCTGGCTTATATAGGCATAAGCCACGTCCATTCGCGCGGGATGTGACGACTGAGGGCGCTAGTGCCCTCATTGGTTCTTACGTCACGAGCAGTCCCTCGATAGGTTGCAGCAGTTGCCGCAGAGCAGCCAATAGGCGCACGAGCTGCCTCGCATAGGTCTGCTCGCTGCAGCAAATACGTTTTAAATTAATACAAAATTATAAGGAACATTTTTGGCTTCAAAATTCTCGAGAAAAGAGGTTTTCCCAGTGATAATCAAAGTTATACATCGAAATAAGGTGTGTTCTAAATTTGAGGTTGACATCTAAAAAAATTAGCTTTGAGTAAGATTTTGTTTGGGCACAGTACCAGATTTTCCCCATTAAATGCAGCAAAGCGCCACTGGATTTGTGATTTGCAGTAGAGTTTTTCTCTCTCAAATATTACAAGAAAGACACGCATTTTTTTTTATTACACACATACAAACCACATCCATACCAACACACCCACACAATTTTAGCAGCATAATTTATCAAATTGGCTCTACAGAAGCATAAAACCAAAATAGAGTATTTGCTTTATAGGCCAAACCTGAGGAAATGGCACCATCTGGTAAAAGAAAAAGAAAAAATTGTACAAAAGTTAATTTTAAAGGGGTCATATAATGGTACATGCACTTTTACAAGTTGATTGTACTGAAATGTGTGTTGGCAGTGCCTGTACACAACCATCATAAAATGATAAAAATCCATCCAGTGTTTTTGTTTTAATTTCCTGATATGTTTTCCCCTGTCTCAAATCGAGCCGTTCGACCGTGTGACGTCACACGCTCGGAAGCCCCTCCCACGATTGTTGATTGACAGCAGCGTTTCAACACAGACCCGCCCTCGCTCGTGAGCGAGCTGTCAATCATAGTCTGCGCAGACCAGCGCGGTCATTGTTGATATGCTGGAGGCTGGAGCACTGTCTATGAGCAGAATGGCGTCTAAGCGATTGTGGTGTTCTGTTCTTGGGTGTAATAACGAACACAGCAGTCATTTTAATGTTCCTAAATCCGAACCGCTGAAGACGCAGTGGCTGAGTTTGTTTTCGAAGGGAATATTCCCCACGAGCAACGTCAATGCTCTCATGTTTGCGCGAATCATTTCTCACCAGACTGCTTTATAAACGAGGGTCAGTATAAAGCTGGTTTTGCTAAGAAGCTGCTCATGAAAAAAGGATCGGTACCAGATATTCGTGTTCTTGCTGAACCTCTAGAACAACTGAAGTGAGTGTAACGTTTTATTAAACTTTATATTAATATTTATATTAATCTTTGCAAATCGCTAGCTGCACGCTTCACAATGAATGCGTCTAAGGTTCACACTTAGGGTACATTACGGCATGTTTTCTATGTATGATATTCTCAATATAATTCATAATCCCACGTTTATACTGAACAACGCGTTATGGTTATTGTGTTACAAACGGTGTACGCACAGAACAGAGAGGCGGGGTGAGCAAAGCTCATTAAAATAAGTGTTTTCTTACAATACTAATGAGAATTTGTAATTAAAGTATATTACAAACTTTTAATTTAGACCCTAAAGAATCATACTAGCTTGTACAAAAATGGCATTATATGACCCCTTTAAAGCCTTGCCAACAGAATAAAAGCCTATTAAGAATGCATTTAATAGTTAAATGGACCTGGGATTAAAATTTGCAAAAATTTCCTTAAAGTCCTGAGTGTAACTTTTGTGTTACGAGTGTAAATTAGATTTATAAGAGGGTATGGGGGTGAAATAGTAAAATTACAATACAAATACAAATTTGTGCCAAAATCTATGCACAGGCAAAATGCTAAATAAAAAACAAACAGAAAAAGTAAAAAATGTGTTTAAAGTCACACAATTCTAAGTCCAACATGCTTTTGTTCTGTGGTGTGCAGTAGCATCACCATGTGATGTAAAGAACTATGAAAACAATATTGAATGTTGACATTGAAACAGAGACAAGAGGCCTCATTATCTGCACAAGTTAACATGTTTAAGAGGTTCTTCGGGTCAAAAATGACCCGAAGCGTTTAAATAAAAAAATGTTAAAAATCGTAGCTTCATCGGAATGGTCCAAAACTTGGTGACTTTTTTGGTACTTGGTATATGAACACCCAAAAAAATTGGGGACAGGATTTGAAAAGTCTAAGTGGTCGTAAAAAAAATAGTCACACTCAGGGTCTTCGGGTCTAAAATGACCCGCATAGGAAATGAATGGGAAATTGGCAAAAATATGAAAATACAGAGTTTTTTTGTGCATACAATCTACCAAACAGCCAGGATGCAGAAAAAAAGCACACAACAGTGAAGGGCTAAATCTCTTAAAACAATGGGTGACAAAATGCTTTCCATTTGTTCTCTTTATAATGCAATGTTCAGGTTTGAATGTATTATAAAGTAAAACTGCCACTTCAAATTACCATTTAAACCAACCAAAAAAATATATATATATTTTTTTAAATTTAAAAAAATTACAAAAATAGTAATGAGAATCTGTTATTATATATTCAAATCACCAACCTGAAAAAAATTAAACAATATGTGAAAAAATCACTAGAGTGTTTCTACCATAGGTTTCTACAGAGAGCTGTAAATCCACTAGTGGTAAAAATGTGCTATTGCGTGATAAAAATGCTCAGTGTGTCCACCAGATGGCTCCGATCTCATTTCAAAAATTGCTTTCATGGGTCTTAATTATTGCATAAATATTAATTATAAATCATAAAATTCTCAAAACACCAAAAAAGAAAAGAAAAAATATTATTGAAGAAAAATATATTTAATTGATTTTACTCAAATAAAATGTATCTTAATGCCGCCCTCCGGTCATTTTTGACCCGAAGGTCCTGAGTGTGAGTCTAAAATGAAGAACCCCAGAGGGTTAAATTACTACTTACAGCAACAAATTAATTTGCTGCTCTAAATCACCCAAACAGTTTGTATGTCAAATGGTAATTCTATTTATTTATAATTTTTATGTAGCATTTGTTTGACTATTTTATTGTATATTTATGTTTCCTTTGTTTTTAGTTATTCATTTGTATTAGTTATTTGTGTTATGATGTCATGTTTTGGATAGTCTGATGGACAAAGTTCTGTGGGTTGTGGGGGAAGAGTTGTTTGTTTTTTTAGTTTATTTAATGTTATTATGTTTGAAAATAAAGATATTGTAAAAAAAAGAAAAAAAGTAATTTTTTAGAGCTCACTTATGCAAAAGGACTTCCACTACTCTAACATGGGGTTAAATGCCTTGCTCCTGTAATAAAGACAGCTCACACATGCTTCCTAGAACTCAAAAACAATGGGTACTTCTCATTTCTAATTTGAGCATCCTCATTTGAAATGAGGACAAAGGAATTGAAAGAAGGCTAATATTCAAGCGTCACTTCAAAGCATCATCAGCTGATGTCCTCTTGAAATATGTCAGATATATGGTTTGTTTAAACTACAACAGTAAAGTACTAGATTAAAATTGTGACAGATGTGAAGGGGGAGGGAAATACATACATGTGCCAAGTTTTTCGACTAGAAAGACTTCCACATAAGATACACCTGTGCATCCTCACTTATAGCTCCATTGGAAGCCTTCTCACTCCTTCCTTGCAATGCAACTAAAGAACTGAGATTCTTCAAGATGACTTTGATCAGTTTCCAGGTCACAGGCTGGAGGACTGAGGAGCGAGGAAGCATCAATTTGATTGATTGAGAAGCACCCAATGTTCCAGTCATCAGCAATTAAATTGTTTACAACACTGACTAAAGTTGTAGATTATTCAGTAACTCAAAACAGTATGATAAGAACTTTATTTTAACATTCTGCAATTGGTACTCTACATCAGACTGAAACCATGGTCCTTGACTCTGATGGGTCCAACAGATGCCCTGTCCCACCGCCAATCTGCTAAAGAAAGTGAGAACACTAAAGCAAATGACCATACAAACATTAACTTTCGTAAGCTTAAAAAAAACCACATGCCTTTACTTAGCTGATCCCTTCCACTCCTAATGCCACAGGTTGCGTCACAGCAGCCACACACCTGATCATCCTCATCAGCAGACATCCACCTGTCAGACAAACCAAATATTAAGTCCTCACACACTAAAGTTTTGAAGTAATTCATATAATTGAAAACATACCTATTAGCAGAGAAAGAGCAAGCTTTCTGATCAACATTAGTAGGGTTGGATTCTGCAGCCACCTTGAGAACACAAGTAATGTAGACCTACAAAAAGCAAAATTATTTGTACACTCCATGCTAACATGCACCCAAACTGCTAATCCACATACATACAATTCCACTAATCTCTTGCTGGAATCTGAACGCCACCAACTGAAACTGCAGCTTGTCAATTTGAGTCCGGGGCATAAAGTGAGAGCCTGAGCCTGTGAGTTTGCCATCAACTAGACACCTAGGGTGGAAGAATTTTTTTTTAATAAATTCAGACATTCCATGATGCCACATTGTGTGGTTCTTGAAGGACCTCTACTCACCCATTATTCTCAATAAAGGAGTATCTGGGTGTAGCACTGGTATCAGGGACTGAAGTAGCCACACAGCTATCCACAAACACACGAAGAGGAATGTGGTTGTATGACCTCAGTGAAGCCTCAATATTAATGGAATCACCCAGGAAGTACTGATTAGAAGGTCTTTCAAATCTCCAGTCATCTGCAAAGAAATCATTTTAACCCAGGTTCACAAGCACTGGCAGGTTACAAATATTTACATTATACCGACCAGTCATGAGCTTGAGGGAGAAGACCAAAAGTTCCTCCGCAACTATAGTTGAGGCATATGGGGCCCAAGTGGGCACTAAGGTATCGCTGCTAACATCAAGCACTCTGTCAAGGTATAAGAGTCAGTCCCTTTTAGTGCAAATTATATTAGCATATTCAATCCTGAGTTAACTGAAATCTTACCTTGGATAATGACACTCGATACCAACCACCGCACCACTGCTCCTGACAATAGGACCAACATATGAAGCCTCTTGTGGGGTGTAGATAATGTTGAACCTATAGACAAGCTCATCCTCAGTCACCTAAACAGAAAGGTTAATAGAAGAACAGTCACATGGACGGTTCAGAATACCTATGATTGTCACATCATAACCTTACCATTGATGTGCCGCTACATCCATGCAGTTCAGACTCAAAGATCAGCACTTGAGCAGAAGAATCCTCTCCAGTTGCAGTACAGCCTCCCAGTGTAAAACCAGAGGACAACAGTGGGTGCCCAGTCCCAAAGAAGTCCTTCATCACTTCCACATATACTGAATTCTCTCCACACTGAGCAGCTACACTGTTGGCAGGGACAGGATAAGGCAACTCAAAAGGAACGTCTGGCTGCTGTGGTTCCTCTGGTAGACTTGGAAAGCTCCACGTCAGTTTCGCCACTGGACCCTGCAACAGCTCTTTTAATTGAACACCCATAAGATCTTGAGAAGACTTTCTAAAATCAGTCCTGGCTGGTGTCTGGACAGGAAACTGAGCAGGAAACCTTTGTGGTGCAAATGCAGTGTTACTGGGAACCAAAGCCATCCTGGAATCAGCCTGTTGAGAAGCTTGAGCTAATGTTCTAGGCCTAAACTCGCTTGGACTCCGGTTATGTGCTGCTCTTGCTCTCCATTGTGCTTCAGAAAATCCAAGTGCAAGAATAAACACCAATCCAAATCCAACCTGCCAAAACCCCATTATTGCCAAGCTTGTTTCAATGAAGCATTAGGGTGCTACCATCTAAATTTATGCAGATGTTAATCAGAATGGCTCCACCTCTCTCGTGACAAGCATCATTTTTCTCTGCACCTGCCAATTTACTCAATCAATATATCACAGGTGAAAGTCATTGATTATTTACTACGCAGAATAAATGAATTACATATAAGGGCATGTTATTAGTAGCTAAACCAAATGATTGCTTATTTTAAATATCAAAATGAAAGGATCAATTCTCTGAAACACAAACAACCTCAAGTCTTTTTGTGTCTTCCTTTTTTATTAATTCAGAAACATGGCCACATACAGAATTGCACACTAGAGTATCCAGAATAATAAAGTTTAGTATGTTTCAGGTTTAGATTGTAACAAACATTCTTCCCTCACATCAACAGCAATCTTCACAAGGGACTGAAATGGAGAAATTTAGTTCAGAACCAAAGGAATGCAGGATCATAACATTATTTGATTTTAGATTCACTGATATGTTTTCTCCCCATTACAACTGTTATGTTTAGGTTGATCAGAGTGTTTGTGGATTCATTGTAGACTTCATTCTTTCTTGAACTATACTATATGCTGGTCAGCACCAAAATACTATAATCTTAACAGTCTACTCAAATATTTTTTATTTTAAAATATTAACAGGTATGAACAAACGACAAGCTCATTAATGGAAATTAAGAACTTAAAATGCTGTTTGAAATATGACATAGCACACATTAAAACACGCTGGAGAATCTTAAAGAAAATATATATTTCACAAATAGTTTGTGAAGCAGCACACAGTAATAAAAAAGTACTCAACTATTTGAAATCAGATTATATTTCCAGTTACACAGCCAGAGTCAACATTTTCTAATTCTTTAAGTCTCTTCAGAAAGAAACAACTTGTGTGCCACTGAACAGGTATCTACTTTAACACAACACTTGGGCTCAAGATGCATTTGGTTACTCATCCTGCCAATTCACAGCTCTAAATGGTTGAAACAGCCTTAAAAAACAAAAACAAACAAAAAAACAGACAAATAAAGACACTGCTGGGGAGACTGGGTCAGCTGTGTGTTCGGATCTGAGAACAGTTGACTGCTTCTATCCTATACACTTTAATTGTCCCATCTGCTTTTCTTGCGTTTGGGGGGATCAGGAACTGCAAAGCTGTCTTTATGAGTCCCTGACCTCTCACCCCCATCTCGTTCTGACCGTCCCTCTCTGTCCCTATGGCTCCCTTCACCGTTTCGGCTATCGCCATGACGATCTCTGTCACTATAGCGGTCCCTTTCCCCATAGCGATCACGGTCTCCCCCACTATGCCTGTCACCATGACGATAATGACTTTCTCCATGACGACCCCTGTCATCAGCATTCCTATCACTACGGGACCCCTCTTTTGAAGAAGAGCTAGAGTAAGAGTCTGAAACCGAGCTCAGGGAGCCAGCGCTACTGAAGCCGCTCATTTTGGTGCCTGAGCTGAGGGCAGGGAGCGGCAGCATAGAGGAAACTGAGGAGAACGACGATGGAGAGTAGGACAGGTGAGGTCTGTCAGGCCCCTCAGGTGCTCCTGAAGGCAACGAACTTAGACTTCCTGCACTGGTCCAACCAGAGGAGCTGCTGGACTTTGTAGTAAGTTTAGGAGGAACACCAGATGCCGCCACAAAGTGGTTTTTATACTGAGCCTGAGAAAAAACAAAAGCATGTTTAACAAACTCCATAGATTGGTATATTTACACGTATGTAAACTATATCTATACTGAAAAACATGAGAGAGGGCTTTTTTTTTTTTTACGTGAAATGCTTGCTTCAGGGCAGACATACGGTCTCCCATGGCTCCAGTGGAGGGTTTGTAGGCCTCATAGTTACCAAGAGCAGCACCACTACTACTGCGCTCCTGATTTAAGAAAATGAAAAATGCATTAGCAATTAATTGGCTTGGTTCCTGTTTGTATGGTAATTGCAAACACATGGATAACTAGGTTTTATGTAAAAAAAAGTGCAGAAAAAACACGAATGGACATTTATATAATAATATATATATAATATATATATTTATATATATATAAATTATAATAATAATAAAATGAAGCAAAAGTAATACCAAACTAACAGTGGATTCAGATCCAAGGCCAGGTCTCTCTCTGTAACCCAGGCCTCCACCTCCAATATTTAGTTTCTTCCCTTTCCCTCCCTTAAAGCGGGATTTCCGGAACCAGGGATTCTTAAAAAAAGAAAATGCAAAGTTGGTGAAAAAAATTGACAAAACATGCACAATGAAAAATGTACATTGTAAACAGGATGTTGTTTTACCTGCATTGCCAGGTCCATCAGCTCCTTTGAAACACTCTGATTGGCTCCCTCTAAATTGCGAACCAGGTCACCAGCGAATGAAGTGTCTTTAGTGGTGAGCAGAGTGTAAGCAACACCTTTCTCTCCTGCACGACCTGTTCTACCAATTCGATGTGTGTGTGTGTCAATGTCTCGTGCAACATCATAGTTCACAACTGTACGGATAGATGGAATATCCAACCCACGAGCTGAAAAATGCAAGAGAAATTTAATTTGAATAAATACAAAGATATTTATAATAAAGGGAATAAGTACACAAATGGAAACAGTTCATCTATCTTGAACAGATGCAGATAGATACACAAAATAAGTAATGTAATGCCTCAAGTGACACTAACCAGCAACATCAGTAGCTACCAATATGGGCAGATTCTTCTTCTTAAAGTCAGCAATGACTTTGTTCCTCTCACTCTGATCCATGTCTCCATGGAGCAGCCCCAGGCTATAACCTTCCTGATTCAAATTTGTAGCCAGCTCCTCACAGTTAGCCTTTTTAGTGACAAAGACCAGCACTGAACCAGCGGAGGTGAACTCCACCAGCCTGCGCGTCAGCCAACCCCACTTCTCCTTCCCAGTCTGCAGCACCTCCACTATCTGAGTGACATCTTCATTAGCCTGGGAGGATGAGAAAAGAAGATTAAATAAACGTATTCAAATACTATGCGTACAAATTCCTTTATAAGAAACAAGGGCTGCACCTCTCCTATATCTCCCTGCACAACACGGATGGGGTCGACCAAAATATCTCGTGCCAGCTTTTCGATTTTCTTCCGAAAAGTTGCACTGAATAACAGAGCTGTGAGAGATCAGGTCATGAAGGGCTTAGAAGTACAATAAATGGAGTCATGATGGAAACTAGTAGAAATAATTTAAAGCAGCACAATAATATGAACATGAAAGATACTTACTCTGTCGATCAGGTCTGACATGGCTGGCAATGGATCTCACTTGATATTCTGTATAATGCAGGTTAAATTTAAGACAAGGGCATCACAATTGTACTTTTTTCCCTTAAAGGAATAGTTCACCAAAAAATACAAAAGTTCTACCATAATTTACTCCCTCATGTTGGTCTGAACCTATTTGATTAACTTTTATTCATGTATAAACACCGATCAATGCACATACATAGAGCACATCGAATATGGTAAACGTTTGAGGAGTGAGAACCAATGAGGTTTGTTCTTGCAAGCGCATTTGAGCTTCCATTTACCATATTCTATGTGCTCTATGTATGTGTGTGTGGATCAATGTTTATATGTGAATAAAAGCCTAACTTAAATCTGTTCACCATTAAAGTGATCACGTCTCTTCAGAAGACTGAATTAAACAGCCTTTATGGATATTGTGAAGCTTGTTTTTGGTGGAATAGACTTAAGTGGAAGAACATAAATATCTTAGATTTCATTAAAAAGTTGTTCATTTCTGTTTCGAAGATAAATGATAGTCTTATGGGTTTGGAACAACATGAGGGTGAGTAAATGATGAAAGAATGATAATTTAGGGTGAACTATCCCTTTAATTCAATACTTTGGTGACCAAACAGCAATTGTGAAATGTGCTGCTGTTTTGACTGAGCTTTTAATAGAAAAAAAAAAAAAACATGGGATAAAAATGAATGAGATAATACAAAAAAGGTGACATTTCACACATACCAAAGCCCATATCAAACATGCGATCAGCTTCATCAAATACCAGGTAGGTCACACGCTGCAGAGATGTAGCTTTCTTCTTCACATGATCGATTAGACGACCCTATGTGAGAAAAGCAAACATATGAATGAAATCTTCATACGATATATTCACTTTCAAAGACAAACCAAGGAACACCTTTAGTAAATAGAAACAAGTGGAATGAGGTTGTGTATTGAAAGATAAATGCCTGGTTTCACAGACAAGGCTTAAGCTAGTCCCAGACTAAACTGCATGTTTGAGCTGTTTTAACTGAAAGTAACTTGCACTGAACATATCTTAAAATATGTCAGTGCCATTGTTTGATCTCAAAGATGCACACACCAGTAATGTTTTTTCTAAGGCACGTTTATAAAAGCTACTTAAATGTCCTAATTTAACTAAGGCCTAATCCTGGCTTAATTTAAGCCCTGTCTGTGAAACCAGGCAGAGATGTTCTTACTGGGGTGCAGACAACAATTTCAGCTCCTTCCTGTAGAGCTTTGGCTTGTTCCCACATGCTGCCACCTCCGTACACTGCCACTGAGCGAAGGCCATATACCTTACCGAATCGCTTGCATTCGGAATGGATCTGAACCACAGAGGTAAGCATTGCAAAGTGATTAAAACCCAAAACACACTACAAAACCTTGAATCATGACCAAGACTACTTTATAAGAAGAACATATTTAATTATTTTGCTCAGTAGTTATTTTTTCATCTCCTTCCACTCATTCATCCCTTACACCTTCCCCTAACATGAAGGAGCTTTCTTTCTCACTGACCTGTTGACAGAGCTCTCTAGTGGGGCAGACAATCACAGCAATAGGTCCTTCTCCCGGCTCCAGCTCCTTCTGGTCCATGATGTGCACCAGCATTGGCCAAATAAAAGCTGCAGTCTTTCCGCTGCCGGTTTTGGCAATGCCAATCATGTCTCTGCCACTCAAAGATATAGGAACACCCTAGTGAAAAAACACACACATTACTTTAGAAATATAATGCAATACCTAAAATGACTACTTTGATGACAGCATAAATGAGCAAAGGGTCATTCGGATGGGTTTGACAGCTCACCTGGCACTGGATGGGTGTGGGTTGAGTGTACTCGGATTTACGGATCTGGTGCAAAAGCTGCTCATCAAATCCAAAGTGGGCAAAACTGGTGGATGGTTTAGGAGGGGCTGCACCTGAAACCTGTTTATTTTGAATATGGTTTAACGTTGGTTGAAAAAAAGGGAATGATCATTTGTGTATGTACTTGTGTGTGCTGCGTGCCATTGACCTTCAGGTTCAGTTTCTGTCTCAGTTCCACCACTCCAAGCCCAGTCAGACTGCTGAGTTCCTCATGCTCAATATAAAAGTTCTTCTCAAAGGGAGGATAGTCAATCTACAAACAGAAGAGAGGTAAAAAGTCGTCGTTTACATCTCATACTTTTCTTTAAAGTAGATACAGGGGCTTTTTGATATGAGAGATCTAATAAACTACAATGTACTTGCTCATCAATAGAGTGCTGCAGGAATGAATAGGAAAACCGGAAACAAGTTAGCAATTTTTAACTCCCAGTTCCATCGTTCCAAAGTCAATGGGTCTTTTGTTAAATGCCTGAAATAAGATTTTATTCTATGACATATGAATCCGTAATAACACCCTTGTGATTTTTTATAGCTTTTTTTTATATATATAACGTTTGCTAGTCACAGAGCATATTTTCTGCAATAATCTAAAAGCCTAACGGCTTTTGGTTGAGGGAACCAGGGAGATGCAAACTTCTGGCCTACAAAATTACATCATCCCTACAGCACTCTATTTAGGGATGTTAATGCAACAACTACTGAAGGGAGATGCAGTAACAGTACCTCTGAGTGGTCTATGGGGGGCAAGGGCAATATAATCTTTTTGGTAGTAGGAGCAATGGGATTCCCATCGCTGTCATAGTCCACTTCTTCCTCCTCTTCCTCTAGGGTCAACCCAGCTGTTGGATTCTCCGCCATGTAACGGAAATATGCTTCCTGCAAAGAACACAAAACCATGCTTTAGATCAAGACAAAGAGCAGCAGGCCTTTATATCTGCAAACAAGAAAGTCATTCAAATGGAACTACATCAAATTCAACTTTGAGTTCAAATTCAAGTCAGAGAAAATACGTATTGCCTAGGAATTGACCCAGAATAACTAATTATGACATAGCAAGTTCTCACCAAAATTTCAAAACCACATATAAGACAGCACTGATATGGCGTCAATGACATTACAATACATTTTAATTGATCACTGATATTTTAACACACATTTAACATGGACTCAAATCTCATGTTTCAATAATCACTCTACCTGTAAACATTTAAAGAAAATAGATAATGACTGAGAACTTTTGAATCTGTTGAGAAATCAAATCTGATGAGTGCATTTATAGCCATAAAAACAAGCTACTCTATGCTCTATTGCAACAACTCTATTACCAAAAGAACATTTGAATGGCTCAGTCTGTAAACTGATGTATTTATATATATATATATATAGTGTATAAGGAAGGAAGATAGAAAGAGGGGTGGGACACAGCCATTGCTGTGGCAAAGATACGATGGCGGTAGTAACGTCAAGAGGGTCACTCACTTGGTCATCTTCTTCTTCAATGTCATCCCGTATACCCCTGGAAGAAACAAGCGGAGAAAAAAAACTTCCCTGCGACTCGCTCAATCACCCATGGAAACCCATATTCTACCCATTAACCCCCATTTTCTATTCCCATCCTCTCTGCTATAAATATTATCTGAATGAATGGTCTTAAAATTATATATTTTTTCTGTGATAATTGCAGAATCTTACTTGGCCAACTTTTTCTCTTTTTCCTTTTCCTCAAGTTTCTTCATGTCCTTTGCTGCTTGGTCCTGAAAGAAGTCAAAAGAATTACAAGAGCAAGAATTAAAGCAAAAGAGCAGCAATGTTCACTGCCGGTTCTAATAGAGATCAGTTCAGGAACGCAGCTCTCACCTCCACCTCAGCCATAAAGGCATCAAGGGGGTCATCCTCACTGTCTGAGCCTCCTCCTCCACCTCCAGATTGGAACTGCTTTCTAGTGGGAGAGTTCTCGGCAGGTATATATGGCAGATCTGCACTGCTAGACTCCTCTTCATCATCCTCAAAATAACTAAAAATACATTTCAAGCATTAAATGTAATAGCCTCTTTCGTTCACCTGCCACTAATTCATTTACTCAACCTCAAAAGGAGACATTAGGCATAATAACAGTCTCCGTCAACTTTCATTTTCATGAAAGGTGGAACTAAAGCAATGAAAGTGAATGGTGACTAAAAACTCATCTCATTTTGTGTTCTAACAAAAAAGGAAGACATATGGGTTCTGAACAACAAGAGGGTGAGTAAATAATGACAAATATTCTTTTTGGGTTAAACTGCATTTTTCCATTTTTATTTTGGGGTGCAATGTCTTCATTTTAAAAACAGCCACATTTTAAGTACTTACGCATTCTCCTCGTCGAAATTGGCTCGTTTTGTTCCTATTTTGTAAAAAGACGAAAGCTGCTGATTCTTGCCATATCCACCTGATGGTCCTGAACTTCCAAATGCGGAGTGGGCCTTCTGGGTAACAGGAGGTTCCTCTTTCTTCCCACTAGCAAGAGAGAATCCCCCGAATCCAAAGCCTCGCTTGCCACTCGGGCCTCCCTTGTTCCAGTTCATCATTGTTGTTGGGCTGCAAAAAACAGCATCAGATTGGAGGTTTATACACCTTTATAAAACAGGCACACACACAACCCCACACACATACAAAACCCATCAGCCTACTGAAGCACAACGATTACAGATTCAGCTTGTAAATATCGCTCCGCTTTGCTGTTGTTGCCATAACTTTCATTTTCAGTGTTCTCTTATTTAAAATTTCTCTCAATATTTCTGTTGTCAAACTGCAGGTAGGCGAAAGTGTTTTGTTATGCTGTGCTGATGGCCGTGGAGAGGCCTTGAGCTGTGTATAAACGGATTATGTTTCGATTACTTTCACTATGAGTGCGTGAAAGAGTAATGGATATATTTCTTCGCTTTCTGTTTATTTACCTGTCACTGATACGGTGGGGAAAAAGCGATCTTCTAAAGTGGGTGGACACCTTATTTATCCACAGCGTATTTACCACTTCAGGCTATCTTGCACACTTCTTGGAGATTGTGTTTTACGTCATTTACAATAGACTCGTTTTGTGTTGCGTAAAATGTACGCGACGCGTTTGGTGTAGAACGTAGAATGCAATGTTGCCAGATCCCCATCTTATTTCAGTGTATGATGTATAGTACGGTATAGTAGTAATATTATATATTAATATTTAAAATATATATATACATATATATATGTAATATTATTATTTATTTATTTACATTTAATTTTGCTATTATTTCTCTTTTTATTTGATTTAGATCTGTTAAACATTTCACGCTAGTTTATTGTTGATTGACTGTTTATGATTTCAAAAGATAATTAAAATAGTTTATATATTTTATACAGACCTTAGATAAATTAATAAATCCTTATGTTGGTAGGTGGTGCTATATTTGACAGTTGCGATAAGTTTTTGGACCCTAAAACTGCAACCTGCAAAAGCTCTTCTTTATACGCGATAATAACAAGATATGGCAACACAAAACGCAGAATATTTCATTTGCTCACGAATTTACACCAATAGGGAGACACGCATCCAACCTTTGATCCAATAGTAACACGAGGAAGCCGAGTCGTCAACGACACTTGTCCAATCACCTAACGTCTTTTAACACGACCCAGCCCACTGCGAGGAGAAGAAATACGTTACATCCCCTAGTTTTATTGATAACTTAAAATCGGACTATTTGATCAGTAAGACGAACGCAAGATATAAACTGAAGGTGAGTTTAACGATTATACTGCATTACTTACACAAGTACATTAGTCCTCCGAGCTCTGTTTATCATAACTGAGAGACATTCTTGTCGCTGCTTGGCTAGCTGAAAGATTCTGACCGGTAAACTTGCATGCTACATTGTTTATAAATGATTAACCCTGCTTTTTATAATATAACGTTAACGACTTTGTGTGAGTGAATACACATCTCTCATGCTGTTCACTAACTGAGCAAGTAATTTTATGTGCAAACACATGTAACGTTAGTAAGTTAATTAGACAATAAATCCTATTTGCTTTCGAGCATTGTTCTTCTCAGGTAAGTTACGTTAACGAACTGCTGAAGTCTCGAAAACTCGGTCGTTTAATAATTTCTTTGCATAATTCAGAAAGTACCAGAGCAGGAGAAAATAATCCGTTGTAATTTTATGAATCTTAGCAACTTCGTCTTGCAGATCTTTATGTGTTTGTGAAAGTATTGCTACCTGTCATCACCATCTCCAGGATCCATGTCTTTTTTGGTGAGTGAGCTTGATTGAGGTAAACTACTTTGTTGTCTAAGTGACTGATTTTGTTTGCATGTGGGTCAATGACATGACTTGCATATTTTTGTGCCCAAGTGCATTATTTCCGTTTAAAATAGTTTGTACATTTAAAGTACATTTAAATAATACATATTACTTTACTAAATCCCAATTATTACTTTAATCTTAAAATCCCAAAATGTCAGGTGGTGCAAGTGTCTGGACAAATGAACAGACTAAGACATTTTTTTTAAATGGCGTCTTAATAATAAAACATTTAAAACTAAATTATATGGCATCGTTTTAGGTTTGAAACCTTTCATATAAACAAATTTGATAAATATCAGTATTTATAAATCAATTAGTATAATCTTAAATGTCAGGGTGGCACAACTGCAAAACATTTTATTATGAATTGACAAGGTAATATCATATGATAATGCATCATCCTTGTGGCAGAGTGAAAAGGTTTGTAGATCTCTCTCAAATACTGGTAAAAACGGCTGATTTCAAGTATGGGTAGGTTGATACACTTTCCATGTCAGGTGGGACATCTACAGTATATAGCTACATAAAACTATTTGGTTGTACCGCCTGACATTAAAGCAGTCAAAAAATAAATGTAACCACTTTGTTCATGGCTCAAAAATATGCATTACATCAACTTTGAAAAGTTTTTAAAAACAAATTTTTTGAAGCTTTAAAGGGGTGGCTGATTATGATTTCACTTTTCTAATTTTAGTTGTAATGTTGCTGTTTGAGCATAAACAACATCTACAAAGGTACAACGTTCAAAGCAAAGGGAGATATTTTCTTTCAAAGAAATTGCTTTTTTAAGGTGCATTGTGTAATATTTAGGAGGATCTGTTGACAGAAATGCAATATCATGCATAACTATGTTTTCAGTGGTGTATAAAGACCTTACTTAATGAACCGTTATGTTTTTATTACCTTAGAATGAGCCATTTCTATCTACATACACCGCGGGACCCCTTACATTGAAATGCGCCGACATGTTTCTACCGTGGCCCTCAACGGACAAACGTGTTTCGTCACTATGTTGTTCTTCGTGCAAAGGAGCTAGCTAAAGTTAGCGAATAAAACACCGACACAATGATGAACAAGTAACAGTAATATTCGCAATAACATCGTTTTACTGAATAATTAAGTAAACCTAATTTCTTCATTTATCTTTGTAAAGAAACCTCATTTCTTAACTGGCTACTCTTGGCTGTCTCGACATCTTTTCCTGTCGGCCACGTAACTTCTGTTGGTTGCAATGGGCTCTATGCACGGCGGTATTTCCGGTGAAGGTCTAAGGATGCTGGATTACTTCCGCCGATCGTAGAGTCCAATGCTATACCGAGAATTTATATTGGTTTTTATACTCTATTGCTATACTAAAGAAACGTTAGTCACAAAAACAGACAAAACAGACACCCCTCATTTTGTTTATGCTTCTTTGTTTATCATATTTAATAAACATAACTATATATAAAATTACATCTAAACGTATTAAAGTTTCGTTTCAAAGACGAGAGGACAGTAAATTTTGAAGACTCTGCTATAATACCGTTTTCCTCCGCTTTAAATCTCCCCAACCGGAAACGCAAGAGCATCCTTTCATCAAACACGGAAGTTATGCGTGCATATAGCCCATTCGCCACTAGATGCCGCTAAAAATTACACATTGCACCACTAACACCCCCCCCCCCCCAGATATGCTAATCAATGACTAGAAGATAACTACACATAAGCTACATAAATTCATCAACTAACCATTCAGAAATGTTGTCTACATGTTGTAACTTCTTGAGTCTCTCCATCATTGTCCGACTCCGGTTTGAACATAAAAGGCTAAAAGTTTTTGAAATGTTCTCAGTGTGTGTCTGTGAGGTAATCGGAGCTGCTAACACACGTGCACACACACACAAGCTCTTGAAGCTCCGCCCCCTGTGCCGGGAGCAGCAGCTAATTTGCATTTAAAGGGACAGACACAAAAACGGTGCATTTTTGCTCACCCTCAAAAATTAACAATTTTAAAGGGATAGTTCACTTTGAAATTAATTTTTGATATGTTTTAGCTTACCTCAAGGGCATCCAAGATGTAGGTGTCTTTGTGTCCACAGTATTTTCAATTTTGATATTTTTAGGTCAAACCGTTCTTGTCTGTCAGTCATATAATGCAGGTCTATGGTAACTTCCTCAAAGAGCATGCACAGAGAAGTCCAAATTAAACATGATTTAATGAATGTAAGTACACATTGATGGCCTAAGACACGAAACGAGCGGTTTGTGTGAGAAAACGAAAAGTATTATATCGTTTTTACCTCTTGTAAACACAGCCACGTCCAAGTGGTCTGAGGTCGCGGGCGCTTCGGTCTTTTCCGGCAAGCGCCGGAAGTGATCTCTCGCGCGTGTACGTCACTCATACAATTTTTTTTTTTTTTTTTTTTTTTTATTGTTTTCTTTTACGACGGTTTAAACATCCCGGATAAGCGCAAATTAGTACTCTTTTAATAAGCCATCTTACCTACAATCTCTGTTCTGTGTAAACAATGAGTGACGTATACGCGTGAGAGATCACTTCCGGCGCTTTCCGGAAAAGACGAAGCGCCCGCGACCTCAGATCACTTGGACGTGGCTGTGTTTACAAGAGGTAAAAACGATATAAATACTGTTCGTTTTCTCACACAAACCGCTCGTTTCGTGTCTTAGGCCATCAATGTGTACTTACATTTACGAGTCATTAAATCATGTTTAATTTGGCCTTCTCTGTGCATGCTCTTTGAGGTGGTGACCATAGACCTGCATTACATGACTGACAGACAAGAACGGTTTGCCCTAAAAATATAAAAATTGAAAATACTGTGGAAACAAAGACACCTACATCTTGGATGCCCTTGAGGTAAGCTAAAACATACCAAAAATTAATTTCAAAGTGAACTATCTCTTTAACATGCTATATAAAAATATTATTTTGAGCTAAAACTTCACATACACACTCTGGGGACATCAACGACTTATTTTACATCTTGTGAAAAGGGCATTATACCACCCCTTTAATTGTCAATGACACATGTACATCCATCTCTCACTTTCTCTCAGCGCTGGGTGTCAGAGAAACTTAGCGTGGAAAGCCTGAGGGACCTGGAGTTATTTGGAGGTGAGTTCAATAGTCCAGCATCTGATGTCGCTGTGCTTCTCGTACCTCTTTCAGCAAACCCCACCCGCCTGAGCTTATTCCACTGTAGCCAGGGTGAGTGTGAAGGGGAGCCCTAGAAACTCAAACCTAAAAATTAGTTCCTATAATACATTCATTTTTCAAGATACTTCTGCAATATTCAAATGGTCAATTGGCCCATCTTGAACTTGTCAAGGAGATACACATTTTTGGACACAAATCCCCCTCATAGTCAGCTATGCAGGCACATAGCAAAAGAGAAGCTCTGCGTATGCAGAATACCCATGATCGCAACCAAGCAGTACCTTTGCAAAAGCAACAATATGGCTTTTGGCTCGCTGTTTGTTTTGCGTGCGCTTTATTAAAGGTTTTGCGAATTTAATATTGTCAATCGTTGTGAGTTTTTGTTGTAAATGTGTTATACGGTGTGGTGTGATACTGCTCTGTTATGAAACAGATGCGTTTGTGTCATGGTGACTGATGATGGTGGTAACAGCAGATACTGTGTGTCCTTGTGCCTGTGAGGCTTTTTAATCTCCTTTCTGCGGTGAGGTATCTGTATGTATGTAGGATGACTCTGATGTAGTGTAATTGCTAGGTGTTGACGGATTGCTTCTGTGGTGTAACTGACAGCTGAGTCACTGCAACTGATCTGTAGGGGAGGTTTAAGGTGAAGCCATATGAAATCTGTTACAGGAATACTGTATTGGTAGATTGTGAGCTTTACTTATAGACTAGTTTACAGAGAAATCCAGATATTAAAAAGGCTTCATATCTGTTTACATTTTGATGTGATTGCCTTTTGACAGCATTGTTCTTACTTACATCAGTGTAAAAGTTCATATTTTCTCCCATTTAGTTGCAATACATAAAATTATGATATACACAACCGTTCAAAAGCTTGGGGTCAGTAAAATATGTTTATTTTAAAGAAATTATTACTGTTATTCCGCTAGGATGCATTAAACTGCTAAAAAGTGACAGTCTGTTCATCAAAGAATGCTGAAAAAAAGTACCACGATTTGCACAATAATATTAAGCAGCACAACTGTTTTCAACATTGATAATTATATTGATATATGATAATATTTCTTAAGCAGAAAATCAGCATATTTGAATGATTTGTGAAAGATCATGTGACACTGAAGACTGGAGTAATGATGCTGAAAATTCAGCTTTGACATTACAGCAATTACAGTTTAAAATATATTTAACAGGAAAACCGCTATTTTAAATTGTAATAATATTTCACAAAATTATTTTGATCAAATAAACACAGCCTTGGTGAGTGTAGGAGAATAGTCTTTCAAGAACATTAGAAAATTGTACCAACTTCAAACTTTTGAACGGTAGTTTATATTAGATTATTGAAAATAATCTGATTCTGAACAAATATGTTAGTGGTACAAACAATAACTGTCATTTAAAAAAGAAAAGCGTTATTTCAGACTTGGCTGGTGTATAATTCTCTAGTTCACATGTTTTTGCTGACATCGGTCTTGTTCAAGATATTTATTTAATGCAAAGTTGCTTTGATAAACATATATATATATATATATATATATATATATATATATACGTCCCTAATATCAATTAGTTTTCAAAGCTCTAAGATGGTGTGAAATCCATGGAAAATGAAGGGATTTGTTTAGATGTTGCTTTTTCTGTCTGCTTCCATTCCTTTTGTTGCAGTCCATAATTGCTGCTTCATGTCTGCTTTAAAGACGCTAAGTTTCGTTTGCTTTTGGCTGTTACATGTTCCATGGCAATGCGTAAATAAAAAGGGTTGATCACCAATATTGTTCAATTAAAAAAAAAAATGTTAATATAGAAAGAAAGAAGATATTAAAGAATGCTTTTCTGATGGTTTATCTTTTTTGTTGAATTGAGTGTTCAAGTAATATAAATATAATTTCTGCTTTCTTAAAGCTGCAGTCCGCAGTTTTTCCTCTTTGTCGCCATCTCTGTTCGAAATCTGCAATTGCAGTCATTCGCGGAATTATCAACTTTACGCGAATTGTACTTCGACATGGCACAGCGCGGATGAACACATTGAGGAGAGTGTGCAGCTGTCAATCACCGCGCTGGTGTGGATACTGGCATTCAGAATCACAGATTATTATTTTTGGAAGTATGACTAACATAATAATTTTCACCGGAAAATGTCATCTGAACAAGTAAGTAACATCCACTTTTGTTCTGGTTCTGACATTGCAGTAAATCGCGCTGATTAAATCTAACAATCGCTTATCATATCACGCAAAACCGTGCAAATTATACTTTGTTCTCAAATTGTTAATGTTAACAACGTCAGCATTGCGTGACTACATTTTGTCCTTCCGATATGTATCCTTGTTTTCGCATGGGTCCGGTTGCAGTCTCTTTTTTTCACTCCGAAGTCCGAACGAAGTCTTTTGCATTTTACAGCGGGTGAGTCTCCAGTTGTCACTGGTGATTGTCGTTTGAACCTTTCTGGATCCGCCATCAACATTGATAAGTTTAATTATATCAAGTGCTGTGAGAAAAGGCTATAAATCTCCACCTCCAACATCCTCACATGCAACATAGCCAACTAGCCGAGACTCCTTCTTTATGTGTACAGATGTGACGTAATGATGCAAAGACATGCTCGAATCTCCCGCGGAAATCCACCAGTAACACTGGAATTAAAAACATTATTACAAGCGTACCGCTTTGAATCGAGCTACGGTAAGCAGAGAGTTTTGAACACGGGCTGGTTATGCATTTTCTCAAATATGTATTTTGGATAATTTTTAACCCAAAAAAAGCTACGGACTGCAGCTTTAAATGATTTTGATAATTTAGTAGGCCTATATGCAATTTGCTCCCATATAGATCATATGTGGTGTCAATTTTGATAGACAAGTAAAAACAAAATGGACAGATACTGTGTTTCTTATATTTATTTATGTTAGAATCCTTCTTATGTTATGTTTCTTTGTTTGTTTAGGAGAAAGTATGGAAAACTATTTAATAAATAGGTGTATATATATATATATATATATATAAAATTATTATTATTTTTTTTTATACCAAGGATGTAGAGCGTTTTGATTGGCAGGATGTTGATAATAAGCTAAGAAAAGAGGGTCTCAGAAAACTAAAGATATTCTTGATGTTTCTTAAATTTGTGAGAATCACTTTAAAGGCAGATTGTTTGTTTGTATGTGTCTTTTGCGTCATTTACATGGTTTCTCTACGCCAGAGCAAACTCAGGCAAGCCCACTAAGGAAAGTAAGTGTGGAATATCTTCCAGCTTTTCCATCCGCCTGTTGGTGTGGGTGTGTGTGGATGAGCATGTGAGCTGGTGTGCGCTTGTGTAAACGTGCAAATGTAAGATTAATTTTGTGTGTGTGTGTGTGTGTGTGTGTATGCTCAGATGAATACATCCCCCTGTGCTCCTGTGTTTGCGTGCATGCACTCATCGTGCTGCTGTGACACTCATACCTCCACACCTGCTCAGACTGAGGGTCCAGAAAAGGGAACTGCTCATATTTTAATGAGGAAAAGAAAAATTACGGCCCAAGAAACTCACTGGGTAGGGGTTTATTATTGTGAGTGCTTGATAAACCAAAGGGAAGCAAATACTTGGGGTTCAGTTACCCAGTAATGTAATACTTAAATCATAAATAAGACCCTGAATTATAGAGCAAACAGATTAAAAGAGCAATGTAACACATTTAGGGCGTTTTAACACCTGAAAGTCCGCACCAAGGTCCGAACCAAAGTTCACGTTTTGATACATTTTATACTTTCAGAAAGTTTTGGTTTGGTTTCTCACTGCAATTGACCGTTCGCAGGCCCCTCCCACAAAACGGTCATTGTCCAATCACACATCATAGCAACCGTTACTATGTGAGCAGGTCCGTCAAACATTGACTCCAAGCAAGATGGTGAAGCGGTGCGCCCACGGCGTTTGTAAATCGGACACTAGGTACCCCGATAGATTGTCTGGAGGAGTTGTGTTCTTTCCGTTTCTTCAATCTGTCGCGCTGGTCGTGTTTGACCATTTGTTTGACGGGCGTAGCAACAATAACTAGGGGGCGTGGCTTTTGCGAATGGTCAATTATGCGAGCGCACTAAAGAACTTTACGTGACATACTTGAGTCCTGTCGTCATCATCTATGTGGGCTGCATCTTGACATTGATTGGTTTGTAAATGGAAGTGCGTCTGACGTCAGCGTGTTGTCAATTCGGCGGGTAACTTTGACAACATGAATGAACAGACGCATATCGTTGCAACTATATTGTTATTTTTATGGCATAATTACCTGCAGCACCAACTATACACAAGGCTAGTTCAAATTCGCCAAATGAACGTCCTCGTCATGCGAACATTTTATCGTCGCCGTCAGGAAAGGAGGAGAAGACTGCAAGTTGACTTGTTATGTCATCAGACCAAACTTCAATTAAAAACCTCGTCTCCTCCTCTCCCCGTGTGCTACCACGGCTCATTTTTCCTGCCACCTTCTGTTTTTTCGGCTATGCGGGAACCACCAGAACTTCCTGTAAAAGGTCTGAAAGTCCGAACCATACAGAAATGCTTTCACACTAGAAACGAACCAAACCTTTCCTCAGTTTGATCCGGACCGAGACTACCTCTTTTCGTCGGACCAAATTTCATCTGTTTGGTCCGGACCGTGGTCCGGGGTAGGTTTCACACCTGTAATTTTGATTCGGACCAACCAAACTAAAAAAAGTCCGAAAGTCCGGACCAAACAAGGTAGGTGTGAAAGGGTCCTTATGCTAAATAACAGATACAATAGATATGAAGGATAGTTCACCCAAAAATTCACTAGAAGATTTGGCCATTATGTCTCCAAAGGGGTGTGTTGTTTTTGTAATTTTTCTTTGTCTTGTAATTTACAAGCTTGATTGTGTTAAGACACTATTAATAGTCTAATTAACTTATTTAATAGTCTGATTATCTCCAATGCCAAAAATTGACCTTTTAAATAATTTTAGAGCAAATACATAAATATTAAGAAATTCATAGTGTTTAAAATTTTGGAGCCGGTAAGATTTTCAAAAATGTTTTTACTTTTGAAAGAAGAGTACTATGCTCACCAAGGCTGCTTTTATTTTAAAATGTTATTTTATTCCTTTTTTCAGCATATATGTTATTGAAAAACATGATTTTCATGCTTTGAAGAATACAAAGAACTGCATTTATTTGAAACATTATAAACATATCTACTGTCACTTTTGACCAATTTATAGTAACCTTGCTGAATAAAAGTATGAATGACTTTTTTTTTTAAATACTTAAAATTTAAAGTTGATAAAGGCATGTGGGGATGAGTACACTGTTTGCACTTATGGGTGAGCTGTCCCTTGAAGGAGGACATAAACTTTGAGTGAATTCACTGAATTGCTTCTTTGTCTAATAATAATAATAAGCAGTCTAATTCAACAGACTAATTCTGCACTATACCTCTTGCAATTTAAGGCATCTCTCTTATGAAATTTACTCATAAGAGTTGTCATAAAGAACGAACCAACACCAGGAATAATGATAATGTTGTCATTGGTCTCCTAAGCATGTGAAGTGGGATGATGCTCATTGTGTTAATGCAACACATGGAGTCATCCTGTCAAAGCCTGGGCTTGCTGCACTGTTCACTGAAATAGTCCTGCAAACACATCAAAGGGCATACAATTATTTTATTTTTTTCATGAATTGCCATAGACCTGCATGATCTCCACTGACAAATACTCTCATCATATTTGAGAGGATGTTATTGTTAATATTATCTGTGAGTTCCATGGCAGCGCTAATGGAAACTAATGTAAGTTAAAAAAAAAAGTTTTCAAAAAAGTACTTGATCTTAATGGGATCATGTATATCTATGACCAAATGCAACAGTGTATTGTAAAGTTTGATGCTTATAACATGCTTTTGCAAATATGCAGAGTTTTGTGAAGCCATTCCTGCTGCAGTTTCAACGTCTCGTCTCGTACTGAGTTTCAGAACAGTTGGACTGAATCTTTAATTAGCCATAATCTGCCGTTTCTCAGTACTTGATCTGTATGATTCTCTGAAGAGATTTGCAATGGCTGGGATTTATCAGTGTATGTGCAATAAAAACCCTTCCCCTCTTCAAAACCAGGTTGGTTTTTGCCGTTTTCTGTGATTGTATGTGTGTGTACTTGAAATGTTTCCTAATTCACTGAAACTGACATAGTTTCATATGTCATAGTATATTTGGTTGACATCACAAAATACTATGATGCTTTTGAAGTAAATCTAACATGTACTTAAAATGTTTGCTACCCAAACACTGCTTGCACAGTGACACAAATCCTGTCAGAAACACTAAAGGTTGATGCTGGGTCACATTCAAAAGACTTTTATGTTTCATATTATTATCTTCGAAACTCCCTATACAACATCTGTGAATGTACAGTGAGTCAAAAAATACTTTAAAAAATGTCTTTGCATTAGAAACAAAATATCAAACTAAGTGGCTTCTGCAAATAAATAATGCTAGACCTTTATCTTTAACTTTTTCTGTGACTTTCAACTAACTGGTCCTAAGGTCATTGTAGTAGATTTAAGAAATGCACACAGGTGCACCAGCAGAGTAAGCACAGATATACACCTAAAGTTCAAAAGTTTGGAGTTTGTTTTTCTTAATTTTTTTGAAAGAGGTCTCTGATGCTCACCAAAGCTGTATTTATTGGATCAAAAATACAGTAAAAAACGTAATATCGTGAAATTCTGTTACAATTTCAAATAACTGTTTTCTATTTGAATAAATTTTAAAATGTAATTTATTCATGTGATGCAAAGCTAAATTTTCAGCATCATTACTCCAGTCTTCAGTGTCACATGATCCTTCAGAAATCATTCTAATATGATGATTTGCTGCTCAAGAAACATTGATTTTTCATAATAGAAAGTATAAGTATAGCATTTATTTGAAATAAAATATGTTGTAAAATTGGACATTTCTTTACTGCCACTCCAATTTAATGCAACCTTGCTGAATAAAAGTATACATTTCTTTATTTATATATATATATTACTGAGCCCAAACTTTTGAATGGTAATGTAGTTCATCCACTAGATCAGATTTCACTGTTTACCACCAGAAAGTGTCAGACTGTGGTTTCTTAATTTTGTACAGTAGTTCTATGGTTTTATCTTTTAAAACCTAACACGCTTTTTTTGTGTGAAATGTCTTGCTTGGAAAAGAGAACAAGAACATTTCTTTAAAATCGATGCTATTTGATTTGATATTTGACCATCTAATGCAATGACATTCATTCATAAGTGTGAATTAAATGTTGAAATACTTTATTGGGTCACTGTATGACTGCATTCCCACAAACCACTTTCACGAATACACCTCCAGTAAAATCACAGGGTTCACAATCTAATAATTCAAGTGTTAAAAGGATTTGATTATGTTGAATGGGCTATGCAATGGTGAACTGGGATCTGACGTGTGTCTCAATCCGCTCCCTAGTTTCTCAATATTTAGTGGATCAAGGCCCATTCTAATGCCTGAGTTTATGTTCACAATAATCTGTCTGACATCAGGAAGGTGATCGAGACACAGCCATATTCAGTTTGCAGCACTTTGTTTATTTGGTCCCGCCCCCAGTGGCATAACTGTAGAGGTTGTAAATACTTTTGTGGGCCACACTGTGTTGCCTCATTTAACTAATGACCCTTTTCATTGACTCAGGCCCATGAAGACAGTCGAGAGTCTCTGAGCCCTCTCCCACGCAGGGACACCATGGGAAGCTTTCTTCCAGATAACAACGCCTATGAGCTGCGCACTGTCATAGGTGAGGCCAAGACTGCACAGCACTAGTAGAGACATCTCTGTGAGGATTTCTGTGATTCCTACTGCTGGTGTGTGTGTGTGTGTGTGTGTGTGTTTGTCTGTGCTTGTGTAGGTCGCGGTTTGGAGGACTTGATGACAGTGAATCTGGCCAGGTACAAACCCACAGGGGAACTTGTGGCCATTCGGCGTATTGACCTGGATTCCTGTACTAATGACATGGTCAATTACTTACAGGTCAGTAGAAAGTGACAGCAGGGCTTCTCTCAGAATATACTAGAGATGGACAACTTGAGTCATTTTATATTTATTTTTAATGAATGTAGCAAAATAACTGAAATGAATATTTTGTTGTATTCACAAACCTCACATCACTGATAACAGTTTCAAAATAAGCTATTTTTAACAACTTATGTCTTTTGAAAAAATGAGCAATGTACATTAATAATGACATTTAGATTTTTCAGTTTAGATACAGATTCAGTTTATCTTATATGTTATTTAATAGTTTTAGTTAACAACACTGATTCAGTAAGAACATTTATTTCAATTTGTATTTCAAAAATCCTTTTGCAATGTTTGAGTAGTGTTTTTATTAGGCGACTAGTTGGTGTGGAACAAATACTTAACTAGTCAATTAGTCATGCACATTGCTAGTATAAACAGTAAACATAAGCATTGCAACCACTTTCTGTTTGTTTTTCCAAAGGGAGAACTCCATGTCTCTAAGCTGTTCCACCACCCCTGTATTCTCCCATACAAAAGCGTCTTCATTGCTGAGAATGAACTGTGGGTGATCACACCCTTCATGGCCTACGGTTAGCTGAGACATTCTGCATCAACTATATCAAGTCTGAGATGTGCTCATAGTACCAGTTGAAAATGTTTCTTTTGTGTTTCTTTTCTCTATCAGGATCAGCGCGTGACTTGATCAGTACACATTTTGCTGATGGTCTGAGTGAGCAGACAATTGCCTACATCCTGCTGGGTGTGCTGAGAGCGCTGGAGTACATACATCAGATGGGCTACGTTCACCGGTGAGGAACGCATGTACACTCATGATTATTTATTATTGTTATTAGTCAAACAGGTTAATATATCAACTACCCACTCCAGACTGTTGGTCTCATGTTGTATGTAGTAATGTAAGTTTAATGTAATGTAGGTGCTACAAGAATACTTTTCAATCATCTTAATCTATGTCTGTAGGAGTGTGAAGGCAAGCCACGTTCTGATTGCAGCAGATGGGCAGGTGTATCTGTCCGGTCTTAGGAGTATCTTCAGCTTGATCCGTCACGGTCAGAGAGCGCGTGTTGTACACGATTTCCCCCAGTACAGTATTAAAGTACTACCATGGCTCAGCCCAGAGGTTCTGCAGCAGGTACGTTTGATATACTGTACCAAAAAAATCTAAAATTTGGGGTCTGTAATAATTAGGGGTGTAACAATATATCGTGCCACAATATATCGCAATACAAAAATGCAGCAATATGTATCGTGGATACTAGTGACAATCTGTATTGTGTATATTTCACCCAAAATGAAAATGACTGTGAGGAAAAAATTAAGGTTATAGAGTTTTAGTGTCAGTACTACATTAAACTATATATAATGTATAATAATGCAATGGGGGAATATTTGTGGGTCCTGATAATGCCAAATTTCTTCTGTTACCAGTAAAAAGTGCCCCACATTATTTTAAATATATGTAGTCAGTGACAGAGTGGAAGCATATTCGTCTAAAATAATTCTGTATTTTCAGCTTCAGAATCATGAATATTTTTATTCTGGTGTCACCATTGTTCTGTGCATTTGGTTTCCAGCACCAAGTCCAAGCCTATTCATTTTCCACCCGCAATGTAATACCAAATTTTCCATTTTAATCAACAATACATTTTTTCTTAACCTTTCGCCATATGTCTTGGAGTATCGATCGCAATAGATTCAGATTATTAGTCCCCAAGGGGGCAATTCAGTTTTACAGCCAACCCATCCATTAAGGGTTAAAGTTTAAAAAGTGCATTAGCACACAATGTATATTATATAATGGTAAAAAAACAATAAACAATACATAAGTACTGCAGCAGTCATACATCCCCCTGTATACAGATGCTTCCCATAACATCCACACATTTACACATGACCCAATCATTACACACACACTTTCACATTCACCTGCCAGTGACGGAACAGAGCAGCGGAGTGCGAGAATAATATGGTATTGTGAGTTCAGTATCGTTATATGTATCGAATCATGACATGAGGGTATATCATTACACCCCTAGTAATAAGAAATAAATTATATATATATATATATATTTTTTTTTAAAAGAAATTAATAGTTTTATTCAGCAAGCATACATTAAATTGATTAAAAGGGACCGTAAAGACATTTACATTGTTAGAAAATATTTCTATTTCTAATAAATGCTATCTTTTTAACTGTCTATTCAAAGACTCATTAGAATGCACTAAAACACACAATTACTTTACTGTATTATTGATCAAATAAATGCAGGTAAGCATAAGAGACTTCTTTCAAAACATTAAAAAATCTTACTGGCCCCAAACTTTTGATCAGTATGTATACTGTACTTATAATACATCAGAAATTAGCAAATTACATTTTTATTAATTCTGTATTAATCTGTGCATATGACAGAATCTTCAGGGATATGACTTCCGCTCAGACATATACAGCTTGGGCATCACTGCATGTGAGCTAGCTAATGGTCACGTGCCTTTTAAAGACATGCCTGCTACGCAGGTAAGGCAAACACTTGCTTTTTATCGATTCATTTTTTGCTTTCCCTCCTTTTTAACTTACATTTAGCTTCATAAACTGTCTCTTTGCCTGTTGTCAGATGTTGTTAGAGAAGTTGAATGGTACAGTCCCCTGCCTGCTGGACACTACCACCATCCCCCCTGAAGAACTGAGCATGAAACCGTCTCGCTCAGGGGCCGACTCTGGGATCTGCGAGGGCCCCAGTGCCGGTGGTGCTCGACACACAAACGGAGAGCCCTCATCCTCCTCCGCGGGAAACCCATACAGCCGGACCTTCAGTCCTCACTTTCATGCCTTTGTGGAACTTTGTCTGCAGAGAGATCCTGAGAAAAGGTCAATATAACACTCGAGTGCTTCATTTATTTTTAAAGGACTAATTCAAAATTCTTTCATGATTTACTCACCATCATATCGTTCCAAACCTTTTACTGTGGAACAGAAAAAGAGAAATTTTCAGGAATGGACTTAACACTCTTTTCCTTGTAATGAAAGTGAACGGGGATCCAGGATGTTGAGCTCCAAATTGATAAACTGTAAAAAGTTTGTCTTTACTTTACAAAAGGTCTAATTTCTTAGCAACTATGAGCAATATATGTTTTTATAGCATCTTTGTTAATGTTAGTCAATAAATATATACATTTGTTCATTGTTTGGTTGTGTAACGGAGGGCAGCTAGTAGTCGCTGTGCGAGTAAACCTCACTTGCCTGATCTCAAGAGACCCAGGTTCGTTGTCCGCACAGAGCGGACCTGGGTGAGGGGGTTGCATTAGACAGTTGCATTAACTAATGTTAAAGATTAACATTCTCTGAGGAGACTAATGTTCAAAAATTTAAATTCTGTCATTTACTAGCCATCATGTCGTTCCAAATCTGTATTAAATGATTTTTTCTGCTTTGCACAAAAGAAGATATTTTGAAGAATATGGGTAACCAAACTTTTGATTTGAAAAATGTATTAGTAAATGTAAAAATGAACTTTAACCAAGATTAATAAATGTTGTAGAAGTATTGTTCATTGTTTATTTAACTTATGTTAACAAATGAAACCTTTTTGTAAAGTGTTACCAAGTAGGTTATACTTTTGTGGTGCAATGAATAGATTGAAATTGATGTTATGTCTTCAACAGACCTTCTGCCAGCTCCCTGATAGGCCATTCCTTCTTCAAACAAGTAAGTTTTACCCTTTTCTGAGCAAACACCTGACATATTTGTACAAATTTAAACAGAAAGTGGTTGTACACTTACTCTCCTCAATGTTTCATTGTGGTCAATGTAACGTTTCAGATAAAGCGCAGACCATCCGAGGCTCTTCCTGAGCTCCTGCGTCCAGTTTCTCCAATCAGCAGCCTAGACTGCATGCAGCCTCAGGATTCGCCCACTGGACTAGCCAATCTGGAGTCTGATCTCAGCAAGCTGGATGTGGATGACTGGGACTTTTGACATTAAAAACGGATGAGAGGTGGAGGGACGATGGATTGGATGGAAAGGGGTGATTTACCATAGGACTCTTAATGAGAAATTGAGAAATGTGGATTTTGTTTTGTGTCTTTTTTCTTTTTAGTTTTAAGTGAGAAAAAGGGAAGGCCTGTGCTATGCGAGCATGATATAGACAGTACAAAGAGCTTTAAATAAGCTACAAGAGACTCTGGAATGTTTCTTGGTTGTCTTTGTGATTTGTGTATGTCACTGAAACATAAGAGACTATAAGAAGAGAAATGAAAAGCCAGCAGCCACTTAGCCTTGCTAATGCATCCAGAAGCATGAACTGAAGCCTGAGGCATGCACTGCGCACCCTCGCCTACATTTTAGTTACTCTTACAGACTGGCCATGTGACAATGGTGATCACTTCAGGCTACTGAAATGTGTTCTATGCGTTTCAGCTGAACTAATGACACTCTATGAATGTCTACCAGCTTACAGCAACACCAGTTCACAATTGTATTACCATGTATCCTAGCATATTTGTCCAGTGAAGCATAAAGAGCTGTCAGTAAAGTCAAACTCGACTGTCCAATTTATGGATGGATTGTGGGAATGGTGCTCAATAGTGACGCCACAAAAAAAAAAAAAAAAAGCTAGATTACTTTTTTTGCCTGCTATCTGGTGCAGTTGTTAGTTTAAAAATATTAATTCTGTTGTATTTTTGCTAAGATTAATTTCTGTTCTTGGCATGCGTTACAGAAGGAAGTACTTCAATGGACCGTCTGTGTATTTTTTTCCAGCATATTTACATCTTGGTCAAATGGAATAAATGTTGCCATTGATGATGTTTGCTGTTATAGAATTTTTTTTATATTTAGAATGTTGTTCATTACATTACAACTTGTTTTGATAAACAGCATCTGCAATCGAGATTTCACTACATACTATGCAGTTTATAATAGGGATTGTCGTGGAAGTTCTTAATACGAATACAACCTACTAAATCTGACTTCTTCACCACGGACAATTTAAACAACTTCCAGTTGTTAGTAATAATAACTACAATATCTCAAGTTAATTCCCTGAATACTTACAATACAATACAATACTTCCCTGAAGTATGGTGACGGCGTCCCGTCAAGAAGCTACTATCACTACCTCAATCACACATGAGCACACAGGTCTTAGCATCTATACACTCTCACGTCCTTCTCAGGTGTACGCTGGTCCGACACAGCATCAGTAATACTAACTCGGAGTATTACAGCCTCTCCCCGTGGGTGGCTCTATAATCTTCCAACACTATCACTGTCTCTGCGGTGGTCTTTTGAGCGTAGAATCTTTAGTACTTCTATTCCTCAGCTCAATCACACATAGATGTTTCTGTTTTTGTCTTTTGAGTGTATAATCTATTTCTCAGCTGCGCAGCATATACCTGACACCACTCCCAAGTTGCTCTTTGCAGAAATGAAGTTTTATTCACGGCCGGGAGAACACTGGCCAGTGAAACGACCAAGTGAGTCTTGAATAGGAAGATACATGTACATTTAAATCATACAGTTGAGTAAAAATCAATGTCACTTAAATCTTCACTGTGATTTGTTCTGGTGATTGGTTTGTAATGGTCTAAGCTAATCTGCCTGGTTACAAGAATCTGGTTGCCTTATGGGCAAGAAAAAAAAATGTATAGAAGTGTTGATTTTGAACTAATATGTCTATTCCATAGTTTTAACTCCTGAAGGTCGTTAGACATGGTGGTGGCTAAAGATGAAGACCGCTGTGTTGATTCAAGAGAAGTTTCTGGATAACAAAGGTTAGGTGAATTGGGTATTTAAACTATAGATAACCTTAGAAATGCTCATAGCATAATGTATTTTAGATTCTTGTAATGGTTCTAATTTGAGTTAAACATTTGTATTTTAACATTTGTGAACTATTAAGGGTACTAGAATATGATTAATTTAGTTACAGTCTTAGGAGGCTGTTGAAAAGATAATTTGTTTATAGTGAGAGAGACTGCTTGAGTGGAGGAAGGGATGACAAAAATTAACTTAAACAAAATAATGATAATGAACCAAAACAACCCAGCTGACTTTTCTAAAACCAAAGGAATAATGAACAGACATGCTTTGAAACTGGTTAAGAGACTATGTAAAATTAGGTAAAACTGTGAAGTAAATATTTTTAGAGTTAATATCAAAAAGCGAACATTGAAAATGAGCAGTTAACATATGTGTGTCTAGTATGAGTGCGTGTGATGGTGACAGCACTTTATGTCTTGTATGCGTTAGTTTGTGGTACTATTATTTCCTGATTTTGTGAATAGTGTGTCATTAACCTCTGGAATGAGTGTTTTATCATTACAGGTGGGTTAGGTGAAACAACAAACTTTAAAGAAGCTGATAATTCTGAGTCAATCTGATGAAAAGACAATGCAGAACATGGGATGAGCTTTAATTGGATTGGTTTTCCAGCTCTGTCTGCTATTGGTAATTATGACTACTTTTGTCATTTATGATGTTGATCTGAATTATTCTCTGGATTAGTATTTATGTCAATTAGAATTGTGAAGTTGAAGATTGCCGTCCATTATGGGGTAAAAACTCTTGCCTAAATTCAACTGAGGGTCTAAATTTAAATAGACAACTAGGTGGGATCATAATGGTAAACGTAAAAATTATAGACTGACGGCAGAGAGACAAAGTGACACATTGGCTAAGTCACTATCCAAATTATCCAGAGAGAATTCCCTCATTTTTAGGAAAGGTCGGGGGCGAACAAAGGAGTGAATATAACTTCTAAAAATAATTTATTTCTCAATCCATTAAATGATGTATGACCTTAGATGTCTAAGAAAACTACAATTTAGGTAATAAAGGTTAAAGGAGAACGCAGCTATATGGCTGTCTTAAGGGTTGAGATCGAGTAACATAATATTTTGGTTTCTGCAAAACAGTAAAGATAAGTGGGACTGAGACAATACTGATAATATTTTTTGAATCTTCAGACTAACCATTTTATAGAGGAATACTGTGAGAAGTAGTTATAATGAAAAATACAGTTAAAATGAATGTTATGAAAACAAGAGTATTGAAAAATTAATAAAATACCATGAGTTCCCTAAAGAGGGAACTTTAAGTGTCACTAGGCTGACAGGGGTGAGAGACAAGAGGGAAGTGAAAAACAAAAAGGTTGTTGTGTGAGACGTGTGTGTGGATTGTAAGCAAACAATCATGTACTGGTTAGATGAGGCAGAGCGAAAAGAAAGGGAAAGGATGCAGAAGGAACTGGCATGTAGGGAAATAGGGAAAGATGAGAAGAAATATAGTAGATAAATGTATGTTATGAAAATAGAATTTCTGATAGAATTTATGGAACTATTTATGAACGCCTGTTAAGCCAAATTAAGTTGAAATGGTATGAAAAGTGAGTTTCGGATAAAAAGAAGGCATTGAGTATGATTAACAGGGATTAACTGATATGAAGATAAGGAATGAACAAAAGTTTTAAGCAGAATGGGAAACAATTCTATATTTTAGTGGTAAAATAATGATTGATTTATAATAAAATGAAGAATGAATTTGTTTTATTTTATTTCTATTTTTGAAAAGAGGGAAAAAAAAGGTATAAGATGTTATACAATTAAGATGGTACATGCTATGTGACTGTAAACTGAAGGATGAATTCATTGAGGGACTTAAAGTGGATTATTGTGGGTCTTACTTATTTTTTGTTGTTTATCTTTAGTTAGACAACCATTGTGTTTTCAATCAACAATCAACATTTATTTCTATAGCGCTTTACAACAACCGTCAGGTATCCAAAGTGCTTCACATCATAAAATAAATAAAACAACATAACATACAATAAAAACAGTAAAATCAAAAAAGAAAAGAAAAGTTGAAAAGAAACAAGAAAAAGGAAATTGTCACACCACTACTGCGTATTTAAAAGCCATTTTAAACAGGTGGGTTTTAAGTTTAGACCTAAAAATAGTTTCATCTGCAATTGTTTTGAAACTAAAGGGTCTATAAAGGGGGTAACGTTATTATAAAAGGAATTGGAAATCATAGTTTTATAAAAACTAGTGTTGGCCTATATATCCTGGTATTTATGATTACAGGCAATGTCTGTATTTAATATCTGTGTAGTGACTGTTGGTCTAGCCCATGCTAGGAATACAGCAACAGTGCTTGCTTATTTAGCCTGGCTTCCAGAGAATAAATATGAACTTGTTTTGTGATCAGTTAAGTCGATGATAATACCAAATTAGCCAAGATGAATAACAGCTGTGTAAGACATGTAAAGATCCAAACGTTCTGGAAATTAATAATGTACAATGTGGGATATTTTTTTTTATATTAAGTCCTTGAAGGAAAAATATATTATCTGTTTTATCAAAATTTTAACCTGACAGAGGAGCATGGGTCAGAAATATTACATTTTGAAGCAGCCTTTATGAAAAGACCAGATGTGGTGGTATTGGTCTAAAACGGGCGACTGAAGGGGGTGGATTGGGATCCACTGCTGCTTCAATGTATGTAATGAGTGATTAATAATCAAGCATTTCTACATAAATCATTTCTATATTCAATGAGTGATTCAAATATACTTTTAATCATGTTTGCTGTGAGTGTTAACCAGCTGCTTTTAGGTACATTCTGATGTGACCCTCAACATGTGTTGTCTATATATCTGTTTCTAGCTGGCGAGTTAAGGTTACAGGGGTCCAACTATACGTGACTTCACCTGATTTACAGAATTGTACCTCTTTCGTGTGTATTTCTCTAGAAACTAAAGTGAATAGTATCTGTACTTCTTCCTGAGAAGGGAATGTATTATCAGTATGTTTTGGTAGTTTTTCCTGATGATTGTTAGCTCAGGCCCTCTTCGACCTTGGAGAAACTGCGATTCCCTAGTGCTTTTGTGTGTGCGTTGGATGTTCTGCAGGTCTTGTATAGGAGCTATGGGACACTTAGGCATGCAACAACAGACCCGAAGACGCCTTTCTCCGACCTCCGAGGTCACCGCAGACCTAAATCTAGGAATCGTGTGACAATTATCTTGACTAATGGTTACATACTCTCCTATCTATCCATGTGTGGAAATTTGCTTAGACTATATGTGTTCTTAGCCAATCAGAAACTGCAACCTGAAGCAAGGACGTAGCTTAGACCTTGGTGAAGGGTATAACTGATGTGATCTTTGTAACTGTAAGTGGGGCGGCCTACGAACTCCAGTGGGAGTCTTGAAGCTGACTTCTGCTGATGAAACTGCAAACTATCTTCAGTAAAACTTTTCTTTAATTTATCATAATTCTGACTCCAGGTCTTCATTCATCATATCTGGTTCTGGGTCTTTAACTGTTTACCCCTAACATGGGTAACCGTCAGTGTATATGGTCTTTGACCTGAGCATCCTTAGTCTGTACTTCTCTGTACATTTAATGTTGAAAATATGTATTCCATAAAATTTTTTCTATATACTTTCACTGACTAAATAAATATACTAAATACTTTCACTGACATTCAATTTTACAGATAAGCTTATAATTATTTTCATGTTTTGACCGACAACGAATAAATGGCGGATATTAAAATTGTATACTATTTTGCCAGAATATATTAAAACTAAAAATAAATCAGTCATCAGCATTAGGCTAAATTAAAATGTACAGGATGAAAAATGTATATTCTTTTTGAGATTAGTTTTTTAGTAGTAAAAATTAACTTTATTTTAGAAACAAACTTTGTTATATTGTTTTCATGTTATCACTGTGAAGCGCTTTGATACAATCTGTATTGTAAAAAGCGCTATATAAATAAAGGTGACTTGACTTGACTTTACCTTTGTCATCATCGAAGAACACTCACTTAACCCGAATGTAAAAATAGGGTAAACCCTCATTCTAAAGTCCTCTTCACAACAAGAAAGATAGAAAACTATAACGTTTACTATATGGGCGTCCACACCGACGATTGATATGTCATCTGCCACATTGAATTCGCAAGCCCTTTAAAGTAGGGTGGATTCTGATTGGCTTTTGAATGTTTTTATCCTTAATCAGCTGGAAAACAATTGTTCTGAAAGTAATTACAATGATATTGCTCCTCTGCGTCATTACCATTATAGCTGTGGTGTGGACTTCACTACTCTCATAGAATAAGAACAATTATTATAACTTGGTGTGAAATATTGGCCAATAATGTTGTGCGTCTCTAGTGAATGACGTACAGATTGTCGAGTTCTCATCCTGGGAGATTTCTGAGAATCATAAAAAAAAGTGTTCTACAAAAGAGTGCATGTTTATTTCAAAGGTTCTGAAAATTTACAACGCAGCTGGAATCTGAATGATTAAAGTAGAAAACAGAAGGGGAGGCTGTGTGGTGCTAGTCATCCTCATCAGAGGGAGGCTGGTCAGCAGCTGCCTGCTGTTTCTGCATCTTAGCCATGAGCTCTGAGGAAAAATACACCAATAAATTAGTTCCTTACTCTCCATTTCATATTATATATGACATTAGTGAGTGAATTTATCAGGGCTCCAAGAGTTAATGACCAATTGACCAAACCTTGTCTAGTCATTTGTGATTAATGGAAAAGATAAGCACCTTTGGCCGGGTTGAAGACGCCATTGGTCTGCTGGTTACAAACATAACAGCGCTTAGACTTGCGGTAGTGCTGGAGAGCACAGGCCTCACAGAAGTAGTGCCGGCACCTGGAAAACAAAGAAATTGTGGCCACAACATGCAAACACAATGTCAAATGTTCTCAGGCTAAAGCACCATATTGTGGATTTGTGCCGTGGTAAGAACAGCATTTGCAATTCAAACTGGCCATGGCTCGATGTAGCACTTACTTTGTAATAATGGGGTTCTTAAATGACTCCCTACAAATGAAACACTTGAAAGGAAGATCTTCCTCGTCGCTGCTCACTTCATAGTTCTCATCGTCTGCGAGATAAACAATACGTCAGAAAGCAGAACAAAAGAAGCAAAATGTTTTCAAAGACCTGTACCTAAAGGTGGCTCACCGTTTGCCCCATATCTTCCTTCTTCGAGCTCTCGCTCAATCTGCCAGCCGTGCTTGTAGTCTGAGCGGTCATGCAGAAACTTACAGCTGTCTGAGGATAAAAGAAGACATGTTTGTTCCTGCAATGACATTTGTCATCATGAGTGTTAACATGAACCTCAAAAGAAAGGCAAAAACGTTTATGTTTGTTAGCATGTTTGTAAATATTGTATGCATGCTTGGTTCTTACAATTCCATTTTGAATTAATGGATAGTATGGGCGTCATTCTTAAATTGGATGGTGAGGGGTGGGGGATTGTGAATGTGATGTATATTGTAAAAATCAATAAAAACAAACTTTGAACAAAAAAAAGAAAAAAAAGAAAAGAAAGGCAAAAACAGAGAGGAAACCGGCTTACTAACCTCCAAACCCACAGAAGCCCGTCTCTTTATAGTCTTTACAAATGTCAGGCTGGTAATCCCACCGGACTGTGGCCCTGAGGTGCTCAGGGGCTCTGATTGGCCCTTTCCTATCACATACAAGACATTGTGGATCAGTTAAAAGTTGTGTGTCAGCATATTTAGTCACAGCAAACAGGACCAGCTGCTTGTTTGACCAGCATTTCTACTGACTCACCTGACCATACCAGAGGAGGCGTTGCCCATGGTGGAATCTTTGGGTTTGATGAATTTATGGTAGTTGTTGATGCCACGATAAATCTTATCGTCATCTTTACCAGTCAACTCCTATAAATAAAATACAGACATGCCACTGAATTAGGAGATTGTGCCCACCCAAACAATATCAATAATCAAGTATCCTTAAAGTCGGTATGAAATGGAAATTCAACGTCTATTTTCCAAAAGCATCTTAATGATCTTACTGTGAATGATTCACCCATGAATGTGTTTAATATTTTGGTAACAATTTACAATAAGGTTAAGTTATTAAACATTAGTTAATGTATTAACTAACATGAACTAACCATGAGCAAAACATTTGTTACTGTTTTTGTTAATCTTTGTTAACGTTAGTTAATAAAAATACAGCTGTTCATTCATGTTCATTCACAGTGCATTAACTAATGTTAACAAGATTTTAATAAAGTATTAGTTTAGTAAATGTTGAAATTAACAAAGATTAACTAATGCTGTATAAGTGCAGTTCATTATTAGTTAATGTTAACTAATGTAGTTAACTAATGAACCTTATTATAAAGTGTTACCAATTTTTTTTACCTCATTATTTTTAATGTTAACATTTTAATATTAAAATGTCATAACTCATTCTTTCTGTGAAACGACAAACTACACTGGTGACATGCTGAACTTCACCCAATTATGCCATTGTTTGAATATGCACATATTTACATCACACAAATGAGATTCGAGAGCTGAATTTCTGTGCATAATGACTTTTTGTTCCTCACACAAAGCTACTGTATCATTTTTGAGGACTTAAAACATAACACACAAGTTGTGTATATTTATAATATATACTTTTATTGATCACTTTGTCTTTTTATGTTCATTTCCGTTTTACAGAAACATTAACATCCTGCCTTACATCTCCTTTTGTGTTCAATACAATAACGTTTTGAAACAATATGAGGGCGAGTAGATGATGACCTTTTTGGGGGGGGGGGGGTTGAGAGATTGTTTCAACTTGTTGTTATAGGCCAATATATATATTTTTTATAATATATTTATTCAATTATATAATTAGACAATTACTGTTCAGTAAAATGTATCAATTCTGCTGTGTTCAAAATTTTTGAACAAGGTCACGAAAAAACTGAAATGATTTGATTCTTCTGTAGAGCTGAAATAGGTGTAATAATAACGACTGAAATTAATGAATTCTCATATGACAATTTTGCAATGCAGATGCTGTTTTTCTATTTACTGCTGTAAACCTGCTTTGAAGAAATCTGTAATGTAAAAATAGCTGTACAAATAATCAGTTATTAGATATCAAACCATACCTCTTTGTTTTTTGTATGAATATATATATATATATATATATATATATATATATATATATATATATATATAATACCCCCGTACCTCTTGAATCTTCTGGCTGCGCTCAAAGATGGCCTGAGCATCTTTGTCCCTCTCTGTGTCCAACTCATAAACAGCAGTGGCCCCCATGTCATCTGGTCCCTCTGGTTTCTGCAACACAAACACACACACACACACACACACACACACTGAATTACAAGAATCAAATGTTTGGAATGGAATCAAATGAATAATTTGCATTCTTAATGGTTTGCTATAAATCATAAGAAAGCCCCAGATGTAAATATCTGACAGACTCACCGCTGACCGAGTGGACTTGTACGCGACAGTGACACTCTTGTCTCCTTTCTCCTCTTCACTTTCACTTGATGAGACTGCTTCCCTCTCCACTTTCTTTGTCTATAAGGTGGGATGAGCAGTATTTAACTTGCGGTTATGGCTTCAGAGTAAACAGCAGCTTCAGCAGCAGATTTCATTAAACATTTAAAATACCGACATACTTTCTGAATCATGGGGTTAGTAATAGCAGCTTTCTTCTTTCTGACCACAGCACTGCTCTCCTCGCCGCTACTTCTGTCTGATGAACACACAAAAAATGATTTAATACATCAGTTACTTGGTTGTAATCAGAATTACATTGGGCATAAACATTGACTGAACAGACAGCTTAACGTTACTGTATTATGGAAAACTGATCAATCAATGTATGCATTACCGAGCACTGAGGGGGAAATCAGCACAAAATACCTTTATCGCTATCACTTGCATTTCTTTTCCGTGCAGAAAATTTCTTGTTTGATTTCTTAAAAAGAAACTTGCATATTGTTTTAGACTCTTCTGACTCCGCCATCTTTAACTACATAAACCACAGAATAATATGAAGAACTTCAGTTATAGTGCCTCTTGTGTTTGGGAATGGGATGAATAATACAGTGCAATGGTGTATATTTGTATTGTACTGAATGGTCTTACTGTTGCTGTTATTAACATTTCACACATAAATATATATTCACATTTTAATCAATAATGTTCATATTTTATTGTTATTAAGTCTATTATTAGACTAACTGTCAGAGATATCTTGAATGGATATATTATTGGATATTATTGTGATCAGGGGCGGTTTCTTCATTAGGGCGATTGGGCGACGCACCACCAAAGTGCGAAAGTGACTTTTTCAATCACATTCACAATCTCATTCAACCACAGAGTTACGCTAGCCGTCACTATAGTGCTATACTCCAATCAGCGTCATGTCGCGTTCTGTGGAGTACCGCCTCTTTTTGGGCGATTTCACTCTGGCTGAGAATCGCCCCGAGTGTTCCCATAGACTTCCATTCAAAGATGTTTTTTTTTCGAACTGGAGGCACTGCAATGCATTCTCTATGGGTTCCGGGAGGGCTCGCACTAACATGCTTACGTCATCATACGTACCCTTAACTTGTGCAGCGATTGGTGGGAGCCTACACTATTAAATATCTTTAAGATTAAGTGACAAATAATATTTAAAAACAATTTTGAATTTGAATAACAAGAAAAAATGAAACACTACTATATAATATATTTATCAAATGTGATTAAAAAAATAAAAATAAATATAAATATAGCTGCGAGCAGCGATTACGGGCCCAAGCCGGTGGCACCGCAACCCCGGTGCCTTTAGTTACCTAAAGGCACCGGGGTGGCGGTGCCGCCGGCTTTGGCCCTTCATCGCTGCTCGCAGCTATATTTATATATATATATATATATATATATATATATATATATATATATATATATATATATATAAAAAGCCGGTGGCACCGCCACCCTGGTGCCTTTAGGGTTATTGTGCACGACGTGACACAAAATATCTGCTCGCTATCTGCCAAACGGCTCTGGTAGTTCCGCTTCAGCACTGATGATGTTGTAGAAATAGTGCGCTCTGGTTGGTCTGGATTATTCGGGATTTTTTATTTTATACAGAAATAAGTTATTTATAATTCAGATGAGAATAAAGTTAGTGTTGATTAAAATGAAGGAAAACAAATATATTGATCTGAAATATAGAACATTAATTTTAAATTTATTTAGGTTCAATTACCAAACATACAATCTTAATTTAATTTAAAGCAAACAATACATTTAAAATATATTGGTTGTATGCACTTTTTTTATAAAAAAAAGATATATATCCAAAAAGACAAGGCCTTAAAGGGTTAAACTCTTGTCACTGTAACAGACACAATCTCTCTCTCTCTCTCACACACACACACACACGTCAAGTCACTTACATTTTAGATGCAATATTGAATAAGCAGAAAAATCGGATTTTCTGCTCTGAAAATATAAATAAGCATAAAAATTGAATAAGCACTTTGAATATTCTAAACAGAATAAGCACTAGTCGCTAATGAATAAGTACTAGTACTTAATGGAATAGATACTAGTATCTAAAAAATAAGTACTAGTAGCATGAAAATAGAGACTAGTAGGTTAAAATGATTAAATGTTAAAACGGCTTGCCATATTAGCTCAGAGAGAGACAGAGAGAGGCTCACCATATTCAAACCAAAATATCTGACTTCCTCTTAATCTGAGCTAATTACGGTAAATAAGAAAGTTGTCCGGCTCGAAGAGTACAATATGCATATCGAGTTTTGTTACTGTAGATAAAACTAACCCCCCCACTTTTGTCAAAAGCATTTAGAAAGTGACACACTTCTTGCTGCCAGTTGGTGGCGCTATAACTTTGACTCACAATAGTTACATCCATCTGATCGGCCTTCCTAAACCCATAATAGCCGACTTCCTAATTTTAAATTTATTTAGGTTCAATTACCAAACATACAATCTTAATTTAATTTAAAGCAAACAATACATTTACAATATATGGGTTGTATGCACATTTTGTAATAAAAAAAGAGATATATATCCAAAAAGACAAGGCCTTAAAGGGTTAAACTCTTGTCACTGTAACAGACACAATCTCTCTCTCACACACGTCAAATCACTTACATTTTATATGCAATATTGACTTTTTTCTGTTTCAGCAGTGAAACTAGTTAAACAAAGATCGCAGCAGAACCATTGCGCATCTCACAGCAACGTGTTTTCTCATTACTGAATGATTCAGCATTTTGAACGAATCGGTTGACTGAAAGATTCAATGACCAATCCATAATCTGTCTGATTCATGAATGACTCAGCCGTTCGAACGAATCGTTCGAACAAATGAATCAATGACTCGCTCATTAAGACGGTCGCCTGGCGACACCTAATGACGGTTTAGTGATATGTTTAAAAGTATCATTCTTTCAAACGATTGTTAATTAACTCATATTTGAAACATAAGCTATATATATATATATATATATATATATATATATATATATATATGTATATAGGGCCTATATTCATATATATATTATACACACACATATATATACGCAAAAATAAAATAAAAACACATTTGAAACGTGTTTGCTTACTAAATTGTGAGCAGAACGAAAGTTGCAGCAAATATCAGCAATAGGAGTCAAATTTCATTAATCACGAGAGTGAAGAGCTGACTGAAAAGATGATGACGGAATAGGCTATTTTATGTAAAAGCGCCTATTTAAGCGAATCTGTCATTGTACTCTTTTGTTGTTGTGTTTTCCGTGAAAAATAATAGACTATTGAACTCACAATTCAAGCAATTGGCCCCCGATATTGCACTAATTTTAAAGTGACACTAAAAAGTATGCGGCTGCAGTGGCATTCATTACAGTGCGCATCCATGGCGACGAGCGAGCAAAACAGAGCGAACGTTTTTTCATTTCTACTTCCATAGAAATTCATTCGAGCGCACTGCGAGCGCCACCACTATAAATGTCCTTACTTTACTTTCACTTTTAACTTAGCGATATAAAAGCCCCCGGTGTTACACGTCAAATAACCGGTGAGAAAAAATTCTCGGAGTCACATAGCAGCTACCTATATTTAAATACAACAGGCCTACCTGATTTTGAACACAAGAGGGCAGTATAGCCCTATGTATTATTTGATATATTTATTTTTTAACTGAATAATGCATCCTGGCTGTTTTTAAACTTGTACATTATTCTTAAATTGAAAACAAGAATAAAATGGGTTTAGTTCTGATATTTGTATAATTTTATCTAGAAATAAATGGTGTATAATTACATTTTTAGAAGATATGAGGCTTTAAGTGTTTTTTTTTTTTTTTTACATGACTTTAATCCCTCACCATAGCAAAACAATTAGAGATATTCAATAGATATTCACAATTATGCTTCTTTAATGTATTTTCATCATGTTGAAAAAGTTTGGTGGGAATAAAATAAACCACTTAAGAGGAGTGGGTAAAAATGTAGAGCCTGGTTTTGCAAAACATCCACATTAAGACCAAAATAGCCCACTTCCTGTTGGGCTGGCTTAAAGTTGTTTGGCCCGATGAGATCTATATGAGTACAGAGTTGCATAATATTACATGCAAGTGTGTTTGATTTATGGACCAAATTTTCTGACGAAGTTTATGGACCAAGTTAATTTAATTAATAAACTAATTATATAAAACTATGTTCAATGCACTACAATTCAACTGGTTATATGCCTTTACTTATTAATACAACTTATTTAAAAAATACAAGGCGTAAGACATTTATTTTCTTTTTTAAATGCAGGCCAAACCACACAGCAGTCAAATGGTTAATCTAGCCCCCCTCCCCCTCCCCAGACTCACAGACACACACACACACACAGAGACGTTAGGCTCAGAGAGAGAGAGAGACATAAAATGACAATTTTCAAACCAAAATATCTGACTTCCTGTTGGTTGGAGCTATTGAGTGTAAATTAGAAAGTTGTCTGGCTCGAGGAGAAGAATACACATACCGATTTTTATTACTGTAGATAAAATTAATCCCCCCACTTTTGACAAAAGGTGGCGCTACTGAGCCCTCAACACGCCCGTTTCTGAAACTTTGCACATGTCTACAGGCTAATAAATGAGATGTGTCTGTCGAGTTTCATGCAATTTCAAGTATGCTAAGCATAAAAAAAGAATATTAAAGTTTGATGCGTTGCCACGACAACAGTATCTAAGATATCAAGAATCCATTCACAGGTCTACATCTGCCGTGTGTTTACATTATAGTAGTGAAGTTTGAAGCAAATCAGGTTAAAATAAGAGGGTGATTTCAAAGCATTTTGAAAGTGACACACTTCCTGCTGCCAGTTGGTGGCGCTATAACTTTGACTCACAATAGTCACATCCATGTGATCGGACTCTTACAGCGAACACACTGCTGAAGTTTCATCAAGATCAGTTAATGTATGCAGAAGTTATAACACACTTCCTGTTTCCATTATTCGCCATAAATTCGTTTCCTCGCCACGGCCAAACCGTTCGAGATATGAAAAATCCCCTGGCAATTTTTCATCCTCAATGTCTTGACATCATGCTGACCGAGTTTCCTTGCGATTGGTTGAATTCTCTAGGAGGAGTATATCGAATTCCAGGGGCATACGCTTCCAAACAAACCATAATAGCCGACTTCCTGTTGGGCTGGGGTAAAAAGTAAAAGTACAAAGGATATATGAACCGATGAGATCTATATGTGTACCGAGTTTCATATTATTACATGGAAGCGTGTTTGATTTATGGACCAAGTTCTCGGACCCCGTTCCAGGGGGCGCTGTCGAGCCCCCCTGCCACGCCCGGGTACCAGCTTCAGCCCGGCCCTGATGGCCGCGGGTTCTGACCAGTGTGCAAAGTTTCAAGAGTTTTCGTGCACGTTAAGAGCCCCAAAAGTGCCCGAATAGTCGATAAAATAATAATAATAATAATAATAATAATAATAATAATAATAATCCTAAGGAAAACAATAGGGCCTTCGCCTTTTCAAGGCTTGGGCCCTAAAAATGAGCGAGAGCGAGAGCGAGAGAGACTGTTGGGACATCTCGCGACTCGCGAGTTGAGGCCAGCTGAACTTGAACAACGTCATGGCGAACGCAGTCATAATCGTGTCATTAAAATAAATACCAGTCAGCCCGTCGTAGTAATCAGCATACATTGAGCAGGAGCAAGTAGCAACAGGAACAACAAGATCTAGGAGGGCCTTGGGAGAAGAAGACAAGCAGAGGCTGTCTAAAGAGGTATTGCTGAACATTTTAATACTCGAGTGTTGGAAAATCTCACTTTGTTTTTACAATCAGTTTAGGAAAGGATGGTAGCAGTCTTTTTTACTCCTAGCATTGTACTTTGAAATTTGTACATTTCCATTCGAACACCCACACAATCGTGTATGTCCAAAACTGTTACTTTTCAGGAAATAATAAAATAACTTTTCCCAAAATAATTTCCAAGATCTTTTAATGCTTTCCGTTGGTAAAATATTTGTAAAACACATTGACAGATGTAAAGGGTGACCAATAGCATTAATTTTTTTTTTTTTTTTAATGGGAGATAATACAATATGGATTCTGCCTGATACATTGTTGCTGTCGGGATGGAAACCTTGTATCTCTATATTTATATTATAATAAATAAATTATTTTATAACTAAAATAAATGTATTTATTTTGTCAGGTCTGCGACACAATCTTAAAGTAGTGAAGTTGCCTTTACATGCTTAAGCTGTTAATTTATCCATTGCATGGGTGGACCTTATCCTTATCAATCATCCAAACATTTGCCCCCCCCCCTGAGAGATTTTGCAGGAGCCGCCACTGATTGTGATCATTACATATTGATGTGATATAGGTATATTATGCCCTCGTTGCAGACATTAGATTATTTCTTTTGATTTCCTTTTGTTTGAGATAAAAAAAATATTATTACGTGAATGAAATACAAAACATGCCTTTACAAAACAAATTCAACAAATCCAAGTAGCAGCTAAACATTACTAATAGATAGATAGATAGATAGATAGATAGATAGATAGATAGATAGATAGATAGATAGATAGATAGATAGATAGATAGATAGATAGATAGAAGACAAAAGAACATTACATAATACAACTCCATAAGATTGCACAATTTAAGGGCTTTTTATGCATACATTTTAAAGGTTTAAAGAAGATTAGAAAATCTTTCATTTAAAAGCAAGACATTGGAATCTAGCAAAGAGTATAGAAGCCAAAATATAAGTTCTTTGAATCTAGTCAGAGCATTTATTTTGCAACACTTAACCACACCCCTGTCGTAAAGTACCAGTAGACGGGCAAAAGCGTCGTAAAATACCACAGTGGTTTACGGCCTCGCGCCATTTTAAGAAAGGAACGACTTGTTCAGCTTGGTGAGAGAACACGTTGGGTATTGTGTGGGCCGAAATACAGAAAAATACTAAAGGGATTTAAGAAATTCATGCACGAAGATTCCACACAGAAACACGCCGAGGTTATTGGGCTAAAATCGGAGGTTTCGTCGGAACCGAATGAGAAGTTGAGGTAATTCGCTATTGGAGGCCGCCCGTGGAAATGTTGGCGATCTCTCATCTGTCGAATTAGTAGAGCTGCTGACCCTAACCAGGATTGATCTTTGCTTTACACGCGTGTAACAGAACGCGCACTACCATTAATTTGTGTGATTCGTTCCGGTTTGTTTATTTGTATATTACATATCTGATAATGAAGAAGCTGATTATTCAAGCATTTATGTAAAGCAAATATAGGGATGTTTATTTGCCCGAAGCTAGCCGAGCTAACGTTAGCTGTTACTGCTAGCTGCTAACTTTTAAAACCTCGTTTAGGGGGTGTTTCCTTATTGATACAGATACTGAAAGATACTTGGACGCCACATTTTCAGTTAAAGTTTACCAACGTCTATTTGTCCGTGCTGTGTTTTCGCCCGATCCTGTAAGTTAAGTTAGTAACGTTAGCTGAAATCTCCTAAGTCCTCAATCATTTACCCACCTTAACTGCTTAGATAAAGTATGCAGGGCTTCTGTTAAGGGTTGTTCTCGATTTTAATTGAATCGTTTTTAATTTCTCTGTTCTAGGTGAACAATGACTCAGTTTCTTCCGCCGAACCTGCTGGCATTGTTTGCCCCGCGGGACCCGATACCTTTCCTGACTCAGCTCGAGAAACTTCCCCACGAGAAACACCACAACCAGCCCTACTGCGGAATTGCCCCTTTTATCCGGCATTTTGAGGTGCTTTTTTGCAACGCTATATTATATAAAATATTTTTTTAATAGATTTTTGTTAATTTTTTTGACTGCCAGTAAAGATTACAGATCAAGTGTTCCTAATCAGATGGTTGTATGCATGAAGGAAATTACTTTATATATTGCCACAAAATACTGAAAAAAATATCTTATGTTCTTTTTGTTACCCACTGTTGGTTAGGACCCCAGAGATGCTCCGCCGCCAACAAGAGCAGAGACGCGGGATGAGCGGTTGGAGAGGAAGGTGAGGAAGTCTTAACTTTTTAGTTTCTGAGGTAATTTCACTGAAGTTGTTTACTCATGCTGAATGGCTTTTAAATTCACAGACCTGCATTCAGAAGGGTTTCAATTGGGTTATTATGACTTGAGGATGGCAAAAATGTTATCTTTGAAAAGCTTCAGTGGAAGACCTTTTTAGTACTCTTAATTATGAACAATGTTCACGTATTTTTAGAAAATGACAACATGGGAGAATATATATATATATATATATATATATATATATATATATATATAATCTGTTAATATTTGTATGTAATATGGTCCATTATTTCAATTCCAGAGAAGAGAGAAGATGGAAAGGAGGCAAGTTGTGGTGGAAACAGAACTGAAGCTATGTAAGTATCTGAACTAAAGTGAAACACTGAAACGCACTGTATTATAAAACCTTATCAATTGTTTCTTGTATCTCCACAGGGGACCCACATAATGATACTAATGCTCAAGGAGATGCTTTTAAGACCTTGTTTGTTGCTCGAATTGTGAGTGTTTTCGTTTTATATATGGGCTTGTACACAAGAATAAAAATATTTTGAGATCTTGTCCTGAAAATGTTAATCTTATGTGTTCTATTCATACAGAATTATGACACCACAGAGTCCAAACTACGGCGTGAGTTTGAAGTCTATGGTCCTATCAAACGGGTAAGTTGTGTTGAATATGTACTTTTCTCCACTTTCCTTTTTTTTTTTTATCCCACAGGCTCATCTTTGAATGTTTATGCCTTTATTAGATCTACATTGTGTACAACAAGAAAACTGGAAAACCAAGAGGCTATGCGTTCATTGAATATGAACACGAGAGAGACATGCACTGTGAGTAACCAAGACATCTCTTTTCTTCTTTAAACTCCTTAAATTACTTGGAAATACTACACTATCTTTTACTGCAATGTAAAAAGGCATTCATTGTCTTCTGAACTATTTTTATTTGAAGCAACAAATGATATTGGTCATGGTCCACCTATTTAGATTTTTTCTTTTCTGCCGGCGTCACCACAAATTTAGAATTAGCCTTCCAATCAAAAATATAAAAACGTTTGAGAATGTGTAACTGTCATGTTATAAAACTCCATTTTGTGTGTGCGTGTGCTTGTATGATGGCTTGTCAACCCTATCATACCTGTGTTCGTAGTATATTCCTGTTTTTTTACCCCGTGTGTGTGTTGCATCTGTGTGAGTGTGACGGTGCAGCACATGTGGGTGAAGAGCGGAGTGTGGCTGTGCGTTAGCCCAACACACATTCTGATGAATGTTGCCACTCTATGGCATCTCTGTAATGTTTAGGCAGTGTGACATAGCAGTGTGTTTCCGGACGGAGCGGTGATGGTAAGCTAAAGGCTAAGGCTGTCTGTAGTGAAAAAAGGTGACCCCATATACTTACACACCTGTTCATGTCTGGTGCACAAACAGCCGTTAATATCAAGGCATTTTATACCTCAGTTCACACAGGGGCCTTTTATGATTGAAGTGTTGCGGAGCGAGTCAATGCTTTCTATTAATTGTGTGTTGTTCTCATTGCTACTGCAGCCGCCTATCTCTGATGGCTATTGGCCAGAGCTGGCTTGCAGATCATGATGATGGTTTTGATACATCTACACCCTACTACCACAGCTCAGTATATGGTTGGTATGATGGGTTTGTATGATGGGTAAGATTTCTTTACACCCCTCATCTAATTTTAGTTGATAGGTGTACCAAATCACTTCTCATCTGCCCCATTTTAGGGCTAAACAGGGCTGCCAGTTGTTATTGACTGGCTTGGGCCAGTTATAGTGAGTGCGAGCCTGTCATTAATCTCTTCTATTAAAGCCATTGTACTACTAATGTGGTTGTGCCCTGCAAGATTTAGTCCGTGCAGTATTGGTTACACTTGAAACCGAACTTTGTTGTAAAGAGAACCTGTTTGTTACATTACAACACACAATTGCCGTGTTAAAGTGGTTGGTGATCTGGTTCTTAGATATTAAAATAGATGCATTTTTTTTGAGCACATAGTTAAATGCCTTATCTCTCCACAAGGTTGGGTAATCCCTGCCATAAAAGTGGAGTTACATTTACAGTTTAAGTGAATTTTTGCCGAGGAAATCCAGTCTTTTAGTAGTAATAGTAATCCATGTGATGTAGAATTTTGCATTTCAGGTGGGTAGAAGATTTACCCATGCAGATTTCACGTAGGGTTCAAGTTGGTCACGTAGATTTGGCATGTTGGAAAAACAGAAAGCTGCTTGGTTTGATAGTGACTTTGCTACACTATTAACAATTTGACAGTGGATATTTTTACCGGCAAAATTTAGTGCTAATGTGATTGCACCTTAACTGTTGCTATGCAACAACTATAAGAAAATGATCTGCTCTTGTGTTGTGCAGTGACATTGTGAACATGTCTTACGTTATTGCTTGCTATATTGCCAAGCGTTACTATATCAAATAAGCCAGGACCTTAACTGTTTTTTAATGTAAATAATGGCACAAAGACTTATTTGGTAATGCATTTTTATTTAAATAAAAATTTGTAGTGTGTAGGCACTATTTTTGCTGAAATGGTGGTGTTGGCTTTAATAGATTAGGTTAACTAAGGACTTTGGATATTTAAATCATTGCACGGACCCTAATTACATTTAAAGATTCTTATTGCCATGGATTCACCTTGTAGAGCATCAATGGTTAAATTCAGTCCCAGAGTTTCTGTGAGACGCTTGATCCATAGGCCTCAGAAATGTCTATTTAGGTTAAGTGAGGAGCTGCAACCTTTCCTATGACTTTCCTTGTGTCCAAACTGGCTATTCACCACTATTTACATATTCTTAACGGGCTGAAAAAATGACATGGATACAACCAATAAAATAAGAATTATCTTTACTTTTCTTAACACATGTTAAAGGTTTATACAATTTAGTTTCCTAATACGCATTTTTCTCAGTCTGATTTCTATTTTTGTATTTCATTTTTTTATTATTTCCTTTAAATTTTGACTTGCAAGGCCCTGTAGAATCGTAAAGAATTTAAACTAAATGGAAAAACTGATCTGAGAGATTTTATGGATATAAGGGTGGTTGGTAAGCCCCTCTTGTTGGTTAGGTAGGTGAGGGTTGTGGTAAGGCCCTCTGTTAACTATTCAAATGAGGGTGGATGGTAAGGCCCTCTTGTTGGGTAGGTGCGCTGAGGGTGTTTGGTAAGCCCCTCTAGTTTGGTATGGTAGTCTGAGGGTTGTTGGTAAGGCCCTCTGGATGAGATGTCAGGACAGATGTGTGCGAAATAACTTGAGGGTTTGATGGTAAGGCCCTCATGATGGGTTTCAACTGAACGCCGTCGACAGTGCAGACCAGAATAGCTTCGTGGATTTCATCGTATCCCTTGTTAATGGATTGGATCCATAATTCCTTGGTTCAAGGTTGTCCAGTTTTGATTTAAAAAAAAAAATTTGTATCAAATGTACACAAAGACATTTTGATTCGAGGCTGCTGGAATCGCCAGGCTACGTTTCCGTGGGGTGTTCCATCAAGGACTTCATCCTTGGCCAGGTGTTATGGTAAGATAGCATCTCCAGGTAATGTGGTAAGACTGGGATATGACAAAATACTTAAGGGCTTAGACTTATCTTAGACCAGCAGAAGGAAAAGACCTAAGGGTATTGGCCAAATTTATGTGTGTGGGAATTGTGTAACTTTCTTAAAAGCTGTACTTCTAGCATACCCATTATTTATAATGTATAGAAGCTAGAAGTAAAGCTCAGCCCATTTTTTCCCCTCCCCTTTGGTCTACCGTGATGTGAGCGCAAATGGTGCTTTAATGTTCATAGAAATTCTGTATGAGTGTGAATGAATGTTTGAGAGATTTTGGAGAATGGAAAGAGTGGCTTTTAGTGTAACTGTATTCACTAAGTGCCTTTTTTTCTTCTTGTGGCTTTTTTATCAAGATTTAATGAGAATAAAATGGCGTTAATGGGCAGTTTAATGTGGATCACACTTAATTTGGAGATGATTAGTTGTCCTAGCTGTTGAGTTCAATGCTTTTGTTTTTGCGATCCACATTGCACTGTTAGAACTGCCTTAAATTTTATTTGTCAGTTTTAAGGTTTACCATAGCACTTAAATGTAGCACTTAACCCCCCAGGTTTACCATAGCACTTAAACCTTCACATTTCTTTCTGAATACCAGAGAGATGGCATTTTGCCTGAATATTACATAGTTTTTAGGAAGCACATGTTTTAGTGTCTTTTAAACTCTAAAGGCAGGCATACACTGCATGAGTTCAGACACTCAGGAGGTCGTGCGCCATTGCACGTTACGAGTTAACCTGATAATCGTGTCAAAGTAACTGGTACACTGCACGACTGTACTGTGAGACAGCGGCAATCATATGAGCTTTCATGCTTAACACGGAGATTCTGGAGCATGTTGCTGCTATACCTTCAGATGGAAAAAAGACCCAAAATAAAGACGAATGTGCAAATGATTTGGTGAAAAGCAAAGAACAGCATGGCCATTCCTTTGACAAACACAAATACATTCTAGTTTGTTGAGTGTATGTCCTGTAGGGTTGCTTTAACTGGGCTATAATAATTGATAGATCTAGCCTATGTGACGTAGTTGTATATGATTTGGCAATAGGGGACTGAAAAATTGGGCTGACTCACCCAATTGAGTGTTTAAAACAATTATCGGGGTGTCTGGAGGTGCTCGTAGCGTCCTCTGCTCGTAATTCCTCACACAATGCGAGCCGTGACAATACGAGCATCAGCAATTTCCAAGCGATTTCTCCTGAGAAAAATCGCCTGTGAGATAGCACGACATCAAAAATTGTACCTTGTGCACCCAGCTTAAGTGGTATCTGGAGTTTTTATCTTCAATACTGAGAATTTAGATGCCACTGCAATGTTCTCACATTCCTTGCTATGTTACACTTAGTTTAAGGTATTTGCCATATTCTGCAACTTGCAATATTCAGTTTAGTTTTTGTTAACTTCTGAAATTAGCATATGGATCATGAATTCATATCATACAGGGTATTTCTTATAAAAGCGTTATTGTGCTTTGGAATTATTTTAAGGAATGCAGTCGGGAAAATCTGCTTAAATCTATAATCCAAATCATGAACTTCAATAATGCTTGTTTTTTTTTAATACAGACAATGTTTTTGTAATATTTGTTAATGCGTGTCTCAATCCATGCGAGTTATCATTAACTAAAACTAAGGTAGAACATAGCCATTTTATAGGTTTTTTTTGTTCGTTTTTTTTTTTTTTTTTTTTAGCTCATAGCAGCATTGTCAGTTTATCTCATTCCTGGTGTCTTATCCATTCGGAGGTAAGCGTGTGTCTTCAAATAGCCTAATGTTTTTAATGGAGTTCATCCCAAATTCAAGGTATGTAGTAGGAAATACTGTTGTGTGTGTTCTTGGTTTCTCATTGTCCACCTCTTTCTTTCTTTGTACTCCTTATTCTCTTCATTCCTCAATCTCCCCTTTTCTATTGCTCGTCTATCAACTCTACTAGCTGCCTACAAGCATGCGGATGGCAAAAAGATTGATGGACGTAGAGTACTTGTTGATGTTGAAAGAGGAAGAACGGTCAAAGGATGGCACCCCAGACGACTTGGTAAGTACTTCAATGTTCTTTTCCAGGCCAGAGGTTTTCAATGCTGTTTCTGGAGGGCCAATGTCCTGTAGCCTGCCTCAACATACTTGCCTGAATCTTTCTAGTAATCCAGAAGACCTTGATTAGCTTGTTCAGGAATGTTTGTTTTAGGGTTGATAAAACAACTCTGCATGACAGTCAATCTTGAGTTCCAGAGTTGCCCACCCCTGGTAAAGATGGTATGGTTGAGATAGCAAGTGTTTATACTTCACATCATCAATATACATGCATTTTATTATCCAGGTGGAGGTCTTGGGGGTACAAGGCGAGGAGGAGCAGATGTCAACATCAAGCACTCTGGCAGAGATGACACCTCGCGTTATGATGACCGACCAATTGGAAGGTAAGTTGTGTGAAGCATAATTGTGTTTTTAGATGGGTACCTTTCAGCCCTTAACTCCATCGTCTATTATCCTGCAGTGACCGTGATCGGGATCGTGGCGAACGCAGGGAACGCAGTCGCGAACGTGACCGAGAGAAGGAGCGTGGGGAGCGTGGAGAGCGCCGCCGCTCTCGATCCCGAGAGAGACGCAGACGCACCGGATCTCGTGAGCGTGAGAGGGCTCTTGTGGTTCCGGGGGAGGAGACTGGGGGTGGCAGCCGACGTCGAGAAAGGGAAAGAGACAGAGGTGCCGCTGGAGACAGCCGAGAGAGGAGTAGAGACCGGGATAGAGAAAGAGACCGCAAGAGGAGAAGCAGGAGCAGGGATAGAAAGAGAGATAGGGAAAGAGGCAAGGGTGCAGAAGGAGGAGAGGAAGGCATGGGTGGGGTAGTTGACGGACTGATTCCAGAAGGGGGAGAAAGGGGTATGGAGGACCCCTTGGGTGGTGAACCAGGACGAGGTGAACCAGGACGAGGTGAGGAGGGAGGGCCTGAAGGAGAAGAGAGAGGGAGGGATCGAGACAAAGACAGGGAAAGAGACCGCGATAGGAAGCGCAGCCATAGAGATAAAGATAGAGACAGGGATCGGGAGAGAAGGCGAGATAGGGATAGAGATCGTGAACACAAACGGGACCGGGGTGATCGGGACCGTGGGGACCGGAGGGAAGATAGACATGTATCCTCTTCAGGAGATCAAGAGGGTTTGGGTAACGGAGGTGATGGGGGTGAAGAGCCAGTGCCACCACAATCAGAAGAAGGTTCACAGGATGGGATGAGGATGATGATGATGGATCAGGATTCCATCCAGTCAGGAGAGGGCTATGCCTCCAATGAGAATGGGTACAGGATGGAGGGTCAGGGTGATGAGTACTGAGAGTGCCACTGTTGTGTGAATGATCCAAGGTTATCCAGTTGTAATGTTGATTTGATTCACAAATATCCTCAACCGTTATTTAATGCCTACACCCTCCTTTGCTTGCACTATGTCCACAGTGTGTGAGTATTATACTGTACTACCAACAGCTATCACTGAGAGAGCTTAGTGTCTCCCTGGTAAGAAGCGTACTTTTGTTAAATAAAAAGATTATGTAGCTGAACTCTGAGTGTTTTTTTTTTTTTTTTTTTGCCTGTTTAAATTATATCTGGGGCTTTGATTGCATAAAACTTCACCTAATAACTAGCCTTATGATGCATTTGAATTCCCTGTTATAAGATCAACTAAGTATCAATTGACCGTGTTGCTGGGACGAGGTCTCTTGACTGAAGTACTGTATCTTTTACGGTGTAGTTTCAGTAAGGAATGGGTAATTGATGGTTTAAAACATGTCTGTACATTGTTGCTTTTAAATTAGTCTTCCCCACCCCCCCCCCCCCCCCCCCCCCCCCCAATTTCTCTTCTGTGGTTTTTTTTCTTTTGTCTTGTACATTTGTTTTATATATTTGGTCTAATATGTGGATCGTCTGCAAATCGTACAGTGGCCCCTAATTTTACTGAAGGAACAAATACAGGAAAAATGTACACAATTGTGTTTTTAAATGGGAATGTTTGCCATGGGTTCACGAAAATTGCTCTTAATTTTCTTTAATCTTTTTTGCTTGTATCTCTGGTCGTATTGGTTCTGCCTTTCATTCTTGAATAAATAATTTTTTATTGACACATTGAGTTCTTGATTCCTTGTCTTACAAACGGTATTGAACTTGCGTCTCTGATTCTGACGTGTAGTATTGCGTCATTCAGTTAGCGGCTGCCTGGGACGAGTCGAGTGCACAGACTCTTCGCGCTTCTCTCCTCATTAGCTGAATGCAGCATCTACGCTTTCACTGGAGCTGCAGCAGATACGATTGATTCTTACAATTGAAAATCCGTTCATTTTGATCCAAAACGATATCTTCTAGTTTATTACAATTTTACCTGTGGTGAAACGCTTCAGTCCTCCACTGCAGCAGACGATCTTCATGATGTCATCGTATTATCATACGGGGAAAGATGTGGACATGGCGGCGATGACGGAACCGCTCTGCTTGGAAAGAGGTAGTTTACTTGGTCCTATGTATTATATCAGACCAGTAGCATTTGGAAAATGGCAGATAGCTTAGCTAATAAACTTACAGGTTTTTGTGTCTGTTAATCAGGCAGCATTAGTGACCACTAAGCGGGGCATTTCGTGCCCATAATGTGAGTGAATCAATGTAGTAGTTTAGTTTGTTTTATGTTACATCTGTGCAAATGGAAGCACATAGCAGAGAGTAATTTCCCAGATCTAATTGCATCCGTGTTCATTTTTGCGTTGTATACGGGTATATGTTATCTTTTCTATGCTACATCTTTCACCGTTGATTCGTGCCTCCCCCGGTTGTCAAAAAAATGCAGTAGTACGTTAGACCGCTAGCGTCTTTAGTCATTTTATTAAAAACTGCCCTTAACCCCTTCAACTGCCTGGTCACTGATTGGTCCCTGATCAACCAATGAAAGAATGACCCATAGGGTTAGTTCACAAATTTAAAATCTGTCATTACCATCATTACCTCATGTCCTTCCAAACCCATAAGACCTTCATTCTTCGGAACAAATATTTATGTAATGAAATCGCCTAAATTCAATCTGTTGTTCATATAAATCTCTTATTGAAAATTTGTCAATTCAAATTCACAAAATTTGGACTAAACTGCTCTATTCATCTGGATTAGTTTTACGATTTCTTTAGGAACTTTTTGAAGTGGTAGTTGTGTAGCTGAAAGCTCTGATTTCATCAAAAATATCTTCATTTGTGTTGTGAAGGTGAAAGTCTTACGGGTTTGGAACGACATGAGGGGGAGTAATTAATGACAGAATTTTCATTTTTGGGTGAACTAACCCTTTAATATGATTGGAATTCAGGCATCACATAAGACCTGCTTGGCAGGAGGTGGAGGAGCATCATCAGCATGCACCTGTTATAATCTTAATAGTATCAAGTGATAATATTCAGTATAAATATCGTAGTTAATTTGATCCTAATAGTTAATTTGATAAAAAGATCCTTCAGAGCTGTAGAACACAGGATTTTTTAAATGTCTATCGCAATGGACATTGGGTTTTAATAAAATGAATAAATTTTATTCATACGAATTTATGACTTCAATGTTGTAACCATAAACTGTCATTCAGTTTTTCATTAGTTTTAGTGAAAAACAGCAACAGCGAATGTGAAATGAGTGAATACACAGCAACACACGCACTCCACACACACTGTGATGCTGTAACACAATCATATATTTATCAAAACCAGCAAGTACACTCAAATACACCAACAAATGCATTTTTATTGCGTTTATTGCAAATGAGCCCCGCTTCCACTCACTCAAACAGCTCAGAGATCCACTCAGTCAACTTCACTGAAGTAAACGCTGCACAATGGTATCTCTTTACAACGTCAGACACATAATGGTAGTTAATATGATTAGCCTTTTGCTTGACTACGTGATCAAACAGCTAATAATGTGTTGCTAATGTTAGACAAACCATGTTCCCGTTCACCATCTCAGAGTCAGACAGCTGCCTTCAAAAATCAGCATCCTTACAAACGCTTTGAACAACTCATTGGAGAAAGGAATATAGTTCATCGTAACATCGTAATATACATCATATACATAATTCGACCGCTATATTGCTAAATGTACACAATTTTACATATCAACTAAAAAATATACCGGGATAACCTGGCTTTTCTTGAGACTCAATGAGACACTGTTTGGCAGCACAGTAATGATGATTTGCCCTGTTACAAGGTAGTCTGCGACGTCAGAAACACCAGCGATTTCAAACCATGTTTTTGAAACTGTCTTTGGTTCACTGCAGTTTTAAGGAGAAAATAATCTGCAATGGTGTTGACTTATTACTTTGCTCATGGTTTGTCTTAAAGCATATTAAAACACCACATAAACATATAGCCTAAACAACATTAAAAGCTTGATTTTCACCACAGGGGGTCTTTAAATGCTAGTTCACATACTGTGTTTAAACTCTAGTTTATAAGTACTGTAGGGTTAATATATATATATATATATATATATATATACACTCACCGGCCACTTTATTAGGTACACCTGTCCAACTGCTCGTTAACACTTAATTTCTAAGCAGCCAATCACATGGCGGCAACTCAGTGCATTTAGGCATGTAGACATGGTCAAGACAATCTCCTGCAGTTCAAACCGAGCATCAGTATGGGGAAGAAAGTTGATTTGAGTGACTTTGAACGTGGCATGATTGTTGGTGCCAGAAGGGCTGGTCTGAGTATTTCAGAAACTGCTAATCTACTGGGATTTTCACGCACAACCATCTCTAGGGTTTACAGAGAATGGTCCGAAAAAGAAAAAACATCCAGTGAGCGGCAGTTCTGTGGGCGGAAATGCCTTGTTGATGCCAGAGGTCAGAGGAGAATGGCCAGACTGGTTCGAGCTGATAGAAGGGCAACAGTGACTGAAATAACCACTCGTTACAACCGAGGTATGCAGCAAAGCATTTGTGAAGCCACAACACGCACAACCTTGAGGCGGATGGGCTACAACAGCAGAAGACTCCACCGGGTACCACTCATCTCCACTACAAATAGGAAAAAGAGGCTACAATTTGCAAGAGCTCACCAAAATTGAACAGTTGAAGACTGGAAAAATGTTGCCTGGTCTGATGAGTCTCGATTTCTGTTGAGACATTCAGATGTTAGAGTCAGAATTTGGCGTAAACAGAATGAGAACATGGAACCATCATGCCTTGTTACCACTGTGCAGGCTGGTGGTGGTGGTGTAATGGTGTGGGGGATGTTTTCCTGGCACACTTTAGGCCCCTTAGTGCCAATTGGGCATCGTTTAAATGCCACGGCCTACCTGAGCATTGTTTCTGACCATGTCCATCCCTTTATGGCCACCATGTACCCATCCTCTGATGGCTACTTCCACCATGTCACAAAGCTCTAATCATTTCAAATTGGTTTCTTGAACATGACAATGAGTTCACTGTACTAAAATGGCCTCCACAGTCACCAGATCTCAACCCAATAGAGCATCTTTGGGATGTGGTGGAACGGGAGATTCGCATCATGGATGTGCAGCCGACAAATCTGCGGCAACTGTGTGATGCCATCATGTCAATATGGACCAAACTCCCTGAGGAATGCTTCCAGCACCTTGTTGAATCTATGCCACGAAAAATTGAGGCAGTTCTGAAGGCAAAAGGGGGTCCAACCCGTTACTAGCATGGGGTACCTAATAAAGTGGCCGGTGAGTGTATATATATATATATATATATTGCTTCAGTCCTGGTATCCATTGTAGTGGACATGAAAAATTGAATAAAAAATGAGCACAAATCTTGTTTTTAGACTAATTTATACATTGGAGCAAATATCAAGTGGATAAAACATTTTTTGCTCCGTGGAAAAACAATCAGGTTTGAAGGGTTTAAGGCATCATTACTTAAAGGTTCTCTAAGCGATCCTGGGTGACGTCACTTCTTGTTGACGTTCGAACTATTGTCAAACAAAATGGAGGCTAGCTAGACCCTCCCTCCTCCTCATCCGCACACTAACCCCCCAAACCCTTCTTGTCGGTCATTGGCTGGAACAGTTTGTTATGTTTCGGGGAGCGGGTCGCCGCAGTTTGTTTTTGTTGCTGTTTGTGGAGCCTGGGCTGTCTACAGAGATCATGTTTCTTTACAGTGTGTTCAGGGGACAGGCAGCCAGCGGATAGTGAGGAGATGTTTGCTGTATGTGACAAAAAATGTTTTGGCCTAAAAAACGCGTGACATCGCTTAGAGCACCTTTAAAAATATGGTGCTTTAAAAAAAATCAGCAGATTAATAGTTTCATAATAACCAGACCATTCCATGACTAGTTGGCTTTCAATCCCAGGTTATCTTTGTTAGCAAGTAGGTTTTTTATGTATATTTCTGTAATGGTTTATTTCTCCCCAGATGTTTGCAGGGTGATAGAACTGTTGGACAGGCTTCAAAGAAGCGGTGAGCTTCCTCCTCCAAAACTTCAGGCTCTACAGAGAGTTCTACAGAGCAAGTTCTGTGCTGCCATCAGAGAGGTAAAGGCTACTTAAGTCCTTCAAACACAAGGACGCTTTACTCTGTGAATTTGCTTCTATTAATAACTGTTTCTTGGATTCTCTTGCTTTCAGTTGGAACAAATTGCCTTCATTAAAAAACAGTGAGAAATATATACTAAATTTTTACCTTTTATTTTGTGCTGATTTCACAGAACACTAATGGAACATACACTCACCTAAAGGATTATTAGGAACATATGTTCAATTTCTCATTAATGCAATTATCTAATCAACCAATCACATGGCAGTTGCTTCAATGCATTTAGGGGTGTGGTCCTGGTCAAGACAATCTCCTGAACTCCAAACTGAATGTCAGAATGGGAAAGAAAGGTGATTTAAGCAATTTTGAGCGTGGCATGGTTGTTGGTGCCAGACGGGCCGGTCTGAGTATTTCACAATCTGTTCAGTTACTGGGATTTTCACGCATTTCTAGGGTTTACAAAGAATGGTGTGAAAAGGGAAAAACATCCAGTATGCGGCAGTCCTGTGGGCGAAAATGCCTTGTTGATGCTAGAGGTCAGAGGAGAATGGGCCGACTGATTCAAGCTGATAGAACAACCTTGAGGCGCACAACCTTGAGGCGGATGGGCTACAACAGCAGAAGACCCCACCGGGTACCACTCATCTCCACTACAAATAGGAAAAAGAGGCTACAATTTGCAAGAGCTCACCAAAATTGGACAGTTGAAGACTGGAAAAATGTTGCCTGGTCTGATGAGTCTCGATTTCTGTTGAGACATTCAGATGGTAGAGTCAGAATTTGGCGTAAACAGAATGAGAACATGGATCCATCATGCCTTGTTACCACTGTGCAGGCTGGTGGTGGTGGTGTAATGGTGTGGGGGATGTTTTCTTGGCACACTTTAGGCCCCTTAGTGCCAATTGGGCATCGTTTAAATGCCACGGCCTACCTGAGCATTGTTTCTGACCATGTCCATCCCTTTATGGCCACCATGTACCCATCCTCTGATGGCTACTTCCAGCAGGATAATGCACCATGTCACAAAGCTCGAATCATTTCAAATTGGTTTCTTGAACATGACAATGAGTTCACTGTACTAAAATGGCCCCCACAGTCACCAGATCTCAACCCAATAGAGTAAGGGTGTCACCGAAATTAAAAAAAATTCGAATGATCGAATTAAAAAATGGAATCGTCGATGCTGCCACGCCCCCATGTCAAGTCCGGTCGGCGTGCCAAGCGGAAAAAAAACACGCGTGTTGAAAAGCTGCGAGTCTATGGTCAACCACCTCTAACTTAGCTACAGCCATTCAAAAGATAGCATGGCAACTGCAGATGCAGGAGACCCATCGACTGAACTTGAACCCCCTCCTCTTTCATTGAAGTCGCAGGTGTGTAAGTTTTTTGGATTTCCAGTGAGTTATGTTGACAACGTTCGCACTTCAAAAAAGCCACAGTTTACTTTGCAGACATCCCAAGTCTCGCGGAAGTTCCTGGAGTCTCCCGCATATTGATAGCGGCTCCCTGATGCCCGCAAATTAGTTAAAATCTCCCGAAATCTAGAGTGAGTGAGCGAGCGACAAAGAGCGCGCAATCGCGCATGCGAGACAGAAAAAACTGTGCTCCAAACCGTATAGCGCGCGCACGGGAGAGAGCGAGAGATCTTGCGTATGTGCCTCATAAAGCGCATGTAAGACAGAGAGCATCCGTTTCGGCTTTAAAAAAATAAATGTAAAAATCGAGAATCGAATCGAACCGTGACCTTAGAATTGAAAATTGTATCGAATCGAGGATTTGGAGAATCGTGACACCCCTACATTGGAGCATCTTTGGGATGTGGTGGAACGGGAGCTTCGTGCCCTGGATGTGCATCCCACAAATCTCCATCAACTGCAAGATGCTATCCTATCAATATGGGCCAACATTTCTAAAGAATGCTTTCAGCACCTTGTTGAATCAATGCCACGTAGAATTAAGGCAGTTCTGAAGGCGAAAGGGGGTCAAACACATTATTAGTATGGTGTTCCTAATAATCCTTTAGGTGAGTGTAAGTAGTTAGGTTAAAATGAAGGTTTGAAATTATCACCACATAACACAGGATTTTGTCCTTTTCCACCCCCACACATATATGGTCGTTTCTCATAGAAAGTATTGTGCTGCACTGTTCCTCCTCCTGAATGACTCACTTTCCTGTCTCTTTGAGACTACATCTCACTTTAGCCTCCATGTCTCACTCCTTGACTTGCGGTAATCAGTTCCTATGCCAGGAGTCCAGTCTGTTCACAACAATAAAACAGATATTTACCCTTTTCAGATTTATTCAGTTTTCATGAATGGTTCTATGAAGAACATTCAAAAGTGCAGTAAGTGATTTCTGAGAAATGCTGTTGAAAGTGGATAGGACCGAGAGCCATAACACACTTGTAGCCAATCAGCAGTAATGGGCGTATACACTCATGACATGAGGGTGGAGTTGCCTTTGTGTTTGTGAATTGGGAGCAGAGCTATCAAGATAAAGTGATGGGGTGTGATCATTTTGGGTATGGTTGTGTTTGTTTTGGTGATTTCAAATATCAACAGCGCTTCTCAGAAATCACTTACTGCACCTTTAACATTCATGGAACCTTTCCATTCCACAAAAGGTTCTTTATAGTTTGAAAAAAAAAAAGATTCTTCAGATAAATATAATGTTCTTCAAGCTAAGAAAAAAAAATTGGTTCCTTTAGTTTAACTGAACCTTTGACTGAAAGGTTGTTTGGGGAGCCAAAAATGATTCTTCTATGGCATCACAGTGTAGCTGTCGTGTCTCTCATTTCACCGTGATGTCTTTTTCCTTTTATATAATTAAAGCTAAAATCAATATTTAATGTCCATTTAATTATTTGGTAATCAACAGCCATGTAATAAGCAAGAAAATGAACATTCACATGGTCATTGTCACAAAATAAGCCCCCACTGGATGATCAAGATCCTGTTGTGAAGCAGAAAGGTTTGTGGCATACTTTGGGGGTTTATTTTTCAATTGTGACCAGCTGATTGTACATGATTACCCCTTATGAAGTCATTAACAATCATTATAAAATGTTTAAACACATCAGTAGTCTGTGTACATCCCATAATGTATGCACATGAAAATATCAATCAAAGTTTCAGGAAATTTCAGGTATTTAAATGTACGTTAAATAATGATCTGCAAAGCGGTTTTCAAAGTATTTTGGTATTATTAATTATTACATTTTACAAACTCACTGTAAACTACAAAATACTTTCTCACAATATAGCTGAAATGTCATGACTGGCCGTTTTTTAGGTCTACGAGCAGCTTTATGATACGTTGGACATTATAGGTGGGCCCGAGGTCCGAGCACAAGCCACTGCCAAGGTAACTTTTTACCAAAAATCTGCCACTAAGTTAATCAAGAATGATCACCATATACTGAAGGAAACACTTATTTGATCTCTTTTTTCCCCCAGGCCACAGTAGCAGCGTTCGCAGCCAGTGAAGGCCATGCACACCCAAGAGTGGTTGAACTCCCTAAAACAGACGAGGGGCTCGGGTTCAACATAATGGGGGGAAAAGAACAAAACTCTCCCATCTACATCTCCAGGGTCATCCCAGGAGGTGTTGCTGACCGACAGGGTGGTCTGAAGAGAGGAGATCAGCTGCTCTCTGTTAATGGAGTGGTATGCTGTGACAGTGTGTTTTTGAGATGTATAATTTAGCAGCTATATTTTTGCATGTGACCATGGCTTTGATTTCAAAAGCCACAATAACATGTTTACATGCTTGCAGACTTCAAAATGTCCTTCATTTGTTTATCATTGTGTGTAGAGTGTGGAGGGAGAACACCATGAGAAAGCTGTAGAGCTGCTAAAGGCAGCTCAGGGTTCAGTGAAGCTGGTGGTGCGTTACACCCCTAAAGTCCTAGAAGAGATGGAAGCCAGGTTTGAGAAGATGAGAAGTGCCAGGAGACGCCAGCAACATACCAGCTACTCGTGAGTGTGACTTTATCACTTAATTTCCCTTTCCTTTTTTCCCCTGTGGTTCTTTCCTTTTTCTCATCTTCTCTCAGCCGATTAGTAATCAGAGGACATTTTTGTTTCTTTAAAAGTAAGCTACTGTACGCTACTGTTCAAAGGTTTTTCAGAAGTCTCTGATGCTCACCAGGGCTGCATTTATTTGATAAATATTACAGTAAAAACAGTAATATTGTGAAATATTATTACAATTTAAAATAACTCTTCTATTTTGATATATTTTAAAATGTTATTTATTCATGTGATGGCAAAGTTATTTTATTAATTTATTTCAGTCTTCAGTGTTAAATGATCCTTTAGAAATCATTCTAATATTCGTGCTCAAGTAACATTTCTTATTATTATCAATGCTGAAAACAGTTGTGCTGCTTAATAGTTTTATGATGCATTTTTAGGATTCTTTGATGAATAGCGAGTTCAAAAGAACAGCATTTATTTGAAATGGAAATCTTTTGTTACATCACACTAAATATATTACTGACCCCAGACTTTTTAATGGTTGTGAATTTATTTATAAAATTAGTTTATAAAATCGTATTTATAAAATTAGTTTGAAGCTGCCTTTTTCAGTGTGCAAACTTTTTTTCAATGGTTTGTGGTCCTGCACCTGTTTTCCAATTAGGCTGTTTGGGATGTGCATACCTTCTTTGTATATTTGATTCTTTTGTGAATATAACATCACCATCATATTTTTTTTATTACAGTAGACTATATGTATAGAATAGACTGCTAAAATAATTAAATTAAATAAAAAATGTCATGTCCTCTGGCAATTTAAATGTTTTTAATGAAACACGGGACATACTATTGAACGTGCAAGTAGCCTATGGGCTGGTTCACACAGAACAAAGCAAAAATGCAAGACTCTTGCAGTGGAATGGGGAAAAACCGCAATCAAAAAGTTGAACTTACTTTAACTTGAGCGCTACATTTTTAGAAGGGCGTGTCATGCGCAAGAAGCTGCAAAAGACACAAGTGCAACAGTCAAACATGACGTCAAGCGCTTTTACATAGAAAAATTATGGAAAAGCAGCGCCGTGGAATGCAAAAACACGTTCTGTGTGAACTTTTTTTCTGTATGTAGAACTATCTGTATTTTAACATTTCCCCATCATTGTCTTTTCACCGACAGGTCTTTGGAGTCCAGGGGTTAACCAGTCTTAACTTCTGACTGCCCTGCTGATCCATTCTCCCACCCTTTCTGCTCCTGTAGGATGACAGAAGACGCTGGGGAGATCAGTGTAGACTACCCTTAGATATTTATGTTAGTGGAACGATCTCAAAACATGTAGACCTCAAATATACTATTTTCCCTGGCCATGCAGAGGGAGAGACTGCATAGTGCATTTGGTCTGTCTTGAGTCTGATTTTCTATTGTATTCTTATGTGGAACCTGCACCCTGTGATATGCTCTGTGTGTGTGTGTGTGTGTGTGTGTGTGTGTCTGTTAGCACAGAAGAGAGTTTTAACAATTGCCTAGAGGGTGCAAATAGCACACAGTATGTGTACTTGTAGGACAAAATGTGTCTTTTGCTGTAGGATTATTAATGAACTGAATGGCATGATGGTTACTACCTAGACCATTATTCATTCACTCACTTATCGAGTCTGTGTTTCAGAAAACATGCATTGACAATAGAGTTAAAGCTATGCATCACATTTACAGTACAAGTATTCTTGTCTCATGTGTTCCACTCTGAGAACTACATCAGGATAACAAACACTGTTATTCCAAAAGACACTTCCTGAATGAACCGATTGCTCTGTTCTAAGCATGCTATACTCAAATAGGGTTGTCATGAAAATGTGCTGCTATGAGTGGCTTTGTTCTGCCAATCATAGTGCCTATGTTCAATGCTTGAATTGTTTTTGTTTATTTATATATTTATTCATACATTAAAATCAACAATGTAATTTAATAGTCTGGTGAGTTAATTTATGCCCAATGTCAGTTGTTTATAAATGTTTAATATGGTAATCATAGTTTGGACAAAATACCATAGTTGGTTCAGGATAAATTCAGGATTTGAGAGACCAAATGCACCATAAGCTGAAAATATATTGGGTAGAAATGTCTCCTTTGTCAATGGGGGACTCATCACCCATGATTGTTTGTTTGTATGTATGTATGTATGTATCTCTATTAATATTTAATTTAAATAATATACCATTTATTTTATATTAATGAGAGTGAGCATTTGTTTTGCATTATGGTTTATGAAAGTTTAACTCTGATGAATTCTCATTAAAAAAAATGTAATCGGAATGGTCACAAAAAGAATTTCTTTCTTTTGATTTTGAGGTGAAATTTGACTGGCACAGAACTTGTTTAAATAGATTTTATTAAATTCACATCTAATGTTGTGAACCTCCCGAATGTTAACCGCTGTCTGTCAAAAAAGGAAGAAAAACCAAATGAAAATATATATTTTAAAATCTTCTCATCGTAGTATAATAGTGACAGAAATAACTGTAATTTTTTTCTAAAGTTTTAATTTAATTTTTTACTTTATTTTATCGTTTAAGCATTTTAACTATGGGTTAATGTTTCTTCAAAAATGAAGCTCATAGATCGAGGACTATTTTACCGTTTATTCCTCGCGCAATAATTTATCTGACCGCTAAAGGACGCGCGTTCGTTTCCATAGCAGCAGATAAACTAAACAGACTCCGTTCCTATGGATGGATTATCTGTGACTAAACACATCAAGGGTCTTTTCAGTAATATGCCACTTGTCTAATTTTCGACGGATAGGAGTTCCTGCATCTATTTGATTGTTTATTTTCAGTTTTGTGGAGTAAATCAAATGGATAACCACAGACGAAAGTTCCAAACTAGCACAACCATTGGACATATGTATTTGCAGCCTTCTCCGTTTTATTTAAAAACGTGCAAGGTAGGGTCACCACCTGTCGATTTATTAAGATATACAAAATTATAGTAACCAAAGTTAGCTACAGCAGTTGTTGTTACTGTTAAGCTGGCAGCTTGCTATTTTAGCAACTAAGTTAGGCTAACGTTAAGTTGTTACTTTGACCAAAAACGAAACTGAACCAAATAACGTTAACAAAGAATTTCGTCTGTTTACACGCCTATATTAACTATTTTTACATTTACAAAACAATAATTGTAGAATAAGAATTAAGTTACACTTTGTCAGAAACTATTCGCATGGGATTTTGTTGTTGTTGTTGTTGTTGTTAATTAGAGCTTCGATACCATGTGTACTGACTGTAAAGGTACTGAACATGAAAGACCTGAAAAAACAAGATGTGTTACTAACAAATATACCTTCAAGCCACTGGCGTAGCCACGGGTGTGCCGGTGCCACCCACAGTGGCAGCTGGCACACCTAAAAATAGTCCAGAATAATTTTTTAAGTCTTGATATAAAGAAAAAAAATCTAAACTTGACCTATTGTTATTTACTTACAATTTGTTAATTTAAAATGTAATTAAATGTTTTAATTGTTATCGTTAAAAAAATCTGCCGACATTTGGACTGCCAACCAATCCGCAAACAGCCTCTGACTGTCTTACGGTAACACGGTTGCGCTGTTGAGGCTCGTGCCTCATGAGAAATGGAAACAAATGAGCCCAGATCACACAAAGAAACTTAATGAACATGCACAGCGGTAAAAATTCATGTGGAGTTCTTATATTTATAACATATGATATGATACAGTTAAGCAACATCACACAACCACAAGTGCAATACCATCACGATTGAAAATGTACCACTGATTTCATATGATATGACAGTTTAATAAACAAATTAATATTAAGTCACTTACATTTTAGACAAAATATTGACTGTTTTTTGTTGTATTTGAGCAGCGAAAATAGTTCCAAACAAAGATCACAGCAGAACTACAGCACATCTCACCAGAACACATAACCGCATTACTGAATCATGATTCAGCGTTTTGAATGAATCGGTTGAGTCAAAGATTCAATGACCCATTAAACAAATGCCTCATTCTTAAACAATTCAGCGTTTTGAAAGAATCGTTTGAATAAATGGCTCAACGACTCACTAAGTAAGACGGCGATCTGCCGCCACCTATTGGTGGTTTAGTTTTGTGTTTAAAAGTATCATTCTTTCCAATATTTCATATTTGTATATTCAAAAAACATTTAAAACAATCTCATAACATTATTTAATGCCATGGTAATTTTTCACTGTAAATTATTTAATTTGATTGGTAGCAGCCAGTGTCTTATTATTTTAATTTAATTTATTGATCAAATTTAAGAATTTAAAATGAAAGATGAAGCATAGGCTATATTTAAAACGATTAAGGAAAAATGCTCTTTATAAAGGTTAAAATATCATAAATATGCAGATTTAAATATGTCAAAGTTGACTCAACACTGATGAGAATATTGCTTTATTATTGCATTTTTAGTAATTTTTTTACTTGGACAAGTGACCGATTTACTTGTTCGAAGGACAAGCACATGAAGAGGCTTTATGTCGAGCCCTGAGTTATATTTTATATAGTATTATGGTTATTTGGCGCTGAGTAGCCTATAGTTTTACACATCAGCCCAGTCTATTCTGTAAAGTTAGAGATAGGCAAAGTCTGGGTTTATTGCACATTAATCTGACAATAAATGTGGCACACCCAGTTTTTCTTATGCACACCCAGAGACTCTTTTCTGGCTACCCTAGTGCTTCAAGCATCTTCTTGTCACTGCCAGAATGCCCCTCTTCCTCCAGTCCTCCAGCGTCAGAAAAGAGTGCCGTCCTCTGCTCACTTCTCTCTCACCTCACACACTGAGCATGACCGAAAGCCACTAAATGGACCTCTGTACAATGAAATCCACTCTAAAGCCCCTCCGCACTGGACCACACACTTCCTCGATGAGCTGGCCCAGAGGGTGAGATCTGTGTGTGTGTGTGTGTGTGTGTGTGTGTGTGTGTGTGTGTGTGTGTGTGTGTGTGTGTGTGTGTGTGTGTGTGTGTGTGTGTGTGTGTGTGTGTGTGTAAAAGATAGTTTTTCTTTGGAGAATGTCCTTTTTGTTTTTGGAACTGTATATACACTTTTGTCATTTATGTTTGATCCTCCGCAGCTCAGAGACCATCCAACGGTGCGAGTGGTCTCTAACCCCATCAGTGAAATGCAGGACCAGTACAGAGGTCAATTAGCCGCATGTGCACCTCTTGGTGAACACTATAGCAAGATACAGGTGAGATGAAGATGATCATTATAGGCCCAGGTGAAGTTTGCACTTGTCCATCCCTTTCTTTAAAAAAAGTTAAAATCTGGGTCACAGTGAAGCACTTACAATGGAAGTGATTTCTGTCAATCCTATAGCATATATAGCATATGCTGTAAACAATATGCATCATAACATGATGTTAGTGTGAAAACATTAACAATCACTTAATAACTTTTCTGTGTAAAGTTGTTTCCAATTTTACAACTTCATCAGCATGAGTGCAAAGGCTAAAATGACTTAGAGCTTTACAGCTTAAATAATGCACAAGATTTAACAGAAAATTTATTATTTTAGTTATTTTATAAAATTTAGAAGCATTTCTGTTTTAATACCTCCAAAAATGTCCCCATTCAATTGCATTGTAAGTGTGCCACTGGAATCTTTTTTTTTTTTTGGTAATCAGTATTAAGCTACAAATGCTGTCAAGTGAGCTTAAAGGGATAGTTCGCCAAAAAAAGTGAATGTTCTCTCTCTCTCAAGTTTTTCCAAACCTGTATGACTTTCTTTCTTATGCAAAACACAAAAAAAAGATATTTAGGAACCTTGGTAACCAGTTTTGGTGATCTTTGATTTCCATTGTATGGAGAATTCTGAGACATTTTTCGAAATATCTTCTTTTGTGTCCCACTGAAGAGAGAGAGTCATACAGGTTTGAAACAACATAAAGGAGAGTCAAAAATGACAAAACGTGGATTATTGAGTGAACTTTCCCTTTAATTTATATCAACCCCAGAATATTCCTTTAACTGTGCTCTATAAGTGGGCTTAAGGAGCTTTTTTGGAGAGTGGAGAATAGAAATGTATTTTAAAAATGGTGTGGACGAGGGAATTTCAAACATCAATATTAAAAAATGCTAATTCATGTAAAGTATCTTAATGGATGACTCTCACAGCTATGAGGATTCAGGAGCACTCCGGCTGTTTTATCTGCACCTGAGCTTCTGGGCTGATGAAATGACTCACACTTCTCTTGATTTTACTCAGGCACTGTACCGACAGCTGGAAACGGCTCAGGCGTTCATGCAAGAACCAGCCCGTAGCACAACCAAAGCAGACTTCAAGCACTTTCACAGGTAACTCTCCACCCCTAGAGGGCAGTGTGAATGCACTGGTGGATTAAATGCTAATTCCAAGATCTGAGGTCAGCAGTGGTGGCTTCTCAAAAGTGATGATTGAGATCAAAAGGTTTACCGATCAGATTCAATCCCAGGATGTAAGTGGAGGATAATGTACTAATTTAGTAATCAGCTTTCTGGATACCATTAGAGCGAAGCATCCATCCCAAGAACATCACTTCAGGGGGTGATGTAAATCTGTGATCTGGCCCGTAGTGAATCATGCAGTTAAAGCTGCAACTGGTTCTTGACTTTTGAACGTGTACCACAGAGCTGCACACAAGATATCTCACATTGCTATGATTAGTTAGAATTACAGTGCACATAATACACTTTTAGTTATCTAACTGACCAAATAATGTCTTCAAACATGGTCAAACCTTCAGGGTCAGATCTGATCACAACACAGTTTTTTAGGTGACTTAACGAAATAGTTCACCTAAAAAGTAAAATTCTGTCTTTATTTACTCACCCCCATTTCATTCCAAACTTGTATGACTTTTAATCTTCTGTAGAACACACACATTTTTTAAATTTTAATAGTTTTTAAAAGTTGTCTTAGCATTTGTTTTTGTCTGTACAATGTTGTTTTGGACCCCATTTATCTTCATTGTATGAACGAAGACTGTTGAAACATTCTTCAAAAGTTCTGCAATGTGTTACACAAAGTCATACAAATTTGAAACAATATGAGGGTGAGTAAATGATGACAGACCTTTCATTTTTGAGTGAATGATCCCATTAATAATCATTAGGCTTAAGGTTAATCCAACATTGAATATGGCACATCAGATGGATGCTTTATTTTTCATGTTGGCTTGCTGCAGGCAGATTGAAATGATTTAGTGAACCATAGCTCATCTCACCTTCTGGCTTGGCCTCCTGAACCCTGTCAGCTCTTGATTGGTGGGCTGCACTCAAGGTCACAAACACACATTGACACTAATTCACACACCTCTTCACATTTGTGCATCTTTTTTTTAAACTGGTACATCTGCTTTGCTGACTTCATAACTAAGAACAAATTGTTTTAAGAGCGCTTAAAGCTTTGTGTGTTTTAGCTTATTTTTTATCGAGAAAGCAGTGTCATATATGGCATATATACTAAGATGTTTCCTATGCTAAGAATGAAGAGCTTTAGTCTCAGAGGACCCACAATCTCCCAAATGTGTTTCTATTGACAAAGTAACATATGGACTACTAAGTGAATGGTCAGCATAGAGATAAGGCAAGAAGATAATGGACCTCAAAGCACTAGTGCGTGCATGCAATGTATTAATACTCTTCTGTGTGCCCTGTGCCTCCTCTTTACCCACTAAATCATTTTCTCCTTCTTTTTCTTAGTCATTGATAATCCTCTTTTTCAGGTCAGATTTGTCTCCTCGCTCCGTCCTGGATGCAGCTACCTTTAATGGAAAACTTACCAAGAGCGGGGCTCACAGCCGACTTCCTGCTCACAAAGCTCCATCCACTTTATCATGTCAACCCCGGCTGCCTCGCCCACCTCTCCCTTTGCCCCACAGGGGCAAAAGCAGTCTGTATATGGACAGTTTTATGGTACCTGTGCCTCCCTCAACATCACAAGCTGCTGACATTGCACAAAGCGGGGTGAAATGGGAAGAAGATGGTGGTAGAGGCCTGTTACTGGACATTTTAGGTGTTCCTAAAATGTATAGTACTGAGAATCAGACATATGGAAGAAATAGGATGTCAGTGGTATAAGAAAAAAGTTTGATTTTCAGTTTTGCTGTAATTGATCTGAACTTAAACAAAAAATGGTTTCATCAATATTGCTTAATTTCTGTTCTTTTCCTGCGTCACTCAGAGGGTCTGTAATAAATGGAGAACAAAACATGTTAGAAGTGATTGGTGGAAACATTATTGATTTATTGATCTGGAGTGTGTGCCTTTTGTGGCTATGTTTTCTTTATCCTTAAAGGGATCGTTCACTCAAAAATGAACATTCAAGATTACAGGAAGTATGCTAAAAAAGAATCCTAGAGAAAAAAGACGGAAGACCATGGGGAGGCAGACATTTCACTGAGGAGGCATCTGGCTGCACATCTAGACAACCCAAGAGGGCTGCACTACCACTCTCACAAAGAGAGCCGAAAACATAACAGAGAGGGTGGTAATGGGAAAAATATAGAGAATTTGGAAGAAGATTGCAATTTAGTCCAAATTTTGTCCCACCCAGTTTCTTCCAACCTGCACTTGCGACATCTCACTCTCCTCCCCCAGCTCTGCCTCCTGCAATGTGCCAGAGAGAGAGAGGGAGAGACTGATTTAAGGCCATATATGGAAGCTAGATTTATAAAAATTAAGGAACAGGTGAAGGCAAAGATTACGAAGTGGAGGAGGCTAGATTTATCTTTTAGAGAACTATTAAAATCAGATAAATGGGCTAAGGGACAGTTATGGCCATTAATAAAATATCAGAATAAACATTATTAACCATGTCTAGACACATTTGACCTCTTATTGTCCTCACGTACTATATTTTAATTAGAATATTATACAATCTAGCCTACAATTTTTAATGCAATAAAGCTCAATTTCAGAAGTTTCCAAATGTTGGTGTCCCTTCAGGATATAATTTTGTTTCCCAATATCTACCTCCTTTTGCCCAGCTTACATTATTAAATTTTCTTGGATGTTGAATCAGTTTAAGCAGAATTCTGAGACCTGGCCTGGTGCTTGTCCTAAGTGGTGTAGCTTTGTTGTCTCTTTCACAGAGACACAAACTGTGTGTATGTGTGGAACTCCCATAAGAAGGAGACACAAATCTGTATGGAGTGACTGGAGATCAGGGCTACAGATTTACACTGGTAATTTACAAGCCCAGGAAAAACACACTGACCGTATATACTATAATTTTTGTGTAGTATTTCAAATAAATGCACTTTAAAAGTGAATTTTAAGCTCCAAGTATTGATCCTTCAATTTATGTGATCTATGAGTTCAAGTCTATCTATCTATTTATCTATCGTAAACTTAATCGTTCGTTTAATTTTATAATTCTATATGAAGTGGGTATTGGAATGTGTTCGTTTTTTAAGGGCTAAAAAAAATCGTGTAAAAACGTGACACTGGACGAAATGCTGGAGATAGCGGCAGGTTTGATTCTTGGCGTGTATATGGTTAAATAGCACAGGGTGGGGTTTGGGGAGGGGGCACCAGCTGCCACCTTTCCCTTTAAAGAGCTGAAGGGAGGGAACACCACAGAGGGATCCCATGTCACCTTTAGATTAAGGACTAAATTGCATGGAAATACAGATTTACAAAACCAAAAGATCGACAGTGAAAGAAGGGAGGGAAAAACGGACGGGAGAGATAAAGGGAGACAGACAGCTTCAGGAATAACATTTCTAGTCGTGCTGCTTGTTCGCCATAAATAAATTCACACAGACCTCTCAGTCTGCAACCTGGTTACGGTCTTTTTGACCCTGGACAACGGGAGCAGGTGAAGATACGGAAGAAAGGATGCTAAAACTGAGAAGAAAGGGATAGACTGTTAATGGAGTGAGTGCATGAAGATTAAAGAAACAGAGAGAGGTGTTTCCCCGCTGCTCGTTTCGCTTGGATGGATAGACTGTTTCGTTTAGGGAATAAAAGTAGCCTAATTGGTTAACACGAGCTTTGGTAAATCATAGAAATGCTTATTTATCAGGGCGAAAATTATATAATAGACCTGTAACACCCATGCATATAACGGGAGTAATTTATTTGAGGTGCAAGGGTAGCAGAGGTCAAACATAGGCGATATATATAATAAATATATAGATGTTAAGAAAACTAGTCTTTTATATCACTTAAGGAACTGGGCGACTACGCAGTATAGCTCGTTTTGAACTGGCAGTTCTTACATTATTCATAACTGTTGCCATTTTATAGAAAACGAAATCTTATGTTTAAGTATTCTGCACAGTCATTCGGACCCCACGCCAGATCGAGGATCCCTCCATTCAGTCAGAAAACACAAAATTTCACGTAGCGTTTTTGTGCAGTTTGTGTGTTCATGTGCGTGTGTTCAGTAACACGCACACTGCACGCACGCGAACAGAGCCTGACCCAAAGCGAGTGAGTATGTAATATAGGTGTTTGTGCTGTGTCTGTGTCGTGACTCGTGATCTTGTGTTCAAGTGACAAAAGTATTTCTGTCTGTGTGCCCGGCCGGTGTACCCATGCAAAGACCAGGCCTGCCAACCCTCTGCCAGTCAACGGACTCAACAAGTAGCCTAGTCAGGTTTACTTTGTTTTCCTCTTATAAACCAATTCTGCGAATTATGGAATGATTTGGTTACCATAAAAGTCACTTCGAGTTCGCGAATAGAATTCCCGTTAGCCTGAGTAGGTATCCATGGCGAATCAATCCATGATAGCCCATTTATTAGGCCTACTTGTCACATAATCATATATTTACACAATTATTAATATTTCACGACGACCTTTAGTTATTTACTTTTTTTATGTTTATTATTTTACAGTTAGCTAAGGTGCTGACAGGAAAAAGTAGGCTCCATGAAAGTCACTCAATGATTCGCACACTGACTTAAACCCCTTAATTTTTTTAAAGGTAGGCCTATTTCTGGTATGTTACATTTTGAGTTGTCAGTCCACAAATATATGGACGTTTCATGTCCCACAATGATTGTGTCTGATTTTATTCCCCACATTGCCATGTCACATGTCACCGTGTCTATCAAAGCTGTATTGGCTTGATGCAGGTGTCTTTTCACTATGTTAGCATAAATGTCAAATCTCCTTTATACCTGTATACACACTCTTTTCTTATCCTCTGAAGCAGATCCCTAATTCTGTTTTATTTTAAAGAGAGTCAGGTATATGCCCGACGTATGTTAGATAACTCAGTGTTCTCATTCCAGCCACTGCATAAGCAGCTTGTGTGACAATACTCAGTCAAAAGTATATTTTGGCTGTGGATGGAACTCTTTTCATCCTCCCATAATACTCTAACAATGATTCTCAACTGGAGGGTCCCCAAAAAATGGTTCTGATAAAGTTGTAGATAATAACAATGCTAAATACAGTTAAGAATAGCTAAATCAGCTGTTAAAATGGAGGATGAAACATTTCCCCTTGTTTTTTGTTCTTGACATTTTTGACTGTGCTTCTAATTCTACTTTATAGTATGATATTAACATATGTTCATTGTTTGGTAATAGGGACATTATCTTGAAGCAGTTGAGAACGACCAGTTTAAGCAACACCAACTTGTTTTCGTCTTCCTCTACACTTTCTCATGCCAGTTAAACTTTTTCTGTTTATTCCTCTCAGTCTCTGGTCCCTCCCCTTCTCCCTCCCTCCTTCACCCACTCACGTCCTATTGGCAGGACCTTATTTCAAATCATTTACTCTTCCTCCTGCTGATGCCTTTCCATGATTTCGCATCCTCACTAATATACCCCTTCCTGTCAGTGTGACCCTTACCGATCACCTGAGATGACCTTCTCTGTCCTCCGTCTGGTTTTCAATTCCTTTTTTTTTTTTGGTCACCCTACTCCATTCTTTCCCACCTCTAAGAATAGTTTCCATCAAGTTCATGTGTGATTTGGCTTAACACAATTATATCCCATCTCTCTCCGGCTTCATTCCCTGAGTACTTAATAGGGGACTATAAAGGGATGGTAATTAACCAGAGAGGGCACTTTTATTAATTAGGTTTTAACGAGAGCTAGAGCTGGGGTGGGGTGGGGTGGGGGGGGGCTTATAACTATCTTAAGAACACTGTTAGTGTTAGATATGGGAATATAGTCATGTAGCCTACGTCTCAATTCTGTCACTGTAAGATGAGTCTTCTAAGCTCCTTTCTGTATCTCTTTCTCTTGGCTGAAAAAGAGTGGGCCTTTTGAAAAGGACTTCTGTTCTCAGCAGTCAGAGTGGAGTGATTATATAGTTTCAAAGCAGAGGTCAAAGTCTGACTGATGACCTTCTGAGGATATATCGTATTATGCATGTCTGCCAATGCTGTGTAGTTTGTCTTTGCACAGCACAAATTCATTTTAAGCTAATTAATTGTGCTGTGACATGGCTTTTTTTTTTGCGAATGTCTCTATGTTTGTGTACGCAAGCGTCCTTGCTCTGTTAATTTATTTTCTTTTAGTGGTATTCCACAGGAGACGTCGATATGAGCAACTCGGCTAAGAGTAGCTTAGTGCACACAAATGAGAGAGAGAGAGAGAGAGAGAGAGAGAGAGAGAGAGAGAGAGAGAGAGAGAGAGAGAGAGAGAGAGAGAGAGAGAGAGAGAGAGAGAGAGAGAGAGAGAGAGAGAGAGAGAGAGAGAGAGAGAGAGAGAGAGAGGGGAAGGGATTGCAAAAAGCCTCAACAATCACTGGGCTCAAGCAGCAGGTTGAGGCTGAGAGATAATACCTGCTTGGTTTGTATAAATCAGCAATTATATTACATTTAAGTGATTTCTGTTACTTAAAAGAGTGTATGGGCTAAAAAGGGACACAACCCTGTATGCAATGCATCGACATATGGTTTGCATAAGGCATCCATACCTCAGTCGGGGAAAAAGCTTGAAGAGGAGGGGGTACTGCAGTATTTTGTGCTGTGCAGTTCCCCGATGAAGCCTCTAGGTGGCCTTTGAGCACCGCTGAGCTTCAACTGCAGTGGGATAGCAAGTAGAAATATCCAAAGAACCAACACTGCACCAGACAGAGAGAAAGAGAGTTAGAGTGAAGGTATAATGCAGACGCAGTACAGCATACTGTAAGACAGAAGAACAGTAGCGTAGATATGGGTCAGATCTACTTCCTTCACATAATAGTGCATGTATGTATCACTTCTCTTTGACAATTGTTTCTCTAAATTGAATAATTTATGAATGGAGCCTCATTTACCTTTACTGCAGTCATTCCTTCACATTCCCCTCAGTGGCCGTAACCTGTTCTCTCCGTTTTTCCTCTCTCCTCGCTCTCTGTCGATAGAGTGCTGTTGTCTTTTATAGGCGTATCTGTCCTTACATCCAACCCCCATCCCAATGGACACACTATATACTTCCCCCTTATCCAGGCACACACTTAACAATGATTTCCCTTTTATGGGGGCCTTTTTTTACTTTGTTAGTACAACTTTTTTCCCCACCTAGTTTCCTCTCAGTTTCAGGGTTTCCTATTCATCTTTTTTTTTTTTTTTTTACTCATTTGTGTTCCTTATAATTATTTACTTTACCACCATAAGCTTGTTATATCTAAATACCTTACAAATACTCCATTGGTTTAGCCGATGTTGAATGTTGGGCTGCTCAGGCAAACATAGTGTTTTGATAGTGCAGCAGAGCCAAAGTGTTTACACTTTTGAGGATTTAGTTATATATAATTAAATACTATACTTTGTAACAGCATCTATAACGCCTGCACAGTTGTGTTGATTTTTTTTATTTTTTATTATTACTTTATTTTTACATTATTATTGGTGATATTTATTTTAGTATGTTTTTTGTTTAAGACACTTCCTTGGATGTCTGGTATAATTTTTTTTTTAATTGCTCAACTTTTAACTATATTTCCAGTGCTTATACAGCCCTTAGCTTTAAATGATTAACTGAAACTCATACGCTGTCCATGGTGCTGAATGTAGAAACCAACCTAACTATCTTCAACTAGAGAAGCAGCGAATCAATTTACCTTGTTTCGTATGATTCAGCCTCTCTCCTTCCTACGGTTCTCACTCTCCTGTGATCTATGTTGTTTTAACAGTTAATCACAGGGGGACATAAGGGAAAGCAAGGGAAACAGTGAGCTGAGCAGAGTGGATAAGAGTGGATAAGTAATGAGTGAAGACAGTTTGACAGATATGTATGGAGCAGCCATGCAGCACAGCCAAACAACAGGCACACAGATATACGAGAGTTATTGTGAAAGCCGGAAAAGACAGCACAGCAAAACATGGGAGGAGGACATTTGTCTGTGAAATCTGACCCTTGTACACTGTTTTGCTAGCCAATCAAAAAAATTGCTTTGTGTAGTAACTTCTAAATTATCTTGTTTTATTCCATTTAAAAATCTGGTTTAACATGGCTGAATTTGACTACATTATGGTTACACTAACAAAAGTCATTTTTAAAGTTTAAATCAGGTACAAATAGATCCAATGGCACGTTACCACTTTTTTACAGTGTTTGATAATCCCAAGAGGAAAAGATAATAGCTTCCCTGCTCCATATTTCCAAAATGGGACATTTTGATTGGAAAAAGAGCGGCAGTACTCACTTGTTTCACCATACGGCTAAGAAGTAAAAATTCCTTCTCAGTGTAATGCCATGAAAATATGAATGCATGTTTGTGCATATCTAACCCTTTTTAATAGAATATTGTAATTTCGAAGATTGCATCCTCAAACAATTATGACTGCAACAAAGGTTAATACTGTACACTGACTGTACTGGTCTGCATAACATTAGTACTGCCCAAAGAGAGAAAGCGAAGGATAGTGTAAGAGTTAATGCTCTGCAGTCTTTTCTCCCTATTTTGTGTAGCTCAGCAAATAATCGTTCTGCCTTTAGCTTTTCTCCCTCTTCCTCCCACCCTTCTTCTCGCTCTCATTCTCTTCCTCTCCCTCTTTCTATTGGATACACTGAGAGCATGGTGTGAGGAGGGGGGTGGCTGTGAAACATTCAGTCATTTTCATCTCCCTTCCCTGTAATTGAGCAGAGTGTTTTAGTGAATTGAGGGACATGAGAGCTGAGTGATGGTAAAAGATGGAAATTGAGAGATGGGTGGGCATTTCAAAAGAGGAGGGGTCTCGTTCCTGTTTATTATGTGAAACTCACTCCTTCATTCGAATGCTTATCCCATTTACCTGCATCAACATTCATCTAATTTTGTATGTTTCCCAGGGTCATCACTAAAATTACACAATGTTTATGGACGGGTCCTTTCTTTTTCAGGCCCAATTAGTATAGGCTATACCATAAAAGACCGTAGTGGGCCCCCTCATGATGTCCCAAACAGCCTTAGGCTATATTTGCACTTTCTCCAGAATTTTAATAGGAATTTGACCATTGCAATTGCATTGTACCACCTATACAGAGCACATTCGCGACTGGTGCAAGAACTAATGATATGATGAGTTAAAAGCAGGTTACTTTTACCATCTTGATGATGTATAAAAGTATGAGCATCACTAATTTTCTTTTCTCTTCTTCTCTCCCACCGCAGGCTCCTCCTCCCCCCCTCCCCTCTCGGTTCTCTCTCCTCCTCTCCCTCCCCCTGCTCCTCTATGCTCAGTTCGGTGTGTGTCTCCTCTTTCAAAGGGCGCAAGGGTGGGAACAAGTCGTCCAACAAAGCATGTTACAGCGCAGACATGACTTGTCCTTCAGACAGCGAGAAAATAGTGATAAACTGCGGGGGGGTTCGGCACGAGACGTACCGCAGCACACTGAAGACGCTGCCTGGGACCCGCTTGTCCTGGCTCACGGAGCCAGATGCGTTCAGTAACTTTGACTATGACCCCAAATCCGACGAGTTTTTCTTTGACCGTCACCCTGCCACCTTTGCTTTCATCCTCAACTATTACCGCACTGGGAAGTTGCATTGTCCCAACGATGTCTGCGGTCCTCTCTTCGAGGAGGAGCTCGCGTTCTGGGGTATCGATGAGACGGACGTGGAGGCTTGCTGCTGGATGAACTACCGACAGCATCGGGACGCAGAGGAAGCGCTGGACAGCTTCGAGACGCCCGAGCCGGACCTGCCAGAGGACGACCCGGCGCTAACGGGCGGTGCGGACGGGGACTTGAAGAGGTTGTGTCTACAGGAGGATGGTCGCAACACCAGCAGGTGGAGTATCTGGCGACCCCGCATGTGGGCGCTGTTTGAGGACCCCTACTCCTCGAAATACGCCAGGGTGAGTTTACTGAGTTAGTGTATCGGCATCTTTCGAAATCTACTTTATTGTTTAACCTGTCTGTATGAGATTTTGAGCGCGCTTCACGTGAACTTCTTGTAGTATGTCCCTGTGTGAGTGTACATTGAATCAAGCTAGTTTGCAACAATCGGAATAGTCCACTGTCGTAACTTACTTGGCATGAGCTGATAAGTTGTAAACCTCTGGGAAGTTTGCTAGCTAAGTTTGGAGAGAAAATGACTTTGGGTCGTTATGTGGAGTCTTTCTCTGTCACTCTCTCTGAAAATGCAGCATTTTGTCTCGCTGTAACGCTCTCAGCATGCGCAGTGGGCTCCTCGGCACCTTTTTAAAACTTACCTTTTTGGTTCGGCTGTTCGTGTAAATTATGAAATGTTGAAAAATAAATGTGTTAATGGTTTGAAGAACGTTGTTATCCAGTTTGATTTCATACTCCGCTTCCAAGAATACTTTACTTTATTCTGGTTGGTCAGTCGCTGCATGCAGCCATCAAATATTTCTGAATAATTATGAGTGGCAACGCTGTAAAACTGACTGGTTTCCTTCATAGATGTGGTCGTAGGCTATTCAGTTCTCTCCGCAGTCGCTACAAGCTAATAAAACATTTTCCTCCCAAATCAATATTTAATGTCCATTTATTTATAAGTATGCGTGTAGCAAGCCAAATAATCCACAGCCAGACGGTCATTATCGCAAAAACAAACCCCTTAATTAATATACACGCATTCAGATCACACTCGCCAGTCATTGCGCATGCGCAAAGAGTATGCACATTTCGCTGTTGTCCATACTGCAGAACGGCACCTGGCAGACCCCTACGATATTGAACGCCAGGACATTTACCCTGAGGTGTACATCATTTAGTTTTGGCTATGAGCATTGCATTGCCTCGCAGATCTCGAAAGTTAGAAAAACGTTTCAGCAAAGCAGGAACAAGTGAGAAAACGCGCAATTGCTCATGACTGAATGAGTAGGCTACGTCTAATTCAGTTCCATTGGTCGTGAATCAGTGTGTGCATGAAATCGGACACTGGTGAGGACCCTAACTCACTATGCATTGGGACACTGATGGCTCTATTTCATGGCAACAGGACTGTATCTGGGGTATCTGGGGCTCTGGTGCAGGTTGTTGCTGTGGGTCCCCCTCGGTTGAAATCACAGGGCCTTCCTAAGGCCGGGGGCCCTGGCAATGTCCTTGTTGTACACCATCCTTACTGGCATTTATGAACAACAGCATCATGGATATTTTTTTTGTTATTTAAAAGTACTTTATGATAAATACTGCTGGAAGTTGCAACATTTCAGCTGTAAATTATTTATAAATGTTAGCTAGATTATGTTCATTACTTATCTAGCTTTGTATTTTTAATGCGGATACATAATTAAATAATTGTTTGTTTTTTAAAACATCTTTCACGTGTTGTCATATGCGGTGAGTAGTTGGCTCACATGATTATGTTTTTTGCTGTAGAACTTCCATTAAGGTGCATTGTGCACATTAAGCTGCACAGTCCTTAAAATAACCGACTCCCTGATCAGTGCCCTGATTGAGCTGATTGAAACTATGATAGCGAACATGTTGTCATGCTTGCAAAATATTTAGTAATGCTGTACCCTTTATTAAATGATGTGACCCATACCAATGGTAAGGTAGCCTATATGTTTAACCACAAGATATTTGAAAAAATTCTAGCTTATCAAAGCAAGTTACTGGTATCAGGTTGTGCTTAGGTTTGTATCCACATTGGGAGTACAGGATATTCGCGGTATCCCAGAAACTAGAGATTCCCGTGGGTCTTGCTTTTAACTGAATCAGTTTCCTGCTTACTCGGCAGAAGCCCCGTATATCACTGCCACCACAATCACCTGATAATCACTACACCTGAAGCTTAAGTTCGATTTTTTTCTGGGTGTCACGCTTGTGATCCCAATTTTGGAATACTGAGCATAATAAGGTCATTTGAATTCGTAAACTTTACACGGCCCAATTAGATGCACCAAACTATTTTCTTGCCATTTTAAGTGATTAATCATATCATCTTTTTTTCCTGTCAGACAATAATATCTGTCATTATATAAAAATCTGTAACGACTTTAGGAAAACAAAGTCACTTACTGACCCTTGTTTGAGAGATGTCTCAGCTGGAGCACATTAAAGGTAATTCACCCTTTGGCTCTCAGAACGTCATTCACTAGCTAGTGAACAGCAACCATTTATCTCCTTTATCATTCCAGGCTGGTTATTTAAGATATTTATCTCCCTCGTCACATCTAGGTCCATAGATCATAGCCATGAGAAGTCGATACATACTTGCTTTCTTAAATCCCCTGGGTTCCATTTAACTGGTCAGTTTTACTTTGTATTTTTGTCTGCATTTAATTGCAGAATTGCTCCTAATGTGTTTGAAGGGTCTGCGATTGTAAGTTACCCAGCTCTTCTCACTGTTCTCAAGGGGAGGGAGAGATGCCGTCATCGTTTTACTGCGTCGTCATTGAACGGAGGTCTTTTATCAACCGTGACACGCATAGTGTTTTATTAGCCGGCTGCTGTATGGGTGCAGGGCCTCGTGCCGGATTGCTAATCATCACTTACAACCTCCATGTCCCTTTCTCTGGCTGTGCTATAGCGTAACACTGCGGCGTCTCATACTAGCTGACTGCGCTCTGATTTCTGCTGCAGAGCAACAGAGGCAGAGCCTGTGCATTTGTGTATGTGTGTGTGCGTGCAGGCAATGCTTTTAGTCACTTTTTTCAATCTGAAAATATGCAAATGCATGCAAGATGTGTATTATCTAGATTTTTTGGCTACATTTTTAACTGATTCAGTTTTCATTTTAGGCACTAGAAGATGTCTTCAAAGTAAATGCTGACTTTTAAAAGACTGTAGTGTCGGGCACCATTAAATAAATAGCATGCGTGCGTATGTAAGTTGATTTATGGTGTCAGGACTAGAGGCTCTCTCTCTCTCTCTCTCTCTCTCTCTCTCTGGTTAAATCCCTGGTTTAAATCAGATGGTCCAGTGAGCCCATACATAAGTGAAGAGTTGCAGTAAACCCTGGCTTAGTATTGGCCAGATTTAAGGTTTCAGAAAACAGTTAAAGCAACACTAAGTAAGATTTTTTTACCTTAAAATAATGTTTGCAAAATCGTTTCAGTGGTTCATCAAGTCGTAACAGGGTGAAAGGCACTTATGCCTCCGCTTTGCAGTTCATCCGCTATAACCACGCTATGTAAGATTGCCAGATCGGGTCGCGTTTCTGTAGTTCTAATGAGACAAATCTGACTTGCTTTACGTCAAGCGTTACAATAGTCATTATTTTGTTTTTCTTCGTTTCTGATGTCGCAATACATCATACTTTCATGAAATCATGCAACATACTCTACCTTGTCTGTGGACATCGTTCATTCCAAAGCCGGTGCTGGATGAACAGAGAGCATGTGCGTGCGACAGTAGGCTGCGGTTGGCTAAATTATTTACGACAGCGGTAATGGACAATTCCGCTTCCAACCTGTAGGGCGACCGCAGAGGAAAAGTTACTTGGTGTTGCTTTAACTACAGTATCATTTAATTCAGGGGGTTTAAAAGTTTTGATGCCATGAACTCATGAACAAATATGATGATCCCCTTGAGACCCCCTTCCTAAACTATAAAATGCAAATATATTTTCATGTCTAAAGATCCAATTTATATTGTGAAAAAAAGTATTATAAAGCTGTCTAAAATATTACCTGGAAAATATTTACTTTAAATTAAGTTGACACTGTATTTTTTCCTTCCCTCATTTAGAGTTTTATTTAATTTTATTTTATTGTGAAAAGAATATATAATAAATATTTGAAATATATCTGGAAACTATTTACTTTCTATTAAGCAGACACTGTATGTTTTTCTACCTACCATTAGAGATTTTATATTTTATTTTGCAATATATACTGTTAAAAGATTTACTAAAAGTATGTGTAAAATATTACCTCCAAAATATTTCATTTCTAATAAGTTGACTGTATTTTTTATAGTTATTTTATTTGATCTTACCATTTATATTATGAAACTAATATGATAAATATGTGTAAAATATTATCTAGAAGAAATTTAGTTTCTATTACCTTGACACTATATAATTTCCTTCCCACCATTTATTTCATTTTTATTAATCTAGCACACTGACTCCAGTTTGACAACCACTCACTGATCTAATTGACAATTGTCACTATTGCATAATTTGTAATTCATGTGTGAAGAACTAGAGCAAAAGGTGCTTCATTTGGAGAGAAGACACAAAAGATACTTTACACACTGGAGTTGTAGGGCAGATTAATAAAGGAAGGTCACACAATAAAAACGTCCTCAATGACCGTTACCTGAGGAGCAAATACATAGTTTGCAGAATGATCGGAATGACTTTACTGTTGTTCAGCATCTCAAGCTTGTAGGTGAGCACATGTTGTATGGATAACAACCTGCGGGTGCATAGTCATTCACGTGCAAAATCCTATTCGATAAGGATGAACAACTATTAAATGAACTTCAGAGCTCTAGCAGCGTTTCTTAGCAACAGCCCGTAGTCAAAATAATCCCGCTTTGCAGTGCTCTGTGTATTTTGTTCCCACGTGCAAATATATATTTATATATATGAAGAAAGCCTTTAATTAACGTCACAATTCACCTTGCTTTATAGATGATCCGGTATGTATTAGAAATGTATGTTTGTTTTTTCGCTTTGCATTTGTCATGACACTCATTACTAAATAACTGCTTTTACATGCGTTATGTCAGTAGATCAACCCCCGGAGTTTCCCAAACCTTAGTGAGCTCCCTAACTAGACAGCATTTTTGGGCTTCATATCAGCATGCGCACCAATGTTTGATTGTACTGCCACCAGGAAAAGTATGACGTCACTTCTGGAGCTGTCCAGTGCTGAAAGGCAGAATGATATTCCGGAGATTAACGCTGCTTTAACTAAAAGAAAAAGTGCCAGTTTTACATTGCCAGTACTTTTATTCTAATCGAATTCTATTCTAATCAAAGTAAGTGGCTTAACAAAATATCAAGTTTACCTTACCAATATTTAGTTTCCACAAATAATTTCCCATCTTAGATGTAGCATAAATGCAAACATTTAATCACCGTTTTCAATTCATTTGAATAAATAAAAAAGAATCGCAAAATAAATAAAGCATTGCCTTCATTAGGCATTGCCAGTACTTCTATTCTAATCTAATTCTATTCTAATCATAAGTGGCTTACAAAAACTGTCACCTTACCATTATTTAGTATGAATAATATCCAATTTTTAGGTGTTGCATATGGCAAATATTTGACCAACCTATATCTAAATGACCAATAAATAAACAAATAAAAAAGAATCACTTAAAGTCCCCCTGTTGTGAAAATCAAATTTAATATTGTTTATATGTCTATGTGGTGTTGTTGATATGCTTTAAGACAAACCATGTGCAAATTCATAAGTCAACACCATTGCAGCGTATTTTCTCCTTAAAACTGCAGTGAACCAAAGACAGTCTCAAAAATGTGGTTTGAAATCACTGGTGTTTCCTGACGTCGCAGACTACCTTGTAACCAAACAGGTCATGTGTGATCGTCAACGAGTGAATCTCTGAGCTGGTGTGAGTGGGTGGAGTTACAATCAAGCTATTTTGAGGCATGAATTTTAAATATGTAATTTTGGTGATCAAAGATGCGTTTTAAGGGATACAATTATTGACTACAAGGGGACTTTAATCAATAATTAAAAAAATGTATTGGGGGGAGATTTTGTGGGAAAAACTTTAGAAAAAAAGTCTGCATTCCCAGTTCATCTATTCTAATTTAATTCTATTCTGATCAAAGTAAGTGACAAAAACGGTTCAGCTTCTCAAAAATTTTGTTCACAGTACGAATCATTTTTAGGTCCAATTTATAGGTGCTTACCCCAAACATTAAATGAACCTTTGTCTAAAAGACAAACACAAAGATTTTGTGGGAAAACTAGAAAAAAATGATTGGAATACGTTTTTCTCAGTGTTTAAGTTGGATTTCCCAATAGCACAAATGTCCCAAAAGCGCCGTATTGTGCTGTCTCCCCTCCAGGTGTTTGTAAACAGTTATCGCGATAGCGAACTGAATGTGCCAAAAATAACCTTAAATGTCCCCAGGACCTGAGGGACCTGAAACTATTTTAAAAGTGTCGCTCCTTGCGTGCGATGGAAAATGAATATTACTTCTTGCTTCTTTTGCAATGTGTGATTTATTCATTGCAAACACGTTTGAAGTGCATCCTCAAGAGCCGCATAGACCACGGCAGCCCTCTGTGTACAACACATGGAATATGACTGGATTCCCTTTAACCGCATGCTTTTCTTCTAAAATGGGCTTGTGTTTATCAGTTCCTTAGAAGTAATTACCTTTGTGTTCCCTGTAATGATCATGCTCATTTGTAACCCGAGTTAGTCTGCCTGTAAAATCCTTCTTTTCAGATGAGACCTCTTTTGGCACCTGTGCTCACACCTCCAGTCTTCCCCCACTGTTTTTCTTCTTCTACTTTTACTACATCTCTAAAAATAGTAAGAAAATGAGGAGATATGTGGGACAAGATCTCACTCGGTAACAAGCAGCCCTCCACTCTTCATCCTGTACTGTTCATGTTCACAATACTGGCAGCAAAAGCTCAACCGAGCCACCAAGATAACTTGGTTTTATGCAGTATCTGTACATGTCTTCTAGCCACACATTGCAGCAGCAAAATGCATGATAATAAAGCTTATTGAACCAGTCACGCTGAGACCAATAAATCGGTGAATACGAGGTAGGGTGCTGAATGCGCAGTGTGCTTTTTTCCCCCCTCACTGGTTGCGGTCCATTTCGCCGGTGAATTATTCTGTTCGAGTTGCAGCGTATTTGCTTTTACAAGGCATCTTTTCTTGGCTCGAGAGATTTTGTTTGCTTTGGTCTTTTCTCCCCCCCAACTAGACTACAGTGAGCCGGTCATCCACCCTAAAGTCTAGCCAGCTAGTGAACTTGTATATGCCGGCATACGCTGTGCAGTGCTCCTACTTTTTAAATAGGTGTTGAAGACCGGCCAATGCCAGAGCCAACAGGTTATTAGTGTGAAACCACCTACATTAGGAGTTTTTCATTGCAAGACAATTATACTGCCAAAATAATCACAGGATGGCCAGCAATGTCTAGAACCCCTGCTCATTTTAGTTCACCTTTGCACCACTTCAGCATTTTGTTCACAAGGCAAATGGAAAACCCCATTCCCTAGAGCAGTCGTTGGTCACAGGGTAACAGCCGGGTAAAAACAGAAAAGGAAAGCCTTGTATTCCAGCCCTATACACCTCCCAGAGGTTCATGTGGGCCTAATGGGACTTCAACTCTTCTGACCCACGGACATTATTTTAATTTTGTATTTAGCAGGCTGCTGGTAAGCCGTTGAAGTGTGGATTTTTTTCTATTGTTCCATACGGGAGAATCAATCCAACAGTGGAATTTATCGTTAACATGTTAATAGCTAGCATAAAAATACAAAGCATATTTTTTTATTGCACATTTTTTTTGGAGATTCAGTAATTAAATGTTTATTTATACTTTATTTTTCAATGCGGAAGAAAGCTATTTTATTAATGTGTGAGACTTATACGCTATAGGTCAATGACTAAAAGAATAACAAAACGCAGTAATTGGTAAAAGCATTTGTGCTGCAAGCCAGTGTGTTTTTGATTACGATAATGAATTAAAATAATATGATATCTTAACATGTACCAGTTTGTGACATCAGCTAAAATTACTGCAACCGGCTTGTAACAGAAGCCTTGCACATTCAAGTTAAAAATGGCTGCAGCCGCTCTCACTTTAAAAATAAGACAGATAATCATTTGTCTCGGATTATTCACAATCTTTGATTTTTTTTTGTTGATTTTTTTACTTTTACTGTCTTTCGTCTTTGAATTGGGTTTTTTGTGTCTAAACAGAAAAAGCATTTTTTTTTATCATGACTTACAAACCAAAAGGAATTTCCCATTTAAGGGAACTTTAGACTTTTTTAATACTTAAAGGGCTAGTTCACCCAAAAAATTTTAATTTTATTTTCATTTACTCACCCTCATGTTGTTCCAAACCTGTATGACTTTCTTTCTTTTTTTTCTGTGGAACATCTTTATATATTTTTAAGAATGTTTCAACCGTTTTTTTTGGTGTTTTTTTTGTTTTTTTTTGTACATACCGTAATACTATACTATACCTCATTGATTTGCATTGTATGGACAAAAAAACTCTGAGGCATTTTTCAAAATTTCTTCTTCTTTGTTCCACAGAAGAAAGCAAGTCATACAGGTTTGGAACAGCATGAAAGTGAGTGAATGATTTTCATTGTTAGGTGAAGTATCTTTTTAATGCTGTTAGTGATACTGACAGCAACAAAAACTGACACGCACTCCCAAACGGGAGTGAAAACATCTATTTGGATGTCTGTGCTCATGGCACATGAAAATATATTCAAAAGAGTCACAAGAGGGACTCTGCGGTCTCTGATGAAAGCAGCCAACATGACACACACACTCTTTATCTCTCTCCACCCCCACCCCTCTGTTTCCCACCAAATCCCTTGCGTTTTTTAAGGCACATTTCCCACAGGACTTTATTTTTGCACAGGGCAGAAGAAACTGCTCTATGACTGCAAATGAGAAGGAGAGTTAGAAAGGGAATAAGAAAGAGAGGGTTAGAGAAAAAAAGAAAGAAAGAATGGGGAAAGGGAACAAGCATGGTGCTGTAATGTATCACTTTTATTTTATATATAGTATATCCTTGTTTTGTCATGCTAATCCAAATAAGACACTGCCATTCCATTACACACACACACACACACACACACACACACACACACCAGACTATTGCTATGAAACACTTTTTTCCCCCCTGCCAGTTACAGACAAGCCTTTTCCCCATGGATGTGGCTAGATTGCATGTTGGTGTGTCTGTGTGAGCGCAGTGGAACCGAGGAGAGAAAGAGCAGCGCTCATAAGATGCTGATGGTGGTAATACTGCAGCATGCTGGATGGAGGAGCAAGAAAGGGAGAGGGGAATTGCAAATGAGAAATAAGGGAATAAGACTGAATGAGAGCAAAGAAAAGGTGGTAAATGGATAGATGATGCTCTCGTTGGATATATAGAGAGAAGAAACTTTAGGGAAAACAGAAAAATGGTAAAAGGAGCATTGGGCAATGAAAGAGTAAATATGGCCGACACAATGTTAGCTCAATGGCATCAGATTTGCTCTACAGATCCACACAGCTGTTTTTCTTTTTTTTGGTTCATTTTGTGCAGGCTGATGTTCACCTTTGCAAGTATACTGACACCTAGTGGTGTGGATGCAGCTTAACACAAAATCAAACGTTGTCAGTTAATAATGTCATTGTAGAAATGCTCTGTTCACAGTAAACCTTAATTGGCTCAAATTCCATAATGCTTAATTTCTTTCATTCATTTATTTTCTTTCATGAGTGCAAGTGTCCAGTAACAGAGGGGTTACTAAGGCCCTGACCCAAATGGCACACTTCATTTGCACTTACGGTCTTGTGAACGTACATACAATGGCAGCCGTGTGCTCGTGATCGTGAAGTCCACGAGACCGTAGGGTGTGTCCCGTTTGTCATTTTAGGTTTCAGAAGGGTGCTTTGTGGTCGATATGTGCCCTTGATGCGCAGTTTTGCCGAGCCCACACTGAAGCGAGCTCCACAGCAGACTTCTTCCCGACAGTCAAAGCGGCATTACAGCGAGTGTTTAGGGTGCCATTTGGGACAGGGCCTAAGATAAAGTATGTAGTATTCAGCTGATCATGTGATCTCGACATGTCAACAGGGTTTCTGTTAAAAAGATCTACACTGGTTTGCAGGTCTTAGCTGATTTAAGATCATCTTAGCTGATTTAAGCTCTAAAACCAGTCTACAGAGCTGGGAGAACAGCTAAGACCATCAGGTTTGGTGGGTTAAAATAATTGTTTTGCAGTGTTCGGTGAAATCGCTGGTGTATGTATGTGCACTTCCACATCTGGGTGTTTTTCTTCTGCCGTTGTGTATGCGTATTGCGTACATCTGCGAGAGGTTTGTGCATCTCTGTGCATTTGGAACTAGCTACTGCATGCTAGCTTTTAGCATTTTCTCAGAGTCGGGCTCTCACTTGGATTAAGGACAAAGGGAAAGGCACTTTATCATTCCAGCTAATGGCATAGAGTACAGAGAGAAGGAGAACACTGCCAAACTGGCCCAGACCGGGAGAGCGAAGTGACATGCAAGGAGGAGAGAGTGTTAGCGATGGGAAGAGACTGGGAAGGAGTGATTACAAGGAGCGCAATGATGAAGAGAGGAAGGGAGACGGAACATTTGCAAGGACAAATGTGTGTAGTGTGCTGCAGTTATCAGGATCGAATACTAAGCAGAAAAAATGCTGTGCTACTTATTTCCTCTGTTTCACCTCGATGGAGCGAGTGTGTGTGTGTATGCGAGTGAAAGAGGGTGTGTTTTTTGTTTATGTCAGGGAGTTAGATGGTTTTTCATGCGTGTTTGTCAATACTTCAAATGTGTGGTACATGAGCAGTTTTGGACAAAGAGTTCGACAATTTGCAGGTTCAATGATCAATTTAGTTTATGCTAAACACAAGCTAAAGACAATAAAGCAATATAGTAGCTTCTATAATAAATGTCTATATATGTACTATATAATTTGATAAACAAAATAATAATAATAAATATATTGAATTTTATTAGTACTATTATTGTGCAGACTTTAAAAAGTGCAATAATCATAATGAATATTGAGACTATAATACAATACATTGATACATTAAAACATATTATTTATTTCTTATTACTGATTTGCTTTGATTTTTGTGTGCAGAAATGACACAATTTATTTTTAACACACAAGCCTATTATGGGATCTTATTTTTATTGAGAATAATAATATAAATATCTTTATATATTCATTGAGTGAACAGGCTGTAGAAATTCTCTTCTTTACGTCTTTGTTGTAGCCTCATCATTTCCAAAGGGTCCTGGGAAATGTATATGTGGAAATGAGAAAGAGGACGATACAATCTGGTGGGAGTGTGAATCACTCTCTTGTCCTCCATTAGGCCGAGACCCTCTGTTTTTATCAATGAGAACCAGTGCGTCATTCCCAACACACACACACAAAACAACAACACTCAAACTCAATAGTAGATTTTCTCTCTTTCACTCTCTCTATGTCTATATCCCCGAGCTACTTCGATCACACTACATCAACTACTGTTATGCAATATACTCATCTTCAGTCTCAAAGGTTCATCTTTTACTCTCCCTGAGCTGTCAATCACCACACCACAATCCACACTCGCACCACAGACATGAGGATGTGTATACTCGCACACATGCAGGCTATACTGCACCAGTGCTACTCTTTTGTACAAACGGTTAGATGTTGGAGAAAATGCCCTTTGGAACATCTCAAATCATGCTGGAGAACATGAGAACATCAGGTTTTACTCAAACTTGTGGAGTTCAAGCAGCTCAAGTACTGCCATCATCAAAGCAAAAAGGACAACCTAAACATGTTATTCTGATAATACAATTTGCTATGACAAATTTAGTGTTAATGTAAAATGCATTATCAGTAGTTGTCTCAGACTGTAGGAAAGAAGTAATGAGATGGGTTGTTTGAGTATGTCTGTGTTTGTAAGAGCCGCTGTGTCTGCTGCTTTTCTGTTGCGCTGATTTGAGAGGGTTCATTCCGTCCTGTCAGTCAGTGGCTGTAATTAATCTGTTAAAGTGCTGAGCTGTGTGTGTGTGAGAGAGAGAAATAAATCTAAACTACAGTGGCACAACTGACCACTGCCTTTGAGTGAGTGTGTATGTGTAAGACATAATAACATGGCTGTATTGTTGCTCTGCTGAATGAAGCATGTTTGCTATGATACATATTGATGTAACATGAGAGTGTTGAATTATAGGGATTGGTGTTGAAATGAATATCAAATTGGTTTTGCTCCGTAAACACTTTGAAGATCAATTCAGTGTTTGCTTTAAATCATACAAGAAGAATTCAGCCTGTCGATGTAAAGGTATGTACAGCATAAGTATTAGTACTACTATATGAATAAAGTTGCAAAAAACGGCCAAAACATTACTAATGATTGACCATTATTATGTTCACGTTTTCTTGTTTTTTTTCTTGTTTATCTGCAGCAAGTGCACTTTGAGTGAAAGGTTTGTGTTCTGGCCATAGTTTGTTTGTTTTTCTCTTCACTTGGACAATGGGCTGCCCTTTATCCTTAATTTATTCCAAATGATATGTACTTACCAAGTCACTGTGTGCTGCCAACGTCTTGTTAAATTTACTTTAGCCTCTGCCCTCTATCATTATTTGTGTCCATGTGGTGGCTATATATCATGAGGAACCAGAGCACACATGCCACATGACCATAGTGCTTGAGTTTGCTTCTGTCTGTAACTGGATTCTTGGAGACCTGGACTAGCGCTCAGGCGTCCTGCACTAGTAGTTAGGTGCGGTTTATAAGTCTAGGTGTTCAAAAGCACTGTACTCTTCTTGATTCTGTTAACACTTTTTTTTTTTTTGGCAGAGATAGTAGAGCGCAACAACTACTTTTTCCCTCGCTCTCTTTCAAACGTATTTCTCTCACTCTTTCTCTTTCTCTGGGTGGTGGAGGTACCAGATGCTGATCCATTGGGGTTCCAGGGCTCTGGCCTTCTCCCCACCCTGGCGTCCTGCCAGATCTCGAGAGAGAGAGGGACATGGAGATGGGTTGAGGGTGGAGCACAGCTTGTCCTGCTCTCTTCCCAGATGGCTGTTGCGGCAGATCTCCCTCTCTCTCTCTCACTGTCCACTTTTTCTCTTATTTTGTCTAATTCATCTACTGTTTTTTTCTCATTCAATCACATTATGCTTCTAATCAAACACTATCACACATGCATGCGCTCTCGCACAGCCTCGTTCATGTAAGCTCAGCAGTTCAGCTGACAGCAGATCAATATGAAAAGTGTTATGAGAATGACATCACACACGTACACCTCACAGCAATAGGCGATCCTGCTTGTTTTATGCTAATAAGAGATGTCTAATAGTGTTTAATTCTACATCTACTTCTGAATTTCACTCAGATAAAGCTTACTGCACTGTACAAAGTGAATGTGGGTTAAGATATTTCTCTACCTGATCTGACTTTTAAAAATTGTAACCTAAAGCAATTAATTTGGTTCAGTCTTATTAAATATTGAAATTATTTAGATGTTACCACATGTGTGTTTTTGAAATATAATTTGACAAAACATTTTAGGTAAATGCACTTATAGACAATAAGGGTCTATATGTTAAAATTAGTTAATGCATTAGGTCTCGGTGAACGGGAGGTGGCATGTTTGGTCCACAACATATTATTAAGTTGTGAAAACATAATATATGTCATATATACTGTGCAGCATTTTACTTTTTTAATAAAAAATAACAAAATGTTATTAATGAGAGAGTGCAAATACAAAATCTATCTATCTATCTATCTATCTATCTATCTATCTATCTATCTATCTATCTATCTATCTATCTATCTATCTATCTATCTATCTATCTATCTATCTATCTATCTATCTATCTATCTATCTATCTATCTATCTATCTATCTATCTATCTATCTATCTATCTATCTATCTATCTGTCTATCCAGCTATCCATCTATCCATCTATCCATCTATCTATCTATAATATCTATCTCATAAAATGTCACCTTGATGTAGGCATAAGCTCTGGTTATCTAAAGCAACATATACAGAATGAATCGACAAGTTACAGTACAACCTCGCGCCTGCCAATGATTTCCCTAAACCCTCTTTCTCATCCCTCCCGTTGTAGCTGTTGTATCGTCGTGCCGTGTAGGTGTGTGTGAGACGGTGCTCCCAGCATCCCTGCACCAGAGCCTCTCGCTGACGATATAGGGGGGATCTCAGCTATACGGCCTTGGCTGTGTGCTGCAGGAAAGAGGAGGAGGATCTGGCAGGTGTCCGTGTCATTTTTACAAAGCTCCGCACCAGCCACTGCACAGAATCCCCAACCAATCAGTGCTCGGCACACAGAGCTGCTCCTTACACAGCAGAACGAGCCGCCACTCGCTTCTCCCCCTCCTCCCGTATCGCCGTTCCCTCCTCTGCGTTTCACATCCCTCCGTCTCCCCCTCGACATTCATTTGATGTCTTTTCATCAGCGGTGTGCTCTTCTGTTGTTTCCATCATCACACCCGCTAACCCCTTTATGCATCTCCACACACACTCAAAGTGGGTTTGATGCCGGTTATAGGTTGTTTTTGCATTATGGATGGGTTCTCTTTAGAAAACGACCGTTTCAGCATCCCACTCTCCCATCTCTTTTACTTTCTCCCACCCATTTCTCTTCTCGTGCCCCTCCTCCATCTGTTTTCCACCTTGCGTATCCGTTGGTTCATGTCGTTATGGTGCAGTAAGGCAAAAGAGGGAGAGGGCTTGAGGCGATACATTACTGTGACGCTCCAGAACTCTTCCCCCTCCCTCTGTACCTTTCCCTTTCCGTCTCGCTAACATGCTTGCTTAGCAGATTACATTAGTGGCCAAGTGTGATATTTTGTCCGGTAAGTCCCTGTGTGTCCTCTGGTATGCGTATAGCAAAAGGCTGCATATTTTTGACATATTGAATGAGATCCTTTTAGTCGATGGATTTATCAATTGATTTATAATGAAATCCTCTCCACCACTCTTTGTTTTTCATTTAAATTATCCTATTGATTTTTTTTGTGCTGATTCAGTACAGTGATCAGCCGCAAGCACTGAGTGGTACAAATTACACTCCCGAGAGGTGTGTGTGTGTGCGTTTATGATGTGAATGCGCTTGATTAGATCAGAGATTCTCAACTGGTTTTGCTTAAGGATCCAGATTTTATATTGGATGAGCCAACACAATACCAAAAGTGTTTATTGCACTACTATTGTCTTTACAACCATGTATCATTTGAGCCATAGCCTTGTGGGCACTGCTCTGACATATAGCGCTGTATATATGTATAGCATGAGTTAAAGTAATAGTTTACCCAAAAAGGAAAATTCTGTCATTATTTACTTACCCTCCAGTCTGCTGAACACAAAAAGGATAAGAATGTCTGTAACCAAACAGTTGATGGTCCCCATTGACTTCCATAGTATTTTCAAATCACTTTCAAACCAAGCAGCTTTCTGTTGGTCTTTGCAGCAAATTTGCATGAACATTTTTTTAACCTGATGCGAAATCTTTCGGTCTCGTGCAAAATTCCAGATTCCTGTTAAAATAAGTGGATTTCGCATGCAAAATTTCACAGAGCAATGATAGATGTGACTGTACCTTTAGGCTAAATAGCAAAATTGATCAAAAGCAGAAGTGTGGTTTACCAGCCATGGAACAGATACTAAGATAATCACTGTGTTTGCTTTATCAAGTGACAGTGATTTTTATTGGATGGATTTTAATTGGTTTGACATCAACAACAAAAGACATAAATCATTTTCTCCTCTTTTGAAAAGTTTACAAGCCTGTTTTTTACTATCCAAACTATGCATACCTGTTTTAATTTAATTGTTTTACATGTGTTTAGGTATCATGATCATGAGTCCTCTCTTGTAAAGATGGAATGCAATAATGGGCTTTTTGTGTCGTTGGCCTCTTTTTACTGAATGGAGTGAATAGTGGGAACAGTTTTTTGAAAGGTCAGTGTTTGTAGGTGAAGAATGAATTTCTAAAAGTAAGTGCCTTTTTCTATCACATTAAAGACCGTAATATAAATAGACATTAAGTCCATTTAACCTGAAACAAGTTTATTTAGAGGTGATTTGATACAGTACATAGTTTTGATTTCTGTTATAGGGGTGTGACGGATTTCAAATGCTATTTGTCCATTTTAAATGTCAGTCTAAATAAAATCATATTTTTAAATGACATGTTTTTGTAACTCTTCTAAAATTTTAAGCCTCACCAGATTAGACTACCGGTTATGCATTTTAATTATACTTTCTGCTTTATATACCTTATACTTTTTTTTTTCTTATAATTGTGCTTAGATTAGATTCTTAGATTATAAAATACTTTTGCTTGACATAGCCATAAGGTTTAATCGATTTTCTGAAACAGCAACCTCAGTCCAAATATATGCTGTAATGTTTACTCAGTGAAGGGTATGTTGGAATAAGAATATAAATAGACAAATATAAATAGACACCAAGTCCATAAAACAATTTTACAAATGTTGACATTGATTTCAATACATTTTGTATGCTAATATAAACAATTTAATGCATTACATTTCATTTTGAGGTACCTATATAATTTCAAATGGGGAAATATATACACTTTTACCTGTTACCTATTTGAGGTTTAAGTTTTTTCCCATCTTGCTATGGGAATGTGGCACGACCGTTGGCGTTGTTGTATCTGCCAGCGGCACAGTGTTGTGTTGTTGGCGGACATGACCCTGCGTGACAGAGGTGACTGTTTGTCTGTGTTCTCTCACTGTGTTCTGTGCTCCGTAATGATTCCTAATATGTCTTCACCTGCGTATTTTTCATATGTGATTCACAACATTCTTGTCCGTATGTGCAGTTGCATCAGGCAAATGCTGCAGTGCTCTGGCATATAGCAGATTAGGTTAGCGCAGGATTTCTCTCTTTCTTTCTCTCGCTCTCTCTCACACACACACAAACACACGGCGCTGCTGGATATGAATAGAACAGACCTGGGGAGCAGGGAGCAACAACGAGCGCTGTAATGGGGAGAACAGCAGGGCCTCAGTTTTCGGAGACCTGCACTTCCACCTCTGACATAAAGAGGGCGCTTTTTAAATGAACCTCATAAACACCCTCTGCATCCCCAGTATCTAGTTCCACTCCATCTCTCTCTCTCGCTCTCTCTCTCTCTCTCTCTTTCTCTCTCTCTCTCTCTCTCTGATACTCTTATATCTCTGCAGTGAATGCAGAATTTGTGACTTGCAGCAACATGTACACGCACACACTTCCCAGTCACTGCAGAAACAGACAACTGCTGTGTGACCTGAGGGTTCTCCACACCATTACACACTGCGATTATATTCACACTTACATGCTATTAACTGTATGGTGTGCAGGAAAAAACAGATTAAGCCAAAAAGATGTTTGCCAATTTAGCCAATTTACTGATTGAAAAAGCCTAAATTAAGCTCTTTAAGAAAATTCAAGTAAAGGATTTCTTTAAATGTAGCATATCTGCTTTTGTTTGTATTAAAAATGATCTTGTAGTATTATATTAATAATTTTGAATGCTAAAGTTTAATGCATAAAGCCTATCCTTAGTCTTATATTTCATATCCATACAAGGTGTCGCATTCATTTAAAAAATCTATATAGTTGAACGGTTCCTACAGAGCTTGAATGAGTCAAATGTAATTCAATAAGAGTTAAGAGTGTTTTCACTGTGTCTCTCTGTTCTCTTGTAAATACCTTCCCTTGTTTACTGTGTGAGGTAGGAAGGTACATCACAGTATATGGAAAATAGTTTTGGAATGTGAATTTCTGTGAATGTGAATGTTTTATTAGGCTACTCTCATGGTCTTCATGTGAATGTACCTAATTTTATACATTTTTCAAAATTATTTCTTCAATGGTAAAACTTTTTAACGAGTTTTCCTTTAAGCAATCACTGTACAGAATTGCTTATTTCTGAAAAATACACAATGGGACTTGCATCCATGCATTAAACCTAAAATAGCAATGGTGCCTGAAAATTTAACAGTGGCATTGTTTTTATGGCTGCTAGAGCATTCCTTTGCATACATACAGTGTAGAGAAAGAGCAGGTGAGCTGACTCAATAGTGTTGTACAATTGAGATCTGAATGCTGCTTTTATGAAGGCAGGGTTTTTCTGCGCATTCTCCTTTCTGAATTAACATTCTTATGATGTGATCTATTCGATTAATTCTGATGTACTCTCTTCCTGTCCTGCTTTTGCTAGTTTCTTTCCCTCACATTCTGTCTTTTTCTTTTTATGTCTCAGTATCACCATCTCTGTGGCATAGTTAGGTCAAGTATGCATCACCGGGCTCTGATTATATAGACCCGTCTGTAGGGCTTTATACATCCCAGTTAATTGATGCTAATAGTCTGTTGTAATCTTCTGTCGGAAATGCTGTTTCTCCTTCCCTTAATCCTACTGTACTTCTCTCGACTCTTCCATCATGCTTGCACTTCTCTTTTCAACTTTTTGTTATTTCTCTTAAATCTTTCACTGACAAACACACTTTGCACCTTTCTTTGTATTTTCCTCCATTTCGTCTCGAGTCACTTCTTAGACATTACCATCTCAGATTATAGTATTTTTTGTCTTATATATACTATATTTGGAGGCAAAACACATGTACAGTAATTAGGTGTTTCTTCAACTATTGGCAGTTTTGGCCTTCTGGACTTGAATATTATTGTTAACTATTGCATTTTAATAGACATTTTGTGGTGGTGGGAAAGACTTAAGGCGTATATCATTTTATGCATCCATAGACATAATTAATCACTACTTTTACACATTTTGCGTAACTTAACACTGACAGTGTGACTGGAAATGATACATTTAAAAAAAAAATGTGTTCTCCAGCCTTAATTTGTCTTTATTTTTGTCATTTCATCTCAAGCTGTTATTCACTGACAGTGTTTTTCCTGGGTGATTGAGGATTCTACACTAACTTCTAAAGAAAACTTTATTGGGTTACAAATTCGTTGGTCATGATACAATTGATGCCACAACTGAGAAACAGTAGAATGGTTTATTTATTCCACTCTTTGTTGAGATTATAATGGTTTTGAAAATGTAATATATTTTTTACTCTGCTTTAGGGACCAGGTAAAAAAAAAAAAACTACGCAAAAAAACATTCACGTAAAAAATAATGCTTTAGACAACAAAACGAAAAAAATACACCATTTGTGAAAATTATGCTGAGTGGTCTTTTGTCTATGAGGTCAGGCTTTTGACTAATGCTAAGTGTGTTTTGTCAGACATTACCTATTTACACTTTCATTATTCATGATGAAAGAAGACAGGAACAGAGGGATGGACAGAGAAGAGGGATAAATAGAACAATGAGAATATGACGGCAAGATTAAGGGAAAAGGGAGTCCTGCAAACTATGATGTGCGTAAGTGTGGTCTGTAATATTCATGGTGTACTGCACAGTGCTAATAAAAATTAGGTCGCTTCATGTCAAATGAAAGCTGTGGATAGAGGAGAAAACAGAGACATGAAGAAGGAGGGTGAAGAGGATGAGGATACAAAAATGGCTGGAATATAAAGGAGGGATTTTCTCCTTTTCAGATAGATTAGAAAAGATCAGAACATTTTGTAGATGTAGTGGAGTAGTGGAGGGATGTGATAGATGGCAAAGAGTTCTGGTTCTTTAAACTACGACATCTGCCTCCTCTATTGTATCCACTTCCCATCTCCTCTCCAGTCATCTGCTCTTTAAACTTGCGTGCTTGCGGCCAGATTGCTCCTTTTACTAGAGACTCTGCCTTCTGTTTCCAATACTCCAGACAAATCTAGACTTCTATTTTTAGCCCAGAGCCTATGTATATTCATAAACACCAACTGTAGATGATTTATTAATGATAGAAAAAATTATTCAGCTGTGGTTTTAGCTTTGCATGCCATGGACAATTCCTATTCATTTCAGTGGTCACTCACCCTCTCTGTAGTTCCTTATCAGTGGTCCAGTGCTGTGCAGTAACTGGCTAAGACAAGATGGTAAATGCTGTGCTGCAGTTTTTGTGGTTGATACAGTGTTGTCCAAAAGTATGAGAACACATTAAAAAATCTGGGATTTAAAATTTACATTTGTAAAAAAAAAACTGAAAGCTTTGGTATTTAGAAAAGTTTTAAACAAAAAAATTATCTTGTTTGTGTAACAGTTGTGATTCTCAAGCTGTCCTAGTTAACAGCTAATATACATTATTCAACCTATTTGGTATGAACAGATAAGCAATGTGAGGACATGTTTGTATTCTTGCGATAGCCATGAATATCACTGGTAACAGGGAACTACACTAACATTTTCCACTGGTGGCACTTGCGCTACTAACTTTTTCAGTTACTAGCGCAAAACATGATTTGGTCGCACAAATTATTTATATAGTAAGCCGCTCTGGATAATAATGACCAATAGTGAAACTGTATTGCATACAGATGTGCTTTTTATTTTACTCTCCATCTTTTAAAACACATGCCTTCTTGTTTTCTTTAAAAATGGTTGGGATAGATTTACTGCAATAGAAAATACAGTAGCCTACACAATAAAGTGCTAAATTAATTTCTTTTGGATTTCACCATGCTATGGTTGGCACAGATGGGCAGACTTCTGAACTCTTATGGAAAAGTAAAATAAATATAATATGTCATTGTGAAGCTTCAATGATTCGTGTTTGAATTGTTTTGACGCAGTTACAAATTTGGACAGTCCTGCAATTGAAGGCCCACAGAATTTACAGTAGGGCTGCATGATATTGGTAAAAAAATGACATTGCGATATTTGATTTTTCTGCGATATATATTGCGATATAAAAACAATTTCACCAGATGACTTGAATAGCTCTACTTGGAAAGAATGAATCATTCTAGAATGACTCTTGAGTTCAGTGTTGGACAGATCAGTTGTTATTTTAACCATTCATTAAAGTGAATCGGTTCAAAGGAGTCAGTTCGCGAATCGGACGTGTCATTAACGGACCACGGCACACGTTGTGTGATTATCCAGGCAGTTTAGGACATCGCACAAGATTTGTCTCAACACAGAAAACATTTCATCACCAGATAGATTTTTTGTTTTGTTTATTGAAAGAGTGGTTTATGCCATCTGAATGTGTGGAAAGCTTTTCAGAGAAGATGAGGCAACGTTCCCTATCGGTCAGTCACTACAACGTAGGTCAGACTGACCAATAGGAATCTCGCTAGAGAGGCCAATCTACTTCGAGTGAAACTAAAACAAGCCAATGCACATTGGCATGCAATCATTTGCATCAGCTGCGCGTCCTCGTCAGCGCGGGTATTTAACAGCAGCTGTTATGATTGCACACTAGCTTTTTGCTTCGGAGCCAAACGCTTCATGGTAATCCTACAGAGTGTGAAACTTGGCAAGCCTTCGTTGGATCTCTCCTTGTTCGGTGCGGGCGTTACAGCACGGCAGCGCGAGCAGTCTTGTGTCCTCTCTCTTCTGTCTGTCTTTTTTGTTTTGTTTTTTTGAGCAAATTCAAAAAAGCTGTTTTAACAGCTGGTAAGGTGCGCAGTTCAGCGCTCAAAGGCTGTTCTCACAGCCGGTAAGACCTGCCAGCGAGAGAGAGAGACAGCGCACAGACGGGTGCACATTCCCGTCTGTGTTCGCAGTGACTGTTCCCCTGCGTGCTTCAGCACCAGTGAGAGTAGTCCCTAAAAGAGCTTACACAGATAGACAGCGTCTTTAAAAAAAAAAAAGAAAAAAAAGATGACTTTCTATCTGTGTGTTTCTGGATGCGGTCGTTACCTGGGCTCACAGGATGGTCACAAGCGCTGCCTCGTGTGTCTGGGCATTGAACACGCTGAGGCAGCGTTTGTGGATGAGTCATGTACCCATTGTGGGAAGATGACCATCGCGGAGCTACGGTCGAGACTCCTGTTCCTGCAAAGGGGCGGAGTCCCCGTGCCTCTGCCTCGTTCCAATCCTCCTCGGAGGGTTGCTTCGGGCGGGGGCACGGGTGACCTGAGGATCACGGTGAGCGCGTCTCCTTCGGGGAACCAACCCCCTAGGAGCCCTCACCCCTCTCATGCTCCGCAGCCAGTTGAGCTTCCATTGGAGAGAGCTGGACCATCCTCGAGGTGTGTACCGGTTGTCTCCTTTGGGGCTCCCAGTGACCAGATGTCGATCGCTGCATCGGAGGGTGGGTCAGACTTCTCTGCGGACGACGACTCGGCACCGCTGCCTCCTTCGGGGGTGCCAGCGGTGCCTGAGACGGACCCGGAGATGATGGCCATGCTCTCCCGGGCCGCCAACGGGGTCGGGCTCGTGTGGAATCCTCCACCGTGTCCCGAACCCTCGAGGTGGGATGATTGGTATCTCGGGGTGGCGCGCGCTGGTTCTCAGCAACCCACCCCAGTGCCTTTCTTCCCGGAGGTGCATGAGGAGCTTACGGGAACGTGGACGGCACCTTTTACTGCCAGAAACCGTTCCGGTGGCTCCTCCTCCCTCACCACCCTTGATGGCGGGGCAGCTAAGGGATACACGCGCATCCCGCCAGTGGAGCGGGCCGCTGCAATGCAGCTGTGCCCTAACTCCACTCGGCGCAGAGAACCGTGTCTTCCTTCCCGGGCCTGTAGGTACTCGTCGGACCTATTCGACGAGGCTTACAAGGCCTGTGGGGAAGCTGCCTCTGCCATGCACGCCATGGCGTTGCTGCAGGTCCATCAGGCCAAGGCACTGAAGGACCTGCACGAGGGTGGTCATGATCCACAAGTTCTCCAGGAACTTCGTGCCGCAACGGACCTCGCGCTTCGTGCGACGAAGGTCACCGCGCGGTCAGTGGGTCATGCGATGTCCACCTTGGTGGTCCAGGAGCGCCATCTCTGGCTGTGTCTGGCAGACATGAGTGAGGCTGAGAAGCTCCGGTTCCTCAACTCCCCCGTGTCCCAGACCGGCCTCTTCGGCGACGCGGTCGAGAACTTCGCCCAGCAGTTCTCGGCTGTACAAAAGCAGACTGAGGCCATCAAGCATATCCTGCCGCGGCGGTCAGCTGCTGCCTCCAACCCACCGCCTGCGGCTCCTCAGTCTGCTCGTCGCCGGGGGTGTCCTCCTGCGTCTGCCCCTGCTCCCGCGCTGCAGCAGCAGCCTCCACCTAAACGGCGCCGTGGAGCCAGTCGCAGGCAGGCCGCCCCGCCCGTCCAGGCCCCCGCCAAGAAGGGTGGCAAAGCCAGAGGTAAGCGGCCCCAGGACGGGCGACCCGGAGATGGAAGGGACTGCTCTCCAGGAGATGGTGACCGCATCGCTCCTTCCCCCGGAAGAGGGCCGGGTGGAAAATCCTGTATTCGTTTTGTTCCGCCGCTGGCCTTAAAACCAGCGGTACCCAAATTTTCAATAAAAGAGCAGTTTCTACCATCTCTGGGTCCGAAGAGGACCCGGAGAGCAGTGGGGGGACAGAATCCTCACCACTCTCATCCGCCTCCTCTGTCGCCAGTGAGCAGCAGTGTGCAGTTTGAGAACGCCACCGAGCCGCCTCCTGCACCTCCTGCCCCGTGGAACCAGGTAAGTGCTGCACAGCACACACAGACCCTGTTACGGGCCGCCTCCCAGAGAGAGCCTCCCGAGCCACGTCCCTGTGTTCCACCTCGCTGCCCCACTCCGGGTACGCCTACAGTCCCTTTGGTCCCGCTTGCACAGTCTCTGAGAGCCTGGTTAGCGCTCCCCAGTCCGTCTCGCTGGCTCATTCGGACCATCAGGCTCGGCTATGCGATTCAGTTCGCCCGGCGTCCCCCCAAGTTTCGGGCCATCCACTCCACTACAGTGAGAGCAGCCGATGCCCATGTCTTGCGTGCGGAGATCGCAGTCCTACTGGCGAAGGACGCGATAGAGCCGGTCCCTCCAGCCGATATGGGGTCGGGGCACTACAGTCCCTACTTCATTGTACCCAAGAAAGGTGGTGGGTTACGACCGATCTTGGATCTGCGAGTTTTGAATCGGAGCCTCCACAAGCTACCGTTCAAAATGCTCACGCAGAGACGCATTTTCGGATGCATCCGTCCCCAAGATTGGTTTGCAGCGATCGACCTGAAGGACGCGTACTTTCATGTCTCGATTCTTCCTCGACACAGGCCGTTTCTGCGCTTTGCGTTCGAGGGTCGAGCATATCAGTACAAGGTCCTGCCCTTCGGGCTGTCCCTGTCTCCTCGTGTCTTCACGAAAGTCACGGAGGGGGCCCTTGTTCCCATGAGAGAACAGGGCGTTCGCCTCCTCAACTATCTCGACGACTGGCTTATACTAGCACTGGCACACAGCTGGCCCCGGGGCCTCCGCAAATATGCGTTTCCCCCAGTGAGCCTACTGGCACAGACACTGTGCAAAGTCAGGGAGGACGAGGAGCAGGTCCTTCTGGTGGCTCCCTATTGGCCCACCCGGACTTGGTTCCCAGAACTCATGCTCCTTGGGACAGACCCTCCCTGGCCCATTCCTCTGAGGAAGGATCTTCTGACTCAGAGACGGGGCACCCTATGGCACCCGCGTCCAGACCTCTGGAAACTCCATGTCTGGTCCCTGGACGGGACGCGGAGGTTCTAGGTGACTTACCCCCTGAGGTACTTAACACCATCACTTCAGCACGGGCGCCGTCCACGAGACGTGTTTACGCCCTGAAGTGGAACCTGTTCGACGAGTGGTGTTCTTCTCGCCGAGAAGACCCCCGAAGATGTTCGATAGGGTCTGTGCTTTCCTTCTTGCAGCAAGGGTTGGAGCGAAGGCTGTCTCCCTCCACCCTCAAAGTACATGCTGCAGCTATTTCAGCTTATCACGACCACGTAGATGGCAAAACAGTGGGGAAGCACGACCTGGTCGTCAGGTTTCTTAGGGGGGCGAGACGAATAAATCCTCCTCGACCCCCCTCCATACCCTCTTGGGATCTTCCCCTGGTGCTTCGAGCACTTCAGGATGTTCCCTTTGAGCCTCTGCAGTCAGTAGACTTAAGCTTCTTCCATGAAGACTTTGCTACTGGTTGCACTGGCCCTGTCAAGAGGGTAGGAGACCTGCACGCATTTTCGGTCGACGAATCGTGCCTAATCGTGACATGCAGATTCGGCTAACCTCGCTTTGCTCGCTAAGGACGGGGCCTACGCCAAAGAACTCATAAATTTATGCTTGCTGAGCTGTCAATAAATGTATATAGCCATTCAATTTATCTCCCGAGTCTTTCTGGTAGAAATGATAGTGACGTCCATAGCCAGGGAAGTAGCAGACATTTTAAAAGTGAGGGGGACACAGCTGTCAGTCAACGTAAACATCAAGCGACCAAATAAATAATACAGTATGTACATTCATAAATCAGGTGAAGAAAAACTCCCCATGGAAAAAGGGCTTCATTTGTATTTTCCAGAAAGTTTTAAGAGAGAAAATGTCAGCTATTTAAGAACTATTAAACATTGAACATTTAATTAAATGTTGTCTAACAGTAGCATTCAGGTAAAATACTACAGAAATTTAATGAAGTAATCAAAACTAAAAATGTATAGTGCTCACTGTATAATGCTGTATGAATGAAATATAGATTAATCCTTTTTAAAGCTACAAAAGCCTTTCAGACAGGAACAGTGAGTGATTTTCAGGAGGTAAGGTGCGGTTGAACTGTATAATAATTCATTATTATAATTCAACCGCACACTAACCCTATCGGTAAGCATAACTCCACCCATTAGGTCCACAGACGTGGAGCTTGACTAGGTCAAGATCAAACCATTACATCCAGAGAGGGGGAGCTGGATGTCATTTGGCTCTGCAGTGAGCACCACTTGAGGAACTCACTGTTCCTTTAAACAGCATTATGGTAAAAATGGAACACTGTGGCAACAGCTTTGTACGCGACCGATTTTTGCTTCTGGGGCTTGAGTGGAACTGACAAAACAGCAGTTTCTTTCAGTTTTTTCCTCTCCGTTTGGCCTAAAGCACTGTTTTTGTGGCCATCCAGTTTGAAATGTTGACTAATAACACAGAGGTTTTTCTGATTTTCCATTGCAATGTTCTCTCCATATTTACCATTCTTTGTAGCCTTTAACCACTGGCTGCAACACACTGGATCCTTAACTGGAAACCGAAAATATCTCACTCCAGCTAAACGTTTACTCTTTGAGTTCTTGCACCAGGGAACAATAAAACCATTATGAATAAAAGTTTAGTAAGCAGTATTTCCTACTAAAGCCATGGCGGTATTTGACTCTGGTAAGTGTATCTGGTGAGCAGACTGGTGGGAGGGGCCTTGGACGGCAACATGCCCAGTGCATTATGGGTGTTGACGTTTGCCTGCCTATTTGGCAAAAGGGAAGACAACAGCGTTTTTACGTCTTTCTACTCTATAGGCAACAAAGTGCCCATTGAAAGCCATTTTGCCAGCTGTGAAGTACCCCTTTAACATCAGGCACATCCCTCGCTTTATTACAGACGCCTTTGACCGCGGCTCACGTATGATCTTTTAATCTCTCACTTTTAAACGCTGTGTCAAGTTAAAAGAAGTTCAACTCATTTCGAGACTTTGCGGGGGGGGGGGGTTTGGGAGGAGGTTTCCATTTCATATTTTTAAAATTCAGGTACCCTCATAATAACTCCCCCCTCTTACTCACATGAGATCACAGCAATAGCAAACCACAACGATCCAATCAATTCCCGATGGACAAAATCAAATTCCGTCCTACATTTCTCTTGTTCAAGAAGCCATTTACTGATTAGATGATATACATCACAATAGGGAAGAAAAGACTATTGCAACTTTCATGTCATGACGACTTTAAACGTTTTTTATACACAAGAACGTGTGAATGGCCCATAAAACATGACTGGCAGCTGTAATGGCAGCCCATATTCATTTGACTTGTTTCACTCGTGGTATCAGAATTTTGATCTCTACTGTAACAAGATGTGTGTCATGGTACAGCAACGTCAGAATAAACATGTATATTATTTAAAGCTGCCGTCGGCAACATTTTTTTGATCATATTCAGTGAAATCAACACTATAATCCGACAGAACAACATATATAAAGTGGTTTTAGAAAAAAACCCGAGCTTCTAACTCCACCTGGAGCGTGTTATTTGTTTTGCAAAAATCCACAGCTCCCGGATCATCGGGTCCAATCAGTGCAGTGGGGTGTGAGATCTGACTGTCAATCACAGATCGGGCACACGCCACCCCTCACGCACGTTACAATAACATGCACACGCCTGAAGTTCGCGCAGTAACGAAGAGTGATGGTGGATGGATCTCGCTTTCAAAACACTAACAAATCAAGTAAGCTCGTTTAGAGTATAAATGACGTTAGCAATTGCAATCTATCGGTAGATTAGCCAGGGCAGCATACCTCCAAATACTCCATGGTGTTGATGGATGCTGATGAGACGAGCGCGTTCACTGAAAATCTGGTGCACACGCACTCGAGCACGAACTCGGTGGGAGGGTATCCGTTGATAGTGGGGGAGGGGCATGAGAGTTGTAAACATTCAAAATTTTGCCTAAGTCCACTCAATCTGCCAGACTTGCCGACTGCAGATTTAACTAGAGTAGGTTTTTAATATATATATATAATTTTAGATTTGTGAAGGAATTTTATGTGTAAGTTGTCACAAGGTCACCTTGTCTACACAGGACGCGAGCGACGCAACTAAAAACAATAAAACTTATTATAAACAGTGATTCTGTCTACACTGGATGCGGCGCAATGCGAGCGACAAATCTCCAACAGTAAACTGATGCCTCGTTCTGTTTATGACGTACTGACACAAAGGACAAATGCTTTGTGCTTTAACAGTCGACAACAATCACGTCCGGTGTAGACACAGTGTAACACAATGCAGCACACACACACACTGCTGATCTGAGAACAATGTTCAGAGGGATCTAAGACCAAAGCTTTGACCTTTTGTGCTTCAAGGAATGCGCAGTTCTGTGTTTTATGCAGTGTTCTGCACGATACAACAAAACATTGTTGTTTTGTAAGACATGATGCATTGGTTTTTGATCTCATCAGGCCTTCTGATTTGCTAGAGCATGTTTTTTAGTATTTGCTCTGCAGGCAATTCCTGCAGAAATCTAGCAGGCGTGTCCCACAGAGCTGACACAGTGTATCTGGGAAAAGCAATACTTAAATGCTCCTCTTGGAATAGCTCGCTTTACTTACTTACTCAACCGTTCTCAAGCCAAGTAATAGTGAAGGTTCTCCTGAGCTTTCTGAAACAGTTTCTGCAATTTTCTGTGGAAAGATGATGATTGTGCTAATCCTAAATGGAGTGTGGATTTTCACTTGGTCTTGTGAATGCACTCCACTGTAAAGAGAAAATATTTCTCATAAATATGCAACTAGTTCTTGAAATAATTTGGAATCATACACTTGATGATCTTATGCTATGCTATGTATTACATATTCCATAAAGAAAGTAGGAAAACTGTATTGTTACAATTTTTATAGACATTTGAGCTTTTAAGTTCTCTCTTGCAATTTTCATTACTCTAATGCAATATAAAGAGTCTAATTTTTAATGACAGTCACATGACAAAAGATGATAAAATATTCATTTTAAAGTACTTATACATAATGGTTTTATTGTTTTGTCTTTAAAGAATAATTCATACATTAAAAAAAAAAAAAAAAAACTGCAAACATCATTTCAGTGTGCTTATTTGTCCTGAAAATAATGTCACAATGAAAAATAATAATATACAAAAAGCTACTAGTTTTTGGCCTCATTCTCTCTTTTTTTCTTGGTGGGTGAGATTTAGATGTAAAAATGCATTAAAGTTATGAGCTTAGCTTAGGGTTCATGGTGGCAGCTTCATGCTTATATTCATTGTCTGACTAGTAGGCTAAAGTCTTAGCAGAACTCTAGTCTGAGCCTGTTCACTTCCCTTCATAAACCTTTATACCCACACTCAATTATAAAGACGTAGGGCCCAAAACAGTATGAAATTCTATGTTAAACTTATCTGTTGATCATCTTTATTGGTGCGCTAGGGGATGGTTATACTGTACACTCATTCCAATGTGTAAAATCCATTGTCATTCTCCTACGGTTCAGATATTGGTGTCTTATTTAACTTTTATGAGGTTGGTTTTAGGACCCAACATTCAGATGCACGCACAGACATTCAAGTTTGTGTAAGTCGTTCATCCCATGAACTTTTTGCATGGTATGTTTCTGCGTGTTCTTAGAAAGTTTGACAGTATCGAGTCAGCAGGCACCATCTCAAGGGGTCATATTTCATGCAACCTTTCTTACAGAAAAAGCTGGTCATGATGGTTAAAAAGATGTTCATATTGGCGGTGGATCTTGTAATGGAATACAGGAACAAGAGCAGATATGTGGGCAGCAAATAGCCATTAGGAGCGTATCTACACTCCCAGGAGTGGCATTAAGGCATTATGGTGAAGAGTTACTTCATTCCAGGAGAGTCGCTCCTGCTCGAGTCCTTATTCATCCTCTAAATCTTTAAACAGTGATGCTCTTAGACTTCGTTCCACAACTGTGGAGCCAGACTGCAGTGATACAAGAAAATATTAATTCTGTTCTTGCATAAGCACTGAGGTTTTGTGACCTTCAAGAATCTAGGGGGTGTTCACTCACTCATACAGTGCTCTGCAGTGTGGAAGCGAACTGAAAGATATTCATTTTCAAAGAGAGTTGTCACATTTCTAGTCACTTGTGCGAGTTGCGCTTTGGTGATGTGAGTCGAGCGACATGACGACAAAGTTGAGAAAAAAGTTGAACTTTATGCAAATGGGTGGTGACTTTCAGACACTGTAGTCAGGTGTAGGCAAAACAGAGACGTATGAAATGATATAAAATTATAAGAAAATGAAATGATATATGATACATAATAGGCATATATATATATATATATATATGCATTTGTGTCAGAAATTGTTGGCATTCAGAAGAGTTAGCTTAATTCATTGATGTTCTTGTCCATGGTATGATGCACTCTGCGCTGGTGCAAACACTTTCCTTTCCAGAATATTAAAGAAAACTGATTTGTGATCAGAGGGTTGAGAGATTGGAGCTCGCTTGTATCTGGAGCAGAACGTGTGGAGTGCTGGTGACATTGTGCGTGGTGGTGGTGGAGTGTCTGCTTGACACACAAACGGGTCCCTCATCAGGATTTTGAGGGCACGACAAGATGGGCTCGTTAAATTAGTTCATGCTAATCGGGTTGGGGAATTAGTTAATTCTCACAGGATGCCACAGTCCTTCATTTGACTGCTTCTCGTTCGTCATGGGAGGATTGACCTGACTGCAGCTATTTGAGAGATGTCCTTAAAACTGTTTTTTAGGTGTCTTAATTCAAATGGTTAAGAAACTGTGTTTTTGTTTGTATCTGTTTTCTTCATTTGTTATTGTTTTTTATGGGTACTGAAAGGAACAGAAAGCGGTGCATATGTGCACCTAGACTGCAAAAATCATTCTCATGTCAGTATTTTTGTCCAATTTTCTAGTACAAACATCTTTAAAATAATAAATGTACTTCAATAAATGTACTTATTAGATTCATTTACTCAAGTCAGCATGAAATAGAGCTGCACGATTCTAAATTGAGAATCACAATTTTCTTTTGTTTCAAATAGAGATTCTATTCTCTATACTAGATAACTAAACTAAATAACATGTAATCTACTAGTGGTTCTGACAAAATGTTAATTGCTTAATTATTAATCAGTTTGAATGAATGATTCAATGACTCACTCATAATTGCTTTACAGTTGTGTTCGACTTGAAGCAGCTCTGCACAGACCGATTGTTGTATGATATCAAAGTACAGCGAGGGTGATTAGAGAGCAGACGGCATATCATTTGATGTCATACACCGATCACACAGCGCCGCTTCAAGTCAAACACACCTTACTTGTTTCATTACTGGATGAATCAGTTGTCTTTTAAGAATAAGATCTGAATCGAGATCACAATCTTTACACTTAATTATGTAGATCTAGCATGAAATTCAAATTCACCCTATTGATTTTTTAAATGCATGTTATAGATCTTATTATCAATGTATTTGCTTCATTTTTTACTTAGTTGCAATCAAAATTATTCAACAAAATTGACATTTTCTGCTGAGAACCAAATTGAATGAAAACAATTCAACAAAGGGATCAGTAAAATATTATAGGAAGTTTCTTAATGCGCATTTGAGTGATTCTGAGAATGTTAAGATTATCATTCAAGAAAAAAAAATCGAATTGGCTCTAAACATTCATGTGCAAAATTATTCAACCCCCAAAAGTCAAATTTTGTGCAGAATCTTTTTTTTAATTCTTTATAACCTCCAATAAACGCCGCCTGTAAGTGCTTAGAAGCTTCTGTCGCCTCTCTACGGCAATCTCTACCCATTCCTTGCTTGAAAAAGCTTTCAGATCACTAATAATCTTTGGTTTTTATGTTGCCACTGCTTTCTTCAAATTCCACAAAATATTTTGAATGAGATTTAAATCTGAAGACTTTACAGGCCACTCAAGAACATTCTACGAACCAAGCTTCAGTAGATTTGGATGTATACTTTGGGATGGCTTTTCTGCAGGAAAGTCCATTGAAAGTCCATCACCATCTTTGCCAAAATGGCTTGATACTTGATAGAAGTCATGATGTCCTTCATACAGTCAAGATTTCCACTTCTTGCAACAGCAAAGCACCCCCATAACAAGACTGGAGCACCTCAGTGTTTGACCATGGAGATGGTGTTCTTCTGCTCATAAGCTTTGCTTTTTTTTGCACCAGACACACCATAGATCCATGGGTCCAAAAAGTTCACTCCATAAATCATTCTTCCAGAACTCCACAGGTCTATCCAAATTAATTTGAGCATATTCAAGTCTGGCTTTTACGTTCTTCTTGGTCAAGAGTGGGATTCTGCAAGATATCCCAACATTAAGACCATGCTTGTCTAGTGTTCTTCTTATTAAGAAATTGAAAAGTTTTTTCCTACTTGCATCATGTCCTCTTGCAATTCTTTGCTCTCAGTTGCTCTGATCAAACATTTTATTCCCCTTAATATTGTGCTTTTTCTTCACCACATTAAAAGTTTTCTGGTACAACAAATGTTAAAGTTATGAATAAGGCTGCCAGCTGTGTCTCTAGGAACTTTTAGTGTTTTGGAATTTGTTGTAGCCATAGAATTTTGTATGTAATAAAACAATTTCTTCTCTCTAGCTTTTGTGAGAGCTCTTTTGACCTGGCTATTTTCTACTCAACTTTAGCACTTGCATGGGATAAATGTATGTATGTGTTACAGAACAAGCTCATTCAGTTTTGCTATAGAATTTCCAAAGGCTTAATTGTGTTTTAACACAATTTTATACCATATACCAAACAATTAAGTGACTTAAAACAGCACGTTGAATAGGGGTTGAATTATTATTATTTACCACAAAAAAAAATCCTATAGCTCAAAAGCATTACATTATATATTGACGTAATCACTTTTAAACTATTATAGATGCCACTAAACTATTATAGATGCAATTTTTTTTAAACTATATTTAGAAAAGCTTACATTTGTAAATTATTACAGTCTCCGGGGGGTTTAATAATTTAGATTGCAACTGTATAAATGTTTTACCTCATAATGATTAATCAAAATGTAATATTTAATTTATTTTTGAGTGCAATGTCCACATCTCAAAATCCAGTCAACATCTGATAGAACCAAGTTCCCATCCTACATTTGTTTTTATTTTTCATAATTCGTTTCACTCGGATGTACGTCACAATACGGAAGAAAAGATCTGTCCATACTTCGGTTTCATTGCAAAATAATGATGATAAAGATACTTAGTCTTCCTTTCAGAGAATAAATATTATATTTATTTTTCTTACCCCATTGGCAAGTTTTTCTTTTTCTCTTTTTGTTTCATCAACATTCATTCTTTTAAAAACAATTAGGCAATGGTGTAAGATAAATAAACTTTACTCACAATATATTCTCTGAAAATAAATCTCAGGTAAATATATTTAGTTTAGATATTTTTACTGGGGAAACCAGCTAAAACACTTGACTAGTATGACAATTATTTTTGCACTGTAAATGTCTGCCATGCCATTGTGAAATGTGTGGGACATCTGGGCAACTTGCAGGAAAGCCACAGAGACAGAAAAATTGAAAACATGGTAGGAGGACTGTCAGTGCAGAGGAGCCAGAAGACTGGAGGCAGAAAAGGAGGTGGAGAGATATTCCTCTGCAAAAGGAATGGTTTACCCCAGTAAAGGGAGGAGGGGCAAGTGTGGACTGACAGAGAGGAGGGGGAGAAATGAGGAGCGGGGAGTGGGGAGAATAATGCGAGCACTGCAGAGGGGGAATGGCAGCAGCAGCGCTTCACACACACACACACACTTCCAAATAAATGGCTTTAATGACGGGCTACATAAAAAAAATCACAGTGTGGATGCTGGTACTGAGGTGGACTGAGATAAACAGATTATATTGATTGCAGGTGATAGGAGAAGAGGCTGTGGGCTTTAACAAGAGATGTGCACCAGCCAATCAATGTACATCTATCTACAGGAGAGACAACATGACATCTCTTTTTTCAGAATGGTGACCACGCACGCTGCTGTAATTCACTGGCCCCTCATTTCCCCTTTTCTCCCTCTTCCATATCCTTATGCGCTCAGATTTTTTTAATTTCTAAATATATTTTTTTTCTCTCTCTCTTCTTCCCCTCCATTACAGTACTTTGTATATACAACCCATCTCTTCTCTCATTTACTGCCTCCATCATCTATTCTCCTCGTCTTCACACTCATTTCACAAAGTCTGCTTTACCCCCATCTTCCTTCTCTGTGGTGTTTCCTCAGTGCAGCGTGTCAATGAGACTGCTGCATTAACACCAGTCTCACTATTCGCAGAGCACTTTTGCTGTTTTGTTGTAGTATTTGGCGCCCTCTATCTGTGGTACATCTCTTTGTGATTGAGAACGACCTCTGCAGTGGTCCAAACTGCATCACAGCAGCCCCTGGATGTTAAAGCGCTTATTCTGTCATGTATATGCTTGTTTTCAATGTTCTTTTGTACCTGCTGCCCACAGCTTACGGTTTTGAGCACAGAAAGAGAATCCCAACATGCTATTTTGATTTATACAATCTATCTAGAAAAGGTGTCTTCAACCTTTTTCAGTCCAAGGACACTTTGTTGTATAGAAAGACCAAGCAGGGACCCTCTGTTAAATATTGTTTTAATTGAGTGTTGCATTTTAAGCCTGGCCTATAATAATGTGTGTTGTTTCATATTAATGCATTCACATACTTTATGATACTTAAGTTGCAAAGCCATTAAAACAACTATTATTATTACATTTAAATTTTACATGGTATATTTGAATCTGTGAGGAACAATGAAACGTTTAGGGGAACTCAGCTTCTTAAGTTTAGGTTTAGCTTGGTTCATTTTCCACAAAATTTAAGGTGCATCCCAATTTGCGTGCTTTTGCACTATTCTATGGTAGCCATTTTGTAGTATACCGTAAATAGTGTGAATAGTGTGTTCACACTGAAAATACCGACGAGAAACAGTGCACTTAAAGTACTGGGATGATGCACTTTTTAACTGTACAAACGGCAGGGGAAGGGCTTTCAGACTCTGAAGCTGGACGAGAAAATTCATACATTAAGCTGTGGCCACATTTACTGTTGTTATGCAGGTGAAATTCCAGTCAATTTAATAGGAATCCACTCGCATGAGGGTGAAAGATTTCGCAATGGGTTCGAGTTAGTCTGATGTGAAATTGTAGAGTACAGTGCATAGTATGTCATTTGGGACACAACTTAGTGTTTGGTATAAACAATAATTGGCGGAGCCCTTGTTGAAGACCCCTGATCTAGATCATGTTGATGATCAGACTGTTATTGTTTTTGCAATTTTGCCATAGAAATGACACTGTAACAGTTCTCAATTTAAATAGTGATCCAATAGTGATCTCACTGATTTCTCTGTATAATATAATTGTGCTCATCTTCTCATCTCTCTTTGTGTCTTCCTGTCTCTCTCTGTCTTCCTCTCTCTGTTTTTAGTATGTGGCGTTCGGCTCGCTCCTGTTCATCCTCATCTCCATCTCAACATTTTGCTTGGAGACACATGAGGCCTTCAACACCATCTACAATAAGACAGAGAACGTGACAGTGGGGAACGTCACGCGGGAGGAGATTGTGTATGAGGTAGTGACTGACAACTGGCTGACCTACGTGGAGGGCGTATGCGTCATCTGGTTCACCATCGAGGTGTTCGCCCGTGTCATCTTCTGCCCGGACAAGGCCGAGTTCTTCAAGAGCTCGCTGAACATCATTGACTTTGTAGCCATCCTGCCCTTTTACCTGGAGGTGGCGTTGAGCGGCCTCTCCTCTAAAGCGGCGAAAGACGTGCTGGGCTTTTTGCGCGTGGTGCGATTCGTCCGAATCCTGCGAATCTTCAAGCTTACTCGGCATTTCGTGGGGCTGAGAGTGCTGGGCCACACGCTCCGCGCCAGCACCAATGAATTCTTGCTCCTTATCATCTTCCTCGCTCTCGGAGTGCTCATCTTCGCCACCATGATCTACTACGCCGAGCGCATCGGCGCTGACCCTGCTGACCCCACGGCAAGCGCCCACACCACCTTCAAAAACATCCCCATTGGCTTCTGGTGGGCCGTGGTCACCATGACAACACTGGGCTATGGTGACATGTATCCAGAAACATGGTCTGGTATGTTAGTGGGTGCCCTGTGCGCCCTGGCAGGCGTGCTGACCATCGCCATGCCTGTGCCCGTCATTGTAAATAACTTCGGCATGTACTACTCTCTGGCCATGGCCAAGCAGAAGCTGCCCAAGAAAAAGAACAAGCACATCCCGCGGGCTCCGCAGCCTGGATCGCCCAACTACTGTAAGCCAGATGCCCTGGCAATGGCCACTGCCTCACCGCACAGGATCATGGGTAATGTGCTGGGCGGTATGGTGGGCTCTGGAAGCATGGCAGGAGACTGTCCTCTTGCACAGGAGGAAATCATAGAGATTAACAGAGCAGGTGTGTGTGCGTGTGAGTGTGAGTGTAGCCATGTGTTTACATGTCTGTGTGTGTGAGGTCTCTCTGCACTAATAGGTTACATTTCCAACAATAAGCCAAATAAGTGCTTTATTACCAACAAAAATATGCTATAGTGAGTATATTTTTGTGTGTGATGTCAGCTAGCCCCATCTCACCCATCATGAAAGTTCTGCCTGTGCTCATCACTTATAGATCTTTATAATGAACTGCCATCGCCTAAACTGGGTCTTTTATATAATCTTGTGTGTAAAACTGTCTACACACATGCACACACATATATTTGAAAGTAGTAATATGCAAAACTGGGCTGTCACGGCCAATTTTGACAGAGGACAGGGATGTTATTATTAAAATTTATAGCAGGATTATGTTTCATGCGTTCCAATCAGTTTCTAAGGCTACTAGAAAACATCCCAGCCAATCAGAAGGGAAGGGAATATGATCCTGAATCTAGCAAACAGCTTTTGGTAGATGATTGACACGTACAATCCTATTTGTGTGTGCAGTTTATTTGCGCACTCACTGCACAAACTCATTTTCCTAATCATTATATTTGTCTTGTTTTCCAGTAAAAATATTTTTTTAAATCCAAATATATATACACACAAACTATTGTTAAAAAAAAACGCTATAGACTTTTATTCAGCATGGATGCATTAAATGTATCAAAAGTGACAGTAAAGACTTGATACAAAAGATTTCAAATAAATGCTGTTCTTTTGAACATTCTATTCATCAAAGAATCCTGGAAACAATTAAGCAGCACAGCTGTTTTCAACATTTATAATAATAAATGTTTATTCAGCAGCAAATCAGCATATTAGAATGATTTCTGAAGGATCACGTGACACTGAAGACTGGGCAAATTGTTTTTACGATACCAATACACATTGGTTCTCAGAATTTTGACTAAAATTCTGGCAAGGTTCTTTCGAAGTTATGGACAAACGTTCTTCCAGTTACATTAATACAATGTTCGTTCAGATCCTGACCTTAATAATATTCTTAAAATGTTAGCAAAAACGTCATTTATATATCATTAATGGACCTTTTTTTCTGAAATGTTTTAGCTTGTTTAACGTTTAAAAAAATATATATTACTACTTGTTTCAGAATGTTCAGAGAACATTCAAAAGTAATAATGCTTGCAAAATTATAAAATGGAATGTTCCCTTAATGTCCATATAACCAAGAAAAATAATATTTTTTCGCTATACGTGTGTGTTTGCATGTGAAGGTGTCGGTCAGGTTGAGCCAGTGAGTTCATGCAGCCGAGAGAGCTCCGTCTGTCATTACTGTGTGTGCAGAACTCAAATATACACACCCCATGCTAAGATTAACATGATGCAGATTAGTCACGACCCCTCAGATTAGCATATGCGATATTTGATCTATAATGCTGGCAGACGGTTTCAAATCAACAGCACTCTGCTTACCTCTGGTGATTTTCAACTGATTTCAAAACCGATTTTGTCAGATGTGTAATAGATTTAACATTGCATCTTTATAAATAGGATAACTTGGACGTTTTTCATAAAAAGTTAAATTATTTAGAACAAGCAGCCTCTTAAGTGGATGAGAGCTGTAGTTCTTAGCTCCTGCTCTTTGTTTTGCTTTTTCATGGAGTTCTCACAGCTGGAATTTCCCGAGGAAATAAAAGGGAGCATAATCATCCTGAGACACTTGCTGTGAAGAAACGCTTTAGCACATGTGCCCTCCTGTAGCTTCAAATCCCACACGCTCTTGACACCTACAATACTGGTATCATATCCATCATGTGTACTGTTAGTGAAGTTTTATTAAGAAGTGGAAAACGAAAATGATAAAACTTATAATTCGTCATTTGTTTGTCCCCCGTCCCCATGTATGAGTGTGTTTATTTTTTTGGGGAATGTGTGAGAGATGCTCTGATTCTGTAGCTTGATTTCTATGCTTGAGATTTTTAAAAGGTTCACCCAAAATTAAAAATCTCTCATCATTTTCTACCCATATGTCAATCCAAACACGAATACATTTATTTCTTTAGTGGAAAGCTAAAGGTGATGTTGTGAAAAATGTCTGAGCTTCTCACTTCTATACAGTGAAGGTAAATATAGGACCCAAGTGATGTCAAGCTTCAAAAAGTGCAAATGCACCATAAAAATAATAAAATTAGTCTAAGCAATACAACAGGTTTATCAGGTTTATTCACTTAAAAGCCTGCCATTTACTTCCATCATATGGAAAAGAGCAGCTTGAACATTGTGCTAGATTTCTCCTTTTGTGTTTCATAAATTCATGTGGATATTTAACCCTTGTGTTGTGTTGAAACCCCTGTAAAATGGCCAGTGTCAGAAATGTAGCATGATCATCTCGCAGTGTCTTTGCTGCTACGACCTACGTCTACTGACTAGCCAATAAAAATGCAAAATGAAATGGCGTATTGATCAATGCAACATGGCGTTAAAACTTAAAACTGCTTGCCTCGAGCTCCATTTGCATTAGCTTGCCAATTTGGCCTCTTTTCCCTAGCCATGACTGTCGATATTCTCCTCTTTCGCTTCCTCCACCACAATTGCCAAAGTCAGATTCAACTTGCTCGATTTGTTTACCACTAGCGCATGCTGATGACATTTTATTCTTCTATACTAACTTGCATCGTAGCCTATGATTCAATAGGTGTCATCATCGTACAGTCTACATACATGCCGTACCCAAGTTTATTAGATCCATGTTGTACAGTATGATTTGTAATGATCTTATGGGATTGCTGAAATCGCAGTCTGTAGCAGGAATAACGCTATCTCATGACCAATTCGTACGAATTCGTACGAGTGATTAAAAGGTGGCTAATTCGTACTAATTCATACGACCTCACTCGTACGAATTTGTACGATTTGTCTAAACCCACGTGATGGGTAGGTTTAGGGGCGGGGTCAGGGGTAGGTCATTCGTGCGAATTCATACGAATTTGGTAACTCGTAAAATATGTACGAATTAGCAAAAATCGTACGAGTGAGGTCGTATGAATTAGTACGAATTAGCCACCTCGTAAAATTCGTACGAATTGCCGTGAGATCGGGCTGGAATAACACCTTTTGTGTTCCCGATCAAATATGACCGGCCTTTTAAAAATTGCTTGTAAATCACTCGTTATGCTATATTATCACCAAATATTGGATTCAATCTTTTTGTCTACTTGTTTTCTTTCAATTAGGCCAGGTTTTGTATTACTTTTTAACTGTAGGCCTCTTTTATCTGAGCTTTTGCATATACATTTTGGACCAAAAAAGCATTATTCATGTGTAATTTTGCCAATATTGAAAAAGTAAATATATTCTGTACAATTTATCACACTAGTGTGCTTTAATGTTTAACCAGGAAGTTTGTTTTGAAATGATTTTATTTTGTACGAAATAGAACAAAATCACACTTGTGGTGTTACTGGTAAAAAAAAAGCCCTTTTAAAAATTGCTTATCTTTTAAAAATCACTCGTTGTGCTATATTATCACCAAATATTGGATTCAATCTTTTTGTCAACTTGTTTTCGGTAACGTGTGTGTGCATGTATCCACGCATGTACGGATCCGAGGCCTTTATCTTTGCAAGCACACATGTTCATGAGAAACACGCTCCTGAACACTAAATGTTTCTCCCCCATTTATTTTCAATGGATGGTCATTTTTGATCAATATAAGATCAAGTTGACAAAAATATTGAATCCAATATTTGGTGATTATTTGGCATAACGAGCGATTTATAAGCTATTTGCATTTTTTGTAGGCTGGTCATTTTTGACCTGGAACACCACCAGTGTGCCATTTTGTACAAAATAAAAACATTTCACAACAAACTTACTGGTTAAACATTAAAGCGCACTAGTGTGACAAATTGTACAGAATATTTTTTACTTTTTATTCAATATTGCCAAAATTACACACAAAAAAAAACAAAAAATGTAGGGAAGTAGTTATACACTGGGTGAGTAAAGTCAGTAAGTTTTAGTCCAATGCAATAACATTAACTAGCATTTTGGGGGGAAAGAAAATCCTCTCTGGGTCAAAAGGCCCCGAACACAATATGAGGGTTAAACACATTAAGGTGAATAAATGTTTTTTATTTAAATTTTATTGTATTAGAAGTATTTTTATGGTCCTTTTAATGACTGTAATTAAATGGCTGTCAGGAAAGTGAGTTATATCTGGTTTGGCGAACTTGATGTCATGACCTTTACTATAGACTTTTGTGACATCCATTCATCACCCTTTTGTCACCACTCAAGTGTGAATGTTCATCTTCCCAGATTTCATGGTCATATGGACTGCTGTCTTCACAGATAAATATTTGTAATTCCTTCCAATGAGGTCAAATTACATAACAGTCTCTATGCCATGTTCTCCCTCGCCTTCCCATTCTCCTTTTTTTCTATCTCTCTCCATGTCTTTAGCAGGCTTTTCCCCCTGGCTTATTTCTGTAAATTGTTGAGCAGTAACTCACGTCAGATTAGATTTGACAGCTGTGTCTGAAGCTATAAGAACAAGTGCCCCTGCAGCTTCTTTGTTTGAGTGTGTGCACATCTCAGTCTTTCAGACACACTCATTCATGTTGTGTGTGTGTGTGTGTGTGTGTGTGTGTGTGTGTGTGTGTGTGTGTGTGTGTGTGTGTGTGTGTGTGTGTGTGTGTGTGTGTGTGTGTGTGTGTGTGTGTGAGTTGGTTTATGTGATTTATGAGGACACAAATTTGTATAATGACATGTGTATTACACTGGTATTACAACTTATGGGTGGTTTATGAGGACATTTCAAAAGTCCTCATAAATCAAATGGCTTAAAAAACATAAAAAACAATGTTTTATTAAAAAATTAAAAATGCTGCATGTCTCCTGTGATGGGTAGGTTTAGGGATAGGGGCAGTGTAGGGGGATAGAATATATAGTTTTTACGGTATAAAAACCATTACGCCTATGGAGAGTCCTCATAATGCTGTTGCACCAACATGTGTGTGTGTGTGTGTGTGTGTGTGTGTGTGTGTGTGTGTGCGTGTGCGTACGTGCGTGTGCGTGTGCGTGTGTGTGTGTGTGTGTGTGTGCGTGTTTGTGTCTGTGTGTGTGTGTGTGTGTGTGTGTGTGTGTGTGTGTGTGTGTGTGATGTTCTGAATACCCCTGCACCATTTTAATCAAGTTATGCTGATGCTCTTTTTGTAGCACATATCTATTTTTTTCTCCTTTTTATTCATCCCTTTTCATCCTTGTCTTTTTTCTTCCTTCATCCCTGTCTTTTCATGTTACTATGACTCTCTCTAATATCACATGCACACAGTCCCACTAATAGTTTCTTTCTTTCTTTCTCTCTCTCTATCTATCTTTCAGACTCAAAGCAGAATGGGGACGCTGCAAACGCAGCTCTGGCCAATGAGGACTGTCCCACTATAGATCAGGTGCTGGGGCCAGATGACAGGAGTCCAGCCACTGGTGGGTTGGGGACAGGCACGGGCCGTGAACGCTACCCCCACGATAGGGCCTGCTTCCTTCTCAGTACCGGAGAGTTCCGCACCACAGACAGCAATGTCAGGAAAGGTATGCGGCACCCACAAACAAATGTGTTATTATACTCATATTTTCAGTGTACATTACAAAGAAAGGTAAGTTATATGATCCAATGCTTATTATTGCGTGTGGACAAACACACATAAATTGAAAAAAACGACTACAGCGAAATATATATATATATATATACACATCTATACTCAAATATACATCCACTTAGATGCACTTCACAAAGTACATCAGAGGTATACGCATTGAAACATACTCTCCTGCATCCATACTAACAGCATAGCTCCCTCCATCTCTTGCATTTCTCCTCATAATTCACCACATCTATCATTCTGAAGGGCGCTCATCATTAGCAAAGCTGCTAGCACACACGCAGTAATAATTCAATTCGTATCTTTGGTAATAGTGTTTAATCTTTGATTAAATCAGGACTTTTCAGTGAACGTAATCCTAGCACAAATGCAATGCCTATCAAACAAATTCACTGCGTATGGTCAACAAGCTCTTCAAATGCTATCTATCTATCTATCTATCTATCTATCTATCTATCTATCTATCTATCTATCTATCTATCTATCTATCCATCTTTCCATCCATCCATCCATCCATCCATCCATCCATCCATCCATCCATCCATCCATCCATCCATCCATCTATCTATCTATCTATCTATCTATCTATCTATCTATCTATCTATCTATCTATCTATCTATCTATCTATCTATCTATCTATCTATCTATCTAATCTATCTATCTATCTATCTATCTATCTATCTATCTGTCTGTCTGTCTGTCTGTCTGTCTGTCTGTCTGTCTGTCTGTCTCTCTATCTATCTATCTATCTATCTATCTATCTATCCATCCATCCATCCATCCATCCATCCATCCATCCATCCATCCATCCATCCATCCATCCATCCATCCATCTATCTATCTATCTATCTATCTATCTATCTATCTATCTATCTATCTATCTATCTATCTATCTATCTATCTATCTGTCTGTCTGTCTGTCTGTCTGTCTGTCTGTCTGTCTATCTCTATCTATCGTGCTTGCCTTTGCTCTTTCTTGCTCTCATTCATTGATTTATTACTTCATTCTCTTTCTCTTCCTGGCCTCCCACCCTGGCTTGACTCTGTTCATGTCTTATTCCCTCCTTCCAACCTTTCATCTTGGCCTCTTTTCTCCCAATCTTCTGCACCTCATGCTCTTTGCGACACATCCTCTTATGTCTTTTCATGTCCTTTACTTTTTTGCAATGGCATGATTAATATCTACTGCCTTCCTTTCTATACTATACATTCTTACTCCTGCACCTTTCCAATAACCTCCACGTATCCTAAATACACCCGTCTACACAACCAAATCCTACAACCCCCCCCCACAAAAACACTAGAAGCTGCAGGCGCCAACCCAGGAGAGGAATGGTTCAAGTCGGAAGGGCCACTGCTACAGCAGGACCTCAATGCCAATTCTGCCTCTTCCTGGATCAAACCATAATGAATCAGAGGTAACACTTAAGAAAGCCACCTGTAATGTAGCGTAGAAATTAGTTGAGTACAAAAATTGTCAATATTTACTCCATACAGCATACTGCTATTTCACAGGGAATTAAGTTTATATTTTAGAAGGACACAATTACTAGTATTTGTACTAAGAATATATTTATCACATTCATACTTTAGAGCAACTATAGATATGAAACAAACATAGTCACACTCAGTACTTAAGTACACAGTCATAAGCACTGAGCTTAACAGGAACAATATGCATTTGAGTCAGGGAGGACAAATGCCTTCAGTGTGTTCTGTCTGTGTGTTTGACAATTTTGTACAATATTACACTGATAAATTATCACAGCATCAATCACAGCAGTGCCAGAAATTCACTTTTGTATTAATGGGCCATATATATATATATATATTTTCTTTTTTTCTTTTCAGTTTGCCCCTAGAATTAATTAATTAATTATTTTGTTTACCCTTTAATGAGGGCATTTTATTTCTAACCCCAAAAAAACACAACATCAAGTTCCATTATATAGTTTATATCGAATAAAATATAAATGAAGAAATGAGTAGTGCATAAGATGTCTTAACCCAATAAAGGCCCAGTTTTAAATAATTGGCATTTGTATTTTTTTTATACTAATCCCGAGATATACATAGAATTCAATATAATGAATCATATTACATTTTTTAAAAATAAAAAAATTCCCTATGGGACTTCTTCTTTCTTTCTTAAATATCAGGGGCATTTCTTTAACTTTCAGTGGAATTTTTGCCCTGAGACTCGTAACAAGCTAGAGTCAATATCTCCTGTGTCTCTCTGACTCAAAAATTAATAAGTGTTTACTTGGACTAGCTTTGAAACCTGCACTATATATCTACATATATATCTCAAAGCCTAAGCGTTACAGCATTAGCTCCCTCATCTCTGTCTTTCTCACTCTCATTTTACCCTCAAAACTTAAACTTTTGTCATTCTAATTATGTTTTTAATTATTAATTATTTCCTCAGTTTCTTTTTTTTCTTCCTCCTGTTTGTACATCGTTCACTCTCTTTTCTCTTGACTGAACCGAGCACCAGACACGAGTTAACGCTGCACTTTTAACCCTCAGGCCAGTATAGTTCAAGACACACTCAAGTTCACACACCCACAGATTTGAAGAAATGAAAATGTGTTATTACAGGTGGTTATATGTGTGATTTCTGCTTAATTTGAGTGTGTTTGGGGGATGTTGTATTCTCTGATGTGTGTGTTTTTGAGGTGCGCTTGTCTGACTAGCTGTTGTTGTGTTATCTCCTTCCTCAGGTTGTGTCGTGTCATGCGTTTGTATGTCAGCTCTTGTTGCTACACTGTTACACATGTCTTCCCTTGTTCGTGTGTTGTCGTGTGTGTGTGTGCACTGTAATCCATTCAGTGTTGCTGTGACTTCTTCCTCCTCCTTCTCCTCCCTAGCGGTGACCTTTCACCTTAGTATAGTGCCCTTCAGGTCTTTGTAGAGTTTCAGTGCTCACTATACTGCCATTCAAAGGCAAAGCGCAGTAACTACACATTGCATTTTTCCCAAAATCACATTTCTTAAACTTTGATTTCACCTTTAACAAACAGGGTTGGCTCAATGTTCAGATTCAGAAGAAAATGTGTGAGAATGGAAACTCAGTGAAGCCATTTCCCCCAGTTCCAGTGTGGGTGTAGTTATTCTGTTTTGCCTTTTTAGGGCTGTATAATTGCCATCCCACATTATATTTACTACCGGAAAGAAGCCCAAAGAGGAATGCCTTTTTATGCCTTAGGGGTTTTGGTGAACGGTCACTGGGAAGGGTTGTGTTTTATTTGCATTTTCTGTTTTATTTTTTTGAATAAAGCTGGTTTCTTCTCTCTCCTGGAACTGCCCTCCACTCTGGGGTCCACTGACCAGTGTTTCATCACAGCCAGCAGATGAAAACCCTTCATTAAATGGACCAGAAACACTGAACTCCAATATTCTAGCCATGAATAGTATTTTAAGGGGCTGTGCTGAAACACTGACGCTGTTAGGATGTGTGCTACAGTCCTGTAGTCTAACTGATCAGGGACACAATTCTGCCGCACATATACACAAAACATCAGGTGAGGAGAGACAAACCTGTCTGATAGACTTGAAAGAGATACATGGACATTTAAAGAGGGAATTTTATGACGAGGTAAGATGAAAAAAACACAACACAGACACTAAAATCTCAGCAAACACATATTACTGATGCCCACAGACACAGGTAAGTTCTCGTAGGGCTGTAATGACATACCTGGGCTGTTGCCATTTTAACTGGACACTGTGTTGCAAGTGCTGTGATGCAATTGTTACGAATGGAAACTGAAAGGTTTACATATATGTTAAGACCCTAAAAAATTGGGGGCAAATGGCCACATATAGTGGGCTTTTGTTTTTAATGTGAGACTGTATCTTGCTTTCTCCTTTCTCTCTTTCCCCTTCTTTTCTAACTCACTCTTTCTGGCTTGAGTTGTGCCCATGTAGTGTGTTTTACTGTGATCACAGTGCCTCTTCAATTATGCTTTCAGTTCTGTTGACGAATACAGAAGAGCACAGGTCAGGAAAGGTCAAAAGTTTCTCTTTTGGATGTTTTCTCACTTTTTCTTTATCGATTCCATAATATTTACAGGTGTGTGTGTGTGTGTGAGAGATGGGTTGTTTGGAGGTGTATATGTTTATATGTTGTATGAAAGTGAGGGTTTCTGAAGCTTTTGTTCTTTTAGTTTATATTTGTGCTATTGCTTTTCAGTGTGTTCTGTTGGTATAGATGTTTTAAAAAGTTCACCCCAATATGACAATTCATTTACTCATCGTTATTTCAACCCGTTATTTCAATTTCATCTCCTTTTTTGTCCTACGGAAGAATATGGACTTTATTCGGTGGGACACAAAAGGAGATGTTTATCAGAATGTAATATTTAATATAAGCTGCTGTCATTCATACAATTGGTGAATGGGCTGTCAAGTTTAATAAAAGGACAAAAAGGCAGCATAAGATATCATTAACAAAATCTATATGACTACAGACTGGAATACACTACACGACTTTTAAAATCTGAACATATTTTAAAACACTAGCCATCATTCACTTGACAACTTTGTAAATGGTTACAGAAAAAAACTGGGCATCATACACTAAACGACTGAGGATCACACACTACAAATCGTTACGAACACAACAAACTCATGCAGAAACACATGCTAGGAGAAGCATGAAAGATGAAAACAATATGTTCTAAAACCAGCTCAAAATATCAAGCATGGTTGATGATTCTGTGCCCATCATTCACTACACAATTTTCTCTGTGTAAAAAACTCTGATGGCCCAAAATCTATAGACTGACTCTGACTTTCAGTGTTGACTCATTTAGACTGCAAATCGAGGCAAAAATCTGGGCAAAAGTTGTGTAGTGTATTCCAGTCTTAGTGCTCTATTTTCCAAGTTATTTTCCAAGTATTCTGAAGTCAGACTGTAGAGTAGCTGTATGTCAGGAACAAACTGAAATTTAAGTATTATTTCACTGAAAATCATGCATTTACAGCTGTGGTCTTTCACTTTTATTATATGGAAAATAGTAGTTTCCACAATTTCCTCTTTGAGGACAAATAAATACATCTATCTAAGCATAGTCCTTGGAAGAAAAAGTCATATGAGGGTGAGTAAATGATGAAAGAACTTTAATTTGTGGGTGAACTATCCCTTCATATTCCACTCCATCGGTCTCCTCCTAAATCACCACATCATGTGTTCTTCTGTCTTCTCCCCACTCGAACTTCTGCCTCTTTCTGTCTCTACCTTCTCCCCTCTCATTCCTTCCTGCCCACTGTTGCCAAGGAAACAGTGGAAGAGAGCATTCTGGGACTAGGCAAAATATCAAATGAAGGGGTTAAAGATGGTCCAAGCTAAAAAAAATGTGGCCTTCTAAAACCTGGCAAATTGGTTAGAACCTTAACTTTCAACCTTATCAATCATTTATTCAATCTAAAGTGCTCTCTTGATGTGGTTTTATATTTGGAGTAAACTGAGAGCTTTGAGTCACATACCCTTGGGCCCTGCCATTGACAGACTCTGGTGGTGAGGCTAAATGTGTGAGAGAGAGCTGCAGTCTGGATGCGTGCACACTGACTGAGGGCATTTTGGTCATCTTCCTCTCTGACCATTGTCTTAAAGCGTAGAAATAGTACTGCACTGCAGGGCTGCAGTCACCCCCCCCCCCCCTCTCTCTCTCTCTCTCTCCCTCTCCCTCTCCCTCTCCCTCTCCCTCTCCCTCTCCCTCCCTCCCCCTCCCTCCCCCTCTCCCTCTTCCTCCCTCCCCCTCCCTCCCATTCCTCTCCTTCTGCAGACTGATTGATTTTCCCCTGTACACTCGTTTAACCTCTCTTCTGAATCTTTGCCGTAACCGAAGAACCTGAGGGTTCTCTCTCTAGGGCTCGATATCTTGATGAGATAGTCCAATTCATTATCAATTTCACCATATCATGTATCACTATGTGTATCAAAAGTGATCCATGTCCTTTCAAATAATTTTTAAAGTCGCTGCAAAACCTTAACTGCTTTCTCTCTCAGTCTGGCTTTATATAGTATATGCCAGTAATCAGTTTCCATTCATATATTTGCTGCAGTCTATACTGCAGAAATTAATCGTATTATATTATAAATTAGTTAATATGTCCACAGAATGGCAGTCCAGAATGATTCCCAACAACCAAATTGGCACAATTTCTAATTGCAACTACTTTTTCATGCTATTTTGTAGTCAATCAGCAGTTCCCACAGGCGTTACAGCCAACTGTCAAAGTCCCAGGTTGCATCGGTGTGAGAATTTGACTGCAGTGCAGTAAAAATTGAGCGACAAAATATGGCAGAGAGGTTGCTGGCCTGGCCGATAATGCTTCCAGAGGGGTCAGTGCTCTCATTCTGTTCGGGTCACTGCCCCTCGAGGGACAGAGCAAGGGGGAGGGGCCTGTCACAAGAGTTTTTATTACAACACATCCCTCATAAAGACTATTAAAAATAGTTAATATTTCTTTCCATGTTAGGATAAATGAAAACATTTGTCTGCCTGTCGCTTTAAATACTGGAAGTGTTCGTTTTTATAGTGAGCCAGACTGCTGGATTCAACCGTTGTCTCTGCAGCATTTCTTATTAATTGTATTAAAAATAATTGATTATTTGAATCATAACAAATTATTCATCAAGTAATGTATATGAAATGCAGATCCACTGCCTTTTACTTCAGTTTTACTGAAGCCTGAACACGATGGGTTCAAGAAAAGAATTAAAAGAATGCAAAGTAGAGAATAAAAAATGGTTTGTAAGATTTCTGTCAGTTCAGTTTCCATTTTATGGTGAATTGGGACTGGTTTATGTTCGTTAAGATGTTATCAAAAGTTAGGTAATGGATGCAGTAACAAAAAATGTGTCTTTCAAATCAAACTGTTCAAATCGGATGTGTTGTTTATGGATGTGCGTGACTCTTCCACCATCACTGACGGTGTACTGCATTTATGACACTATCATACTTTATCTGGATGTGCTGTGAATATTATTTCAGCGTTTGTTGTTTCACAGTGTTCTCTGCTGTCTTGTTACTAGCTGCATATGTTTTTTTTAAAAATTTATTAAATATTTTATTATTTATATTGATATAATTTCACATACTGTTCTGGAGTCTACAGTGACATGTCAAACACTGTTACTGGGAACTTCTCTATGTGCTCTATATGTTAATTGTTTATTATTGATCGCGTTAAATGTTATCATTTTATAGTTCTGTCCAACCTTGTACTGCATTTGCAGTAAATGAATGTAAACTATTCCCACTCTCACTGCAGTCGTTACATACATCACATATTCCTCTTTTAAATATTCTTTTGTAATGATCGGTGTTTGTGTCTTTGTTGTGTAATGATTGTGTACTGTCACTTCGTGTTGTGCTGTGCACTGTTGTGTCATGTTGAGCTGTGTCTACATGTTATTCGGTGTCTAAAATCATACATGCAGATGCCATGTGACATGTATGTATGTATGTGACTATCAGTGTTTGTGTTTAAAGGAAGAACAAAAATATCCACTGGTGGATATTGCAAATATTAACCTGGATAGAATCACACAGATGAAATATAATATACTGTGTATGAACTCAAACACACTGTTGAAGCTTTGCAGCATTATAGACTATAATGGTGCATTCACGTCATAACCATAATATGAATTTCCTACTAGTAAAAAACAATTAGAAAGCTCCAACTTTCCTCACTTGACCATTGTGATGTCATATAGCTAAAAAGATGCACTTGCTTTAATGTGCTCGTCACTGCAACAGACCAGACTTTGACCAAAGTGTTCAACACAGTATATTAAACTTTATTTTATTGCTGTACAATATCTAAACATTCCTGCGGTTAATATTTGTGCTGCATACTAACACTCACCTTCCATCCCACCCCCAGGCCACTTGTACAGTCCTCGTAGTGTCACTAAAGTTTGACATGAGGTACGTGCACACAGCAGAGAGGGACTTTCTTCCATGTCAGATCAAGGGCTTGCCCATACGAATGCAGTAGTGTCATCTCTATGGGCTTATTAGCATGATTGTTAGCCACCATAAACTATGCTAAGCTGAAAAGCTATCATGTTAAGACTCTGCGTTTCATGCCTTCTGAGAACTTGATTCTCATTCTTTGACAATTTTGACAAAGCCTTGCATACTGCCCTTACAGTAACAGTCAAATTGAATTATTAAGCCAGATGTGAATCACAAATGCTAAAGAATTGCAGAAGCACAGAGTCTGTCGAGCTTAAGTTTGGATTACACAAGTCCACAACACTGTTGTAATTCTTCATACATGACCTCTCACCAAAGCCCTTCTGTGTTGCATGCGTAAGGCTGGTGAGTGTGAGTTGTGTTACTGTGCGTATGTTATGAGATGAATCAACAGGTCAATGATTATGCTTGAATCATTGTACTGTAAGTAAATACAGAAAATTACAAAACATATTATTATTAGACTTTTGCACTTCCATGACCATAACAGTTCAATTCATAAATATATCTTAAATATTTTTTTTGTTATAATAGTGGTTGATGTAAGTTTTTTTTCTTCCCCTGCCCTCTTCTTTGTATCTGTTTCAATACTCTTATGTGTTTTTTGTTTTGCTTTTATGTTTTTTTGCTATGTATTTGCTTGTTTAGTTTTTAGTTTAGTTTAGCTTTGCTTTGCTTTGCTTTGTTTTGCTTGCATTCTGGGTATCTAGATCTGTTGTTCTAGATATCTTTGAACTGGAATCCAAAAGCGCAGTTGTGTCCAAACACAATTATTTTAATGTAGGCATTGTCCTAAAGCATCTTTGTTAAGAATGGACAACTAATATTTTATTAACACATTTACATTGCAGTTGTTCAGAGAAAGAGAGGGAAAAACATTGCAAAGTGTATATATTACTGTTGGACACGTACTGCCTAGCCATATTGCTCCTAATCAATCCCATTCGGAGAAAGCAAATGTTAATAGAGAGGTAAAGACAAGTCCAGCGATAGGAATAAAATGTGTGTTCTTATCTGTACAGTGTTTGCATCACAGATGCAAGTACAGATAATGACATTCACACACACACGCACACACACATACATTATTTATTTTTCTCTATGTAAATGAACACTTTTGACTCTGTTGCATAAAAGAACCAAATAGTTCAATATGTATAATCCCTCAGGTCCTCTGTGGCAAATAGTCCCTTACTGGCTTGCACCAGTGGTCTGGTGTGAGGAACATGATGACCCAGATCTGTCTGCCATTGCCTTCCTTTGCAGTTCTTATAGGCAATGGTTTGGTGTAGATTTTGAATGACAAGTGGCTGTGCAGCACCCAGAGTGTCCCAGCAGCCCTCTGAGTCAGAATCTCTCACACACACACACACACACACTTCCTAACAGAACTACATCACACAAGGGACTGGAGATAGGATTGCCGACTATACGACAGTAGGACCTTCTTAACACCCCGTGTTTTTCCTTCCTTGTGAGCTTTTGTCTCTTGTTTTGTTCTGTTAAGACTTCTAACTCACTGTGTTTGTGTCCGTGTGGGAAGTTCCCCTGTGTCAGGAGGGGGTTGTGTACTATGTAATGGGCCAGCTCTTCCTTCCATATCAATTTGTGATGGCTTCTGCTGAAAAACAGCAACATGTGAGTCCAGATTGAGTCCCTTACACAATCAAACAGACAGTTTTGAAAAAAGTTTTTAGTAATAATAATGGCATGTTTTATTTATAATGCGCTTTTCTCATACCCAAAGCGCTACAAACAATAAAAACAAGTATACAAATATTACAATAATAATACAAAGCATAGAAACAAACAATAAATAAGTTAACACTGTATTGAAAAACTAATCAAATTAATTATTTTCTTTCTTCTGTGGAAAGTAAAAGAAGATTAAGGGTGTTCACACTTGGCATGTTTAGTTCGATTAAAACGAACCCTGGTACGATTGCTCTGTTAGTTCGGTTCATTTGAATAAGTGTGAACGCTACCATACGAACCCTGGTGCGCACCAAATAAGCGGTTCGAATTAAATATGAACGCTACATGGACCAAAGCATGTAAACGAACCAAAAGCAGGTCATGATGTCACAGGAGGTGACTGTAATAAGGACAAAATGCTGGACCATGCTGGGGACTGGACCAAATGAACCAACCAAACTGAACTACAAGTGTGAACACACCCTTAGTTTTGAAGTTATATTTTTTGCCCATACAATGAAAGTCAATGGGGTCCAAAAAACCTGAAATTTAAAAGAGCTGATTTTCTAAATATTTTATTTTGTTTTACACAGAGGACTGAAATTAATGCAGGTTTGGAACGACAAATCCTGATGCATCATCCACTAGCTAGTACTCGGTTTTGACCTGCAAGATTGTGTGGTCACACTTTAGATTAGGGTCCAATTCTCACTATTAACTACAACTTTTGCCTCAATAAACTCCTAATTACTGCGTATTAATAGTCAGTAAGATAGTTGTTAAGTTTAAGTATTTGAAGGATTAAGGGATGTAGAATATGGTGATGCAGAACAAGTCATTAGATAGGGCTTTATAAATAGTAATAAACAGCCAATATTCTAGTAATATGCATGTTAATACGCAAATAGTTAATAGCGAGCATTGGACACTAAACTAAAGTGTTGCCGATTGTGTCATAAAAATTACATTTAACACATATTTTTGCAGGCATGTTTGCACTGTCATTATCTCTTAAGTGAATTAAAGGTACAATCTGTAATTTTTTTGCCGCCACAGGTCGCATTTTCAAAACAGTAACAAAGACGAAACTTGATGATGCTATGAAGTGGAATGATTGGAAATGTCGTTTTCACCATCCAGAGATGTATAGAATTCACGAATCATATAAATGATATCAGCTAATAAATTAGTTTTTGTATTACCTGTACGTTTGATCACACTATTTTATGTCATCGTAATGAATTAGCTACAAGGAACATGAAATGTAATGCTATATTAGCCTGTTACTGATATGTGACTAATTGTCAAATGATTTGGTGGGTTAATGCTGCGCAGTTTTACACGTTTAAAACAATCGTACTAAAAATACATTTGAACAAACCCACAGTATTTGCAAGTAATTGATAAATATTTTTAGTGAAACACATGTATTTTATTTCACTGCCATAGACTTGGTCACCAGACCTGATAAAAAGCGTTACTGAAGTACAAACAAAGTGCAATATAACTGTATGTGTACAATAAATAATATATATTTGCTTACGTCTATTAAAACACATCTCTGTCGACAGATCAAGTCCAAGTTTGTCGCAAAGCTCTCTCCATCCTGAAAACGCCACACCGATATTGATCCTTGTTTTATTTCTCCGTTTGTCCCAAAGCTTGCTTGCCTCAGTTGATATGTTTACGTTTTTTGGGGGATTTTCTGTACCCGCCAATCAATAATCGTGAACCATGATGACTGAACGACACAATTCAGTGGCGTGCGAGATATTGTATCATAGATATGTATACATAGATAGATCCCTCAATAGCGTATGTATCATAGATATATACACTAGATGTCGCCTTGGCTACGGCAGTTCATTGGAACGAATGCGTCAATAGAGCCGCCATCATGGAACAGGGGAGCCCCTCCTCTTTAATGCATAAGCGTCAATGTAGGCAAAGGTCTAACGGAAATAAAATCACCATAAATCGTCACGAATGCGATTTTCTATTTTTTTTGGTTCGTTCCAATGGTCAGACATGTATTTGTCATTGAGTCCAGAGAATTTTTTTTTTTTTAAACATTCTTCCTAGTTCAGATTTAGTTCGTGTGAACATCCATAACGCAGCACAAAAGTCTGAAAATCCATGAATTCCAAGTACAGGCGGAGATAGCAGCGTTAGCTACTTCCTATGACAAGACCCCTGTTCCAAGATGGCGGCGGTTTTGACGCATGCTTAGAACCCCAAGGCGACATCTAGTGTATATATCTATGCGTAGTATAACATACGGCCCATTGAAATGGCCGCTAATGAGGGGTCTATGTATTATTTCTATGGTTTCTACAAGCGGAAACCGAAGATAGCGCGGACATTACGTCATTGATAGGCGACAATGACAAGGGACGAGCCATTATTTAAAACTGGATTTTCTCTGGATTTAAAAATCCTTGGGAACTTTTGGGATAATGTAAGTACACAACTGCATGAAATATATCACACTGTGCAAGTGTTTTTTTTTTTACATATTGTTCCTTTAAGAACGAAAACAACGCAGACAACACGCAAATAAACACAAAGCATTTTTAGTGAACTTCTCCTGAAGTTGTTTGAAATCTGACTGAGTCAGTTATTATAGCCTACAAAGATCACTGAGACCTAAAAAGGGAATATATAACCAAATTACAACAACACTGGACTAAAGAAAAGAAGGAAATCCAAACCCTTTAAGAAAGTTTGGCCAGACTGAAAAAAATTTTCAAAGCCAAAAATGGATGTGGAAGGAAAGCTTTCAGGCACTTTCGGGTCACGTGAAGCTGTTTTAAGTGACTATTAATCTGCAGAAATACACGTATGTGTAGAGGGAAGACACATTTGCTGCTAAAAATGGCAAAACATTCAGTCTGAAAGGCACAAGCTTCACCTGGCCCACAGTGCTGAGTGAGGCTGCTTTGACTAGACGGAGCTCCTCTGCTACTCCTCTGTTGGACTCCAGTGCTAGTAACAGAACGCAGAGTGTTCCGTCTGAGACTGGGTCAAACACCTGGATGCTACACTCATTACCTCACTATTGGTCTGAGTCAGCCATCAGGTGCTTCATCCACCTGCTCTTTTACACATCTGCTCTTATCTCTCCCTGAAAATTGTATGTGGCTGCGACTAAAGGGAGTTTTTTTATTACTGCTGTGCCATAACAACAACAACAACAAAAAAGAATTTGACTTGATGACATTTCATAACTCTCATTTTCCTGTTTTGTCCTTGTCTCTGTCTCTGTCTGTCCCTGTCTGTCTTTCTGTCTGTCTGCTTCTGTCATTTACATCCATCTCATTTTGTCATTCTTTGCCTTCCATTTTTTTTTCTCCTTCTCTTCCTTTCCCCTGATTTTTGAACTTTAAAAAATAAAAATTCTGTCATTCACCATGAATGAATCCAACTATTTTTTGCTTCCATAATAATTCCATTCATTCATCTTTCTCTGATGTATGTAATCTATCCATTAACCATTCATCCCCTCTGGATTTTCGCTTTTGTAGCTGCTGGCTACGAGAAGTCCCGGAGCCTGAATAATATTTCGGGGATGACAGGGGCGCCCCTGCGCCTGACCCCCATCACCCCCATCAACAACTCACCCTACGAACCCTATGAGTCCCCTGGCCCTCTGCGGCGCTGCCGATCCCCCATACCCTCCATTCTGTAGCACATCTTAGGGAAAGGCAACGAAATAAACCCCAGAAAAAAAGACCCTCACGCACCGTCATACCGCAATAGTATTAATAATCATGATAACGACGCTAAGTACTCACACCTCCGCTCCTCCATTGACTGGACAGGGTGGGGGTACACACCACTCTTTTTAATATGTCGTGCCTCAAAGGGAATGGGATACATTTATTTAGGGATTTAGAGCTTTAAGTACTAAAACGACTTCATCACATATACTTCAGGCAATATTTCAGACAGGCAACTAAAAACAATTATATGCTGTAACGTTCAGCATATAGATTATGCCTTATTATTGAAGATAAAAAATAAATAAAAAGAAGCACTGAATATTATTAGGATAAAACTCCTCACTGGTCCATAGGCAGCGACGAGTACCCTGTAGGAAATCTTTCCCTGTAGTTGAATGACAGTAGTTGGCTTTCCCACACGTTCCTGCCTGATTGCTGGTTGTATAAAAAAAAAAACGAGACTGTGATCCAGCAGGCTTATTCATTGAGTGCTAGTCGCTGAGATCAGCTTTGATACACCATTATAGGCCTTGAAAAATTCACTTCATATCAAAGCTTGGAATGATAAAGGTCATAGGTCACAGGAAACATGCAAGTAGTTCAAGTGCATGCAAGAAAAGATGTCCATTAGGCAAGTAGAATATATCTAAACTCCCGATTCCCTTTAACTGCTATGAAGATTTGAAAATGAAGGCACTGTATGCTGGACTGATTTGAACTTTGGATTGGATCATTTTGGCTGATTTGATTGTGATGAAGGAGTTTTTGGTGATTCAGGCCATGAGTATTATGATGATAACACAAGAACACTTAGGCCTCAATTATTCACATACAGAGTATTTCCTACAGCAACATTTGTTGTCACTCAATATTTGAAAATATAATTCACATCGTTATTATTATTAGGACAAAGAAAAATGCTTAAACCATTCTTGTGCAATATCAACTATTATGATGACCTCTGGCCCTGAGGAGCTGACGATGAACCCTTCAAACTTTACTATGTACAACCATTAACTTTAACAGAGAGACCGAGAACTGATCATTACAAAAAAAAAAAAAAGAGAGGCTATTTTTGTACTAAGCATTTGGACATTGCGATTCGGATTGGGGTTTGGAGGTGCGCGGGCGGCTTTGAGTTGACATTTTGGGAGGACAGGATATCGTGCTGTTGCATGGAGATCTACAATTAATGTGTTGGTTTTTGTATTTTGACTCTCTACATATTCAACACCAAGTACCACGAAACGAAAACAGCAGTGGTCTGGACACATGGCAAAAAATAAAGAAATAAGAAGTAGCCATCCTATTAAGGGCCTGCAACCTTCTGCACTTCTTCGGGACCCTGTCCAATTTGTATACTAGTGCATGAAGGAACTTCCTTTAAAATGTATCCTTTCCTATGGTACTTCCTCATAAATATGAAGACATATCAAGCTGAACTGCACTCCTCCCTGCATATTCACAAATCCTGGGGCTGTGGCGAACCTCAAAGTTTCCCCTACTAAGGGCAAGAATTAGCTGGACCTTTTCATCCTCATCATCACCATCATTAGCATTTCCCTCCCTCATTATAAATCATTTTCTGATTACTGTTATTCCTATTATTTGAATGCAGTATTTGAATCAGTTCAGTTTGTTTTCTCTATGGTCCTCTTCTTTTCTTTCTCTGTTTATATATATTTTTTGCCTGCTCTGTCTCTTGGATGCTGACCTTCGTTCCAATATAAAGGAGGGAACATTGAATGGATGCTGGATTGACAGCGGTCAGTAAGAGAAGAAAAAGAAAAGATGACAAAATGAACTCTGTAATGCAGATATATGAGCCATATGTTCCACTGTGTGGGGGATTTGTGTCGATCTGCTGCATCTTTGAGTGCACAGACGCAAAACACACCTCTGGTGAAGATATCTCTGCAATGGCAGCTCACAAAGCTTCTTCTTGTCTTTCTCTCCATGTGAAACAACAGAAAACCTGGGGTATAAGTGACATGTTTTTATCAGAAAGCAAAGTAGCATTATTTATTTATTTTAGATTATTTTATTGTCTTGCAACATATACCCATATCTAATTTTTGATTTTGATTTTTTTTACAGTTCATATGTAATCCTTCTTTTGAATGAATCAATATAGTTTTCTTTTGTTTTCATGTGTTTTTGCTACTGTCACATTACCTGTTACACTCCTTTTTCCCTCCTCTCTTCTTTTTTGGTTAAAGACGTTCACTGCTATAGTGAAGAGAATCATGGAGGTTGTTGATTACATGGAGCATCTGCATGGCAGCAGCAAACTAATGTGTGGCTCTGTGCTTGAATGAGTAAAACACCAATCATTAGTCGTCTGCATGTGTGCTGCCCTGCTTTATGTACATGCTTCATATACATTGAAGGTCTCAGGACAGTGAGCGAGGGCCATCTGCTGGGTGGATGTGACACCACATGTGTGCTTGTGTAACTGGAGTGTTCAGTTAGACATTTACGTGTAGACGTCAAGTGTTTTCTTTATTATTGAACCAACAGGTCATCCAGCCGTACAACGGCAAAATGCAGTAACTACACCACACAATTTTCATAGTGGAGCCAAACCATTATAATCCAAGAGATCTGATTTTGCTTATAACTCAATTTTGAAAAAATGCATTAACTGCATTTTGTCTTTGCACAGCAGGATTGTTTGAGGCAGGTTGTCTAACATAGATTTTTTTAATTCTTTTAAAAGGTGTCTATTAAAAATGTATGTTACAAGGTGCCTTGTAAAACAAGCAAGTGCAAGTGTGCATTATGTATTACCTTAAATTCAGACAAATGACCTGGTATATTTAGAAGGAGAGATAGAGGGAGACTAAAATCCCTGTATGATTCAGGTCCAGTCAAAACACTGTTTTATTTCTCATCTCTTATGTCTCTTCCATGTCCCTCTCCTCTTCATCTTTTTATTTTATTTTTTTATGCTCTTTATGAGGTTGTATAGTTCAGGTCTTAATGAAATGTACAGTTTTGAAGTTTGACTTTGTAATTTCCACATGCATGGATTTCTATTGCGAGCAATAAGGAAATTATAAGTCTATATATCTGTTTTGATAAGAAAATGTATTTTAACAATGAGGTTTATGTATATGTTTGTGTGTACATATGGATGTGTATATTCATATTCATATGCACATGCATATTAATGATTTGCATGAAACAAATGTACAAACTATTTTTTTTTCATTGCTGTTTTGTTACCAATCTGTCATTTTTGACTTGATTGCTGTGGATGGGGGGGGGCGTGGCTTAGTTTTGCATGCCAAGATGCTATTGGGTGGCAGAGACCATTACAACTGTTGTATTGAATATGGGGTTTTGAATGTGCTTTAACTATGTACGTTTGATTTAATTTAATTTTCTCTGTTAGACATCAAAAGCATTGCAAATGGTCATTTTATGATTTATTCTTTTTCATCTTTTCACAGAGAACTATTCTGAAAGCCCAGTGCTTATCAGATATATGCAAAAAGAAGCAGTAACTGTGAACTAAGACTAGAACAGAAAATCCACTTCTTCCTTTATAAAAACATTCCCATACGAACATCTGAGCCCCTGAACCAGTATCAGCTCCTGTGCAACTCCATTTTAGTTTGTACTCTCATCTCATGACATCATCAATCTTGTTTAATCGTCTTAGTTTTGCATTATTAATGAGGAAATTGGTTGTTCTGTTTCCCCTTGCTGTTGTGTTAACCTCAGCTCTAGCCCCCTCTGCTGGTTTTTCGAGGGATGAACTGACGTACGTAGCATTCGGTGTTGTAGATCATTAGCACTCTTTGGTCACTTTAGAGGCTAAGAATACTGATTTTTAGCCCTTAATGTTTACCTGTTAAATATAAGATTAAAGAAAAGATACATCAGACATTTTTAACAGACTCTGACCTGAAGGATTTCCTGTTCTCTCTTGTTTGTTGACAACTAAAATCACTAGACAATAACACTGATCAGAGCAGAGAAGATGCTAATAAGTCTGCTCACAACAGCAATGCATGTTTTCACATATACAAGATAGCTAGCACTTAGCATCCTAGTGCATTTTGTGGTTTTGCTGTGTGTTGTCTATCTGTAAAGGCATAGGCAGGGTGGACAGAGTGGATGGAACAGCTCCACTTATATCCCTTTATCTCAATCCTGAAGTTATGATGTGGAAGAGACAGGCCCGCCACAAGTTAGCTTAGTTAGCAAATACCCTGGTAAGCAGAGGCTGCATGCAATCACGGAGGGCAATTTAAATAATTATCTTGTACAGAGACTGCATGTGGAGTTAACGGCACAGAAACTATTGTTTGACTATTGTTGAATGTGGCATTTGAAACGGGGAGAGCAGGTTGAGTTCAAATGATTTAGCGACATTACCCAGTATCCTCTCTGTCTCTGTCAGACTTACGCTCCCCTGTCACTACTCAGGTAAATCTCTTTTTGTTTGTCTATACCAGTGCTTCCAAAATGATGTCATTCAAAACAAAGAGAGAGATGGATAAGTTACGAACACCACATGTACATATGCATCTGTGTAAATATGAAATCATTTTTGACCCCAACACTCATTGCAAGTCTTCCTTTTCCACAGTGTCCTTATCTTCCTTTATTTTGTCATTTCATCGTTCACTTTCATTTGTTCCCCAACTACAAACTCTTACTGCTTCCAAATAACAACCAAAAAAGCCCAGATGACATTATGAGAAACTGAGGAAAAATAATCAGTGATTTGTTTAAAAAAATTAACAAAAAGAACTTTTCAAACACGGTCTGCCATAAGTGGATTACAAAAAAAACTATGTGGAATCAGGACGCAACCAAAATCAGGACATGAGAGCATGAGGGTCAGATGGACAGATTGTGTGTTTGGGGAACAGAGTATTGGGAGGATTGTCAACAAATGAAGAAAGGCATCGTGAAATGGAGGACAGTTTGAGGAAGAAAGAAAAAAGGCAAAGAGAGGAGGAAGGGAGCTGAACGCTTCTCAGTGTAAGAATGTGCATATGGTGTTCTGTGTGTCACACTGTGTTCTCATGTGCCTGACTGTGTGCTTAGTGTTTTGTTTTGATTGTGTGACACTTTATTTTCCCGCTCTTCTAATGTTTGGCGCTGTTTAAATGGTGCACTCGCTCTCTATTCCCTATGCCAGATTCACTTTTTGGTAATATCAAAATAAAGGGCACTTCATGGGGAATAGGGAGTCGTTTTGGGACGCACCCTTTGTGTGGAGGAGTTCACTGATCTACAATGAGCTTTTGCTTTGTTCTGGTCCATCCTAGAGGGCTGACAAAATCGATGATTATTAATTGATTCTGTTGATTTGATACACCTAGATTAAAACCACGCTTTTGTGGCCCTCAACGACTGGAAATTTTATTCAGCTTTGTGTGTGTTTGTTTTTGTGAGTGTTATTCCAAGAGTCTTGCATTTGTGTATTTTGTTTTTAAGCGCATGTTACATGGGCTTTGCTATGAGTACACTTGGGTTTTTTGTTTATTTATTTAATTTTTTTAAAATTGGTATTTAGGAGACTTTATGAAAATATGTTCTATGGACATCACTCCAAAACAAAGAAAAAGAAAATTATGTGTTTGGCTTCTTTAGCTTTGGCTCTCACAGTTGCACGGTCTGAAACGACTATCATCTGCGATAGCCTCTAGCGGTGTGTAGCTTTTAGTGCGTTTGTATTGAGCCGATGCAACGTGTGATGTGATACTGATTTTCCTGTCCTCCGTTTTCCTATACCCCTCTTTTTCTGTCTTTCTTCCCTACAGTGCTGAGCTTCTGAACTGCCCCTTTTCCGATCTCCCCAACTGCAAAACCTGTCCAGAGGCAACCCCCAGGGTCACTGCAGGAAATAGAGACGGCGAAAGAGAGAAAACGAGAGATGAAAGGAGTGCTACGCTAATCCCACTTGAAGAAAACATTGTAATGCTCATCTCTCCATTACTAATTTTAACCCCCAACGTAGGTGCAATAAACATAAGATGTCACGTCCTGGGAGGATGTTGAACACATTTTCTTCCTACAAGGATCTCCAGCCTTGGGAAAAGGGTGGGATTCCGCATACAAACTGTAGTATGTCCTGGCAAGACCCTTCCTGGTGGAAATGGATGCAATTTTAAAGTAACGAGAACTATTTTTGTGGGGCGTTCCACCAAGTTAAATGCACCTGAAAGTGGACAACAAAACTCTCAATCCAGTCTCAGATACAAATAATGTGTGGAAAAATACCCATCATGCTATTCAACGCTATGCAATTCAACCACACATTCACAGGCGAGTTCATCAAGCACTTCGATCGAACAGTTTATCAGCCAAACTTTTTCCACTCCTTTAACTTTTGGAGATCTTGCACGTGCTTTAAATGAAAATAGACAGCGGTGTCATCGGCCTGCCATATTCCTATATCGTACGAACAGTTTCCCATTCATCTAATTGGAAAATTTTGTTCAGAGTGTCCTTCTCAGGGCCCACGGAAAGGTGACTTTGTCCACTATGAAGAAAAGAGCGTCAGCCTCTCTCTTTTCTCTCTCTCTTAGTTCAGCTCTCTGCATCTCAGCATTTCTGTTCCACTGTAGATGAACTGCATGGCATGAATGAGAAAAACAAAAAAAACACACATCAAAAAACAAAACAAAACAGAGAGAAAGATGGTAGAGATCGTGCTGAGAGGTGCAAGAGGAAACCGAAGACAGGGCCGCTCTGTTTGCACAGTACAATATGGGTGACTCTGGACAAGTGGATGGGGTCACGGATGAAAAATGCAGGTCCTTAACCTTCAAGTGGGGAACACAAAATACAACATAAGTGCATGACACCTAATGAAGGACAAAGGGGGTTTTAAGTGGACTGGATGAACTATGACAAAAGCTGAAAAAAAAGAGAAAATTAAAAATGCATTTTTCTCACTTTGTTTACCAGCATGACTAAACTGCATGACTTCTGCAAGCCCTGAACCCCAAATTAGAGGGCTTGGAATCACTAAACACCGAAATCAAATGGAAACAATAAAAGTTTATGCTAAATGCTACTAAATTTAGAGAAGAAAAAAAAAGAATATATTTAAAAAAAGAGAGGCTCTATATTTTGTTTTTGAATAAAAAAGAATAATGTAAAAATATATAGGATTGCAAGATTCACACAGTTTTGTTGGATAAAAGAAAAACAAACCCCACTGAGTCTAGCTGAATGATGAGACAAACTCCTTCAACTACTACTGCTCCCTCCATGGCTTCAAGTGACATTTCTTTCCTTCTCTTTCTCCACCGTTTCACCCTTTACTTGAACTCTCCTGGCTCTCTGCTCTGCCCTTCACGATCTCCCTCAGTCATGGCAGCCTCCAGCAGTGGCACGAAAGCTCCTCTGGAGACCTCCGACACCTACAGGGCTCTTTTCCTTTGACGGTTATGGGTCTAAAGAGCAAGGTGGAAGGGGATTTTAAGGCTGTGGGTGAAGTTTTCTCTTTATGTTGAGTCCTGATGGAAAGTTTTGAGTTGTTTTGCCATGTTTGTTCTTTTTATTTCATCCACATGCTGTGGGTAAAATCAAAGCTTTATCCATCAAAAGTGAGCCACTTAATATAAATCTAGTGAACATTAGCATTATGTGCTGTGTCTTGAGACCCTGAGCACTTACATCGCAAAGCACTATTGTCCAATCATGAAGCCATAATGTGAGATAGCGCCACTGTCTGAGCTCAAAGGTGCTCAGCATGGTTTTGTAGTTATTAAGTTGTCTTGGTTTTGTTTAAGATGTTGACATTAGCATTCATTTAATTTCTATCATTTATTCTCTGAATTATTTTGGGTGGTACAGAGCTTTGCAAGGTTTTGACAAGATTTTTTTCTGGATTACTAGATTGTATTTCAAAGTTTCAAAAAAATATTACAAATGCTGAGCACCCACTAAAACCAGCCATGCCACACCAAAATGGACTTCCTTATTAACTTAGCGGCATATTTCTGATATTAGTATTAGCATTATCCTGCGTGAGAGGAGGCCATGATTCCATCAATATCTCTTTTACATCATAGATTACACATGTGAGCAACTGTTTGTTCAGACCTTTTCTTGTCTTCTTTGTTTCACCAACAAGATCTGAACCACCTTTTTTCAAAAGTGGAAGTTCTTGTTGAAGTCTGGTTAGGTGTTAGAGTATGTTTACATTGTTTTATGTCACTTAAAGCGTCATTTGTTGTCTTAAAACCCCATGACTGTGTTCTTTCAGCATTCATCGTTCAGAATCTGATGTAAGCTTAGTTTAGTAACTACCTATGCAACACCTAAGCAAGACCTTAGCAGCTCACACACACACACACACACACATGCCATGTGCTCAGGCCAGCTGGCTGGTGTCTGTTTACCGGTGCTGTGTGTCCAGGGAGGGAAAACGACACAGATGCAGCTCCATCACCACAAGAGCCAGCGTTATCTGCTGACCGTGTAGTGTTACTTCAAACGTTAGCAGCTGGCCCAAGTAGCTTGAAGGTGCGACAGATGTGTGCAGCTGTAGTAGCCATGTCGCTTTCTTTAGTGGTGCACTGAATTCCCTTTCCTTCTCGGTTAATATGTAAGGTCGTCTGTTTAACGTCTTCTACAATGTCTCTCCTGCATGCTTCAGGGTACAGGAAGACACTCGTGCACTTTTCGAGTTCGCATATACATTTATATGTAATCATATACTCATCTCAGAGGGTATGTAGGATATATATGTAACCAGAACTTATTTTATATATGGTACTCAGTTCTAAATTGCATCTCACAGGCATTTGCTGACTGGTTAAGTTAATGTGTACCTCTCTGGTCGTTCATGAAGTCAAATTGGATGGTGTTTTGGAGCAATAATGATGGAGGTCCACCTTTTTCTCATTGTCGTCATTAGGAATTGGGGGGACATGTTCATCTCATCCCTAATAGGAAACCCAGTGTGCCTGAAACTGTTCCCTGAATGTGTATGTAAACAGCCACATCAATTGAAGACGCTCTCTCTGTAAAAGCTTCCCACTAGGGTTTGTCTTGGCATGAATGAGATCACAACCCCTCCAGATGGCTGACAGCTCACATACCTTTACTTGAAACCCAAATACAAAACATATCAGAGAGGAGCAGAACAAAGCCAGAATCAGTCTCCACGCTTTCTCAACTTCCTGTTTGCATCCCCTCCCACTCTCTCATCTGTTCCCTCTCCTTCTCAATTTTTGAGGAAGAAGCTTTTTTGCATCCCTTGTTCTTGTGTTTTTCTATCATATTGTTTGAAGTTGAATTATAATGCATGCATGGAATACAATGAGGACATAACTTGTGAATAATTTGTGAATGGCCAGAACGAGGTAACCATCTCTTTCACCTGGGCTCTCTACTCTGCGACTGCTCTCTCAGAGACACTTAGAGAGGAAGAAAGAACATATTGTTTCTAAGTTTCCTCACCCTTCCCTTTTTCTTAAAAATGTAGCCGTAGCAAATGTAAGTTCTGGCTATATGCTAGCCATTTCGAAAGACTATATCACTATATTTATATATCGTTTTCAAGATGATATTTGTAAATGCGATGTCTGTGTATCTGTAGTAAATATTCATCAGAGCTTCCACAGACTCAGAGCGGAACAGATGCAGCAGTTGTGAGGGCAGATATCAACACAACAAAGTTTTCACTGCATGTGTCTGTATATTTGTTATAGTTTGGCTCAATATGCACTACCTGTTTTTGTATTTTGTCATTTAATACTTTAATTACTTTATGTAGCTTGTTCAAAGGGGGGAAATTCATTGCACTATCACAGCTAATGGAGCTGCTGTGGAGCTGCTGAGTCTGCAACCCTAACCATACCCCCCCCCAACCCCCCCCCCCCCCCCCCCCCCCCCCCCCAACTCCCCTGGTTAAGAAACAGGGATAGAGAGAGACAGAGAGTTAGAAAGAGAGGCCAGTGAGAAAGAGAAGGTCCCTAAAAGAAATGGATGAGTTCTATGCTATTAAGATTGATGCTGGATACAATTTTATTGTCATACAAAAAAGGGAAAAAAATATCAAGAACTGTATAAAATATATTTCAATGGAATGTTTATTATTTACCTTTTATATTTTTGAAATGTATAAAGAAAAAAATTAATAAACTGTAATAATTTAACAGAGTTTGTGAAAACTGAGACTTAAAAATCGTTATATTACTAAAAGTATGAAAGTTTGAACGTGAATGCTAACCTACCTGATCAAATCTTCTCCATTAGATAGGGAAAAAAACAATTAGAAAAAAGAAATCCAATTTAAAAAGAAAAAGTTATCAAAAAGTCAATAAAAATGTTAAAAGCTCATGCCAAAATTTTCAACATGTGTCCTGTGTGATTCTTCAAATGTTGTGATTTCTTCATGTTACTCTGGGAACACATTTACCGAATAATTAGTGTGTTTACCTATTTTCATTTCTGTTTTTGTTTATTTTATTTATTTTTAATTATTTTTAGGATAAATTAATTTCCTTCACATGCTTATAATGATTTTTAAATAATAATTCTCTTACATGTACCATCGTGACTTTGGGGCAAGGGCATGGGCTTTCTTAATCTACATTATTGAGAAAATTGAAAAAATTAAATTTCAAACATTACAATATAATTTTTGTGCACCATATTTATAGTACGTAGTTATTTTGTGTAATTACAGAGTAATTCATTTATAAAGCATTGTCTTTACCCACTGCTCCACAACCAATCCATTTCAATTAAGCCCCGATGAGATCAGAATTTGTTGTTTTATTAAAAGAGTTTGTTTCAACAAAAATGCATGGAGTTAAAACGGTTGCACTAGTGAAAATGAGGTAGAGGTTTAGAACAGCAGCATCAAAATTACAGTGAACAATTTTCTTGGCACAACACATATGATATTTCAAGTCTTGCTGGTGATTGCTGTTTGTCCCATTTTGGGTGTGCTTAAATGTAAGAAAAAGGCCCTCATCCTTCATCTTTCTTTTATCCCTCCTCACGGACACGGACTGAGAGATACACAAAAAAGATCACATGCAGTACATCTGTAATTCCTGTCTTTTCATACACTATATTTTATCATATTTTACACACTTTGTGCATTACAATATAAAGCCTTTTCTTCTCTTATATTCGGTGACCAAACCACGTTTGTGTTATTCAGTTGTATTTGTAAATCCTTCTGCTTCATCACTCCTCCACTGACCCTCCTCAGGCACCTCTGTTTAGTCTCCAGACGATGAGGCCACCCAGCAGTACTCCGCTGATAAAGAGGACTCCAGAGGAGAGGGAGATCAGGCTGGATGAGGAACCGAAATCTTGCTCAAAGGAGTAACGAGCCAAGGAAGAGATACTATTGATCTGAAGGTATTTAAAAGAGTTAATCAATGACTATTACAGATGTGTCTCATCAATGCTGTGTTAATACAAGTGTTGTCACGTTAATCAAATCGTACCCATCCTCCTCTATTGCAGATCCAGTTCAACAAGTTATCCTTGAAGTAATCCAGTGTCCAAGACACAATTCCTGAGACATAAGCAAGAATCTATATGCAAAACAAAAAAAAACAAGCAAAAAATGCATCAAAGTGCAACCACGCATCTGGTCACAAAGCTTTAACACTTTGGGCACTGAAACACAAATGATGGTAAAGAAAGCACTGTGCAGGCCTACCTTTGTAATTGCTTTTCCAACAACACAGATCAGAGTAACAATTTTCCCCCAGGTGATGCCATCAACAAACACTTTGTCTACAAGCCTCTGAAAACTCTGTCTTTCCATCACTCGTGCAAACTCGTCAACCATGCTAAAATTAAACATAGGCTATACTTGATAACAATTCATTATTCTTGAAGCCCATATCCCGCTTCCATAATAAGATAGCAACTTTGTGTCACAATTATTTTTATTGTAATTGCTACTTTCTTTTGTGATTTCTCACAACTTTATTTCTTAAACTATCTTACATTAATTATAGGCTAATATTGTTTAAGGGTGTTTCTGTAACTACGGGCACTTTTAAGTCCCAGCAGTGAAATTTTTTATTTATGTTCAAATTTGTCATTTGATGTTTCATAAATATATCCACAGTGCCATTTACACACCTTGACAAAAAATATAATTACTGATTAATGTGATTAAATACAATATTATGAAGCATTTATAGCTCAAAACACCATTTTTGTTAATGTCCCACACCTGTGGTCTCAATGTTGAGATAAATAAAATAAGCTAATTTAATTACAATTTGACATTATTTCAAATGGGATTGTTTAATATACAGATTCATTTACAGCACCTTAAAATTCTTTGTATTATTTACTGATCATTTTTATGATTTTTTAACTAAATGTGCCTGTCCCACACTTTTGAGTCCTTACCGCAACAATGAAAAAAGGCTTTTATTATGAAGTTTTATCGAACCCAAACAAGTCTAGTTTCTATGGAAACAGAAATGATCACTTGAGCACATTGCTGACAGACTGGGCAACCACACTACCTCACTCACAAGATACCAAAAAAATAAGGTAAACATCATCTTTTCTGCTCTAGTATTTATTGTGCGTCCTTACCATTCAGCTTAATAATTGTGTATTTTGAACTACATTTTAAAAATAAATGTATATTACTGTTGAATTCATGTATATTAAGATGTTAAGAGTCAAAACTAATGTGCCTTGCTAGCTGCCAATTAGCTCAAATATTAGCAAAAATGTCATTTCCGCAACATGTCTTTACCGCAGCAAATTTAGGTTTTGCGGTAAAGACCTTGTGTTGCGGTAGAGACTAATTTAAGGTTTACTGTATATTAAATTACTAATATTCAGTATATTATTAGTACTGAAGCATAATTAGTATATATATTAGTATATATATAAACATGAATCATCAACTTTAGGAGACAATATTTTTGAAGCAGTTAAAAGAGTAAGAGTTAATTAAAATAGTTATTTACTGCAAAACTGCTACTATCTTTTACACATGCAATACCTTTTGTTTTCTGTAGCATGTTTCTTTTTTTTTCTTTTTTTTTTCTTTTACAGTAGCCTGTTTTTGATTTCGTGGCAGTTTAACATTGTGTCCTTACCGACACAAGATGTCATTACCGCAGCACTGCTCTATTTTAATTTTTTTTCTCCACATTTTCATTTGCAAAAAATATTTTTACACTTAAGCTGAGATGATTAACACATTGAAATTGCAACATCTGTCATACAAAGTTAAAAATGTCATCTTTTGTGTGTATGGAAACAATTGACATCTAAGGTTACTGTACATTTTTTACATGGCATAGAAAAAAACATGAAATTCCCTATTTTGTATATTATTTTATTATATCAGTCTTTACAAAACTGTATCAAATTTGAAAAAGCTATTTAAATATATATATTTTTTTATAGAAATTACTAAAGAAAAATGTATAAAATGAACGTTATTGTAAAGTTGCGGTAAGGACCCTTTTTAAGAAGATGACCCGAAAAACATAAAAAATAAACATGTTCCAGATTAAAATCTTAACGACTACATTCTATTTTGTGTACATTTTTATATGTATTACAGACTGTGATGGTTAAAATTGAAATTGATAGAGGTTGATTTTTTTTTTTAATTGGGATAGTCAAAAGTGCCCGTAGTTGCAGAAACACCCTTAAACGGACTTCCATAATAGGCTACATACAGTAATCCACGCGCATATCAAAAAGACCTTTCGATAGCCTACTAACTTCTTAAATTTTGGATCCCGATCGACCTGATCGCCGATGGCTCTGATGACTTCAGCCATCTGATCCAGCACGAGCTCCTCCTTCTCATCACTCATTGGCTGCGGTTCAGGAAGAGACGGTGCACATCCCGCCCTCTGTGCCTCGGCCCTTACTGATCTGAAAACATATTGTGAAAGCATCGTTGTTTTGATATATCCACCTTATTTTTCTACGTGGAAGCTATTTTCTGTGAATGTATTCTGATTATAGGGAAATAGCGAGAAGAATAACAAAGTGCTGTAAATGGGGAAACTATTTGCGCTACAAACCAGGGTGTTTATAATTACGGCAATAGGCTTAGGCCTACATAATAGTTTAAGAAAGACCAGTTTTCAATATAAAGTAGCATAACGAGTTTTTTTTTTTTTTTTTTTAAGGCTACAGATAAAAATAACTGGAAGCGGATGACACCGGAAGCCAGACACATTACATTTACGTGAAAATGAAGGTGGACAAAGAAACGAAACCAATATATGGCAACCCAATACTTTATTCAGTATTGAAATGAATGGCAATAAAAATGGCACAAACGAATAACATTGAACATATTAATCTAGTTAGGTTCAATTATTATATGAATGTTTTGAAGTGACATTGATTGTGATTTTTTTTTTATAGTTTTTTAAATGGGCTTAAGGCTAAGTATTTATTTATCAGGTATATTTACAAAGTTATCTGCTCAACATCAGACAAATATTTCGATATAGCCTACCAAAAATATGTATGTGAAACTTACCGAAGTACAAGATTGTTTGTAAACCTGTCATCTAAGAGATACAAAAGTAAATGTCACTTTACTGGATTTCATGATAGCACACAGGAAATAATGGCAAAGGCCAACTTACCTGATGCCATGAGCGCTTCTTTTTCCTGTCTTCCTCTTTGGTCCTAGGTTTTGATGGCCACTTCACAAAACAAAATGAAAGTGTATCTATGGCCTATGCTTTTACGTCAATAACTGTACATGATGCAGACTTCTAACAGGTTTAGTAGCTAGCTTGCCGTCATCCACATCTTCACTCAATAGGCTAAGTGAAAATAAAAGTGAAACAAGTTCTGTTTGCTGCATTTGCTTTCATCTGTCGAACAAATCAAATCCACACTTAGCAGTCATCCTCAAAGTAATTCATTTACAAGACACATAGCTCAGAAGAAATGTGTGTTTATATGACTGGGGATGAAAATAACACTTTTTATTTGAGCATCGGTAACTTAGTGGTTGTTTGTGCCACATTTGTCTACTACAAAAACTCACTTGGACGTGCACCTACTACAAAATCACAGGTTATCCGAGTTTATGTCAAATTTAAAGAGTCCCCATACTGCGTAGAGTTGTAACACTAGCTGGAGATAGATGTAACAACGAGAGGACATTTGCTGAAATAAGATCCACACTAATTTATGCAAGAACTTTATTGAAGAACAAAAACATAATACATTTGGAATAAAAATTTAGCACAAAAACAGTTGCTGTGTGTGCTGTATATTGCTGTCACACAAGGGTTAAGCCATCTATTTTTATCCACCTATTTTTTGGGATATCACATAAAAAAGGGGAAAAAAAACATTGGATGGAAATGCCAAGGTGCGCATAAATTCTAAAAATGTGTACAAAAAACGTATGTGCTCAACTGAGGCGGATAATGTTTTTAACCAATAAGAGATGTGCTATGATGGAAACACATTTACCAAAAAAAAAACTAATAGGGGATGTGATTGATAACTGGACTCATTGGAATCATATATTATATATAATGTGAGTGTGTGTGTTAGCAGAATCAAAAGTCAATGGGGCATAAAAGCTGCAAATACCTTAATATATTTATCTTACAAAAAGAAAATACATTTTTAGAAATGTATGCACAATACTTACATTTTTCCAAGGGAGTAGACAAAACACACAATAGAAGACCACTATTCTATGTCATATAACAATTATTAATAAAAAGCTTAGGCTCAGTTCTTATCGCTGTACAATCTGTCCTGATCTTACAAAATATATAAATGCATAAAATAAAGGCATAATACAATAAAAAGTGGCAAATTACAAAATCATGCTGCAGATCAGTTTATGTGATTTGGTTTCTCTCAGGTTTACAGACTTAATACTTCTGTTGCTGTATCGCCACTCTCTCTCTTAGCTCTTTTGAAGTCTCGAGAAGATGAAGCCACCTAACAGTAGGCCACAGGTGAAGGAAAACGCGGCTCCAAAATAGGGAAAATATTTTCTCAGTGAAGAGCCAGAAAATTGCTCAAAGGAGAAACAGGCCAGTGCAGGGATACTGTACATCTGTATTATGGCGTACAAACAAATAAGTTCTAGATGTGATATTGTGACCAAAACTGTTAAACACATCTTCGAAAGAAGAAAAATAAAACAAAAGTCAAATGCTTCTTTATATTCCAGTATTTGAAACAATAATGTACAAATATTTCTTACCCATCCTCCCACTTTGCGAATCCATTCCAACAGATTCCTCCTAAAGTAATCCAGACTTAAGGTCAGAATACCTGAAACAATTCTGGGCAAGCGTGCGAGGACCATCTATTGAGAGCAAAGAGGAGCTTAGAAGTTACAAATGAACTGTACAAATATAAACATAGAGATGCACGTCTGTCTACAAACAACAGATATTAACAATTTGAACAGATAACATGCCGGATCTAACTAATTCAATACCTTTGCAGACAGCTTTCCAACTGAATAGAACAGCACTATAATTCTCCCCCAGTTGATCTGGCCATCTGTGAAAACCTGTTCCACAAGATTCCAGAAACTTCTTTTATCAGCTACTTTTACTAAGCCATCAATCATGCTGTGAGTTTAAAAGAACAGAAAGAGAAACAGGGGTTTTAAAAACCTGTGTGTAGACAACACCACTGATGTTCAATAAAGACAGAAAAAGTTGCAAATCTCAGACGGACTCATTAAATGCTTGATCTTGATCGAGCCTATCACCGATCACTTTAATGGTCTCCGCCAACTGTTGAACAAGCTTCTGGTCCTGACTGTTGCTTAATGGTCGAGCTTCGGGAAGGTCTGGTGGGTCTTCATTTCCTTCGGCTGCCACATTCATCACCTCATGTCTTACCACCCTGAAAAACATTTTATACAGTATATTAACTGAATAGGAGTCAAATGTTTAGAGGTACTATTACTGGGGAAAGCGTTATAATGACACACAGATAGTTTGTGCATCCTATGTTTCAGTTTGCTTGAAATTGCTTTGAGTCCTACATTTACGGTAGCCGAGAGAGCTCAGCAAATACAACGCACCTACAATCAGGATGTTAAAATACATTTGGTATTTGGTCGCTTTGTATTGAGTATTTGCAGCACATGTCCTGTTAAACCGATGAAGATGCTTTCTTAATTTGCAGTGCATTTAGCTCTCTCAGCTACGTATAAATTACCGTTTTTGCAGTGTCCAGTTTTTTTGTTGTTGTTTTTTTTACAAGTGGGTCTCATGTTCAAAATAATGAATTCAAAATGTTACAGTCAACATTAGGTAGGCCTATCTGTATTGAATTTATTTCTAAATTCTAAATACTTAAGAAAAATAAAGTTTTTATATTTTTTTAATCAAGAAAATATTTAATTTTGTCCACAAGAGTTCTGTCAATTATGTTATTAATCGAACAACCCCCTGAACAACAACACCATACGATCAGCACCATATGATGTTATTTTCTTCTGTGTTGGACATTTTGAGCACAATATTGTATATTCTCTCATTTTGTTCAATGTTTTATCTACAATAACCTGTTGTCAAAGATGAATTGATCATCAACAATGGTAATTACAGTTTGCAATATTTTTATGATTACAATTCAAATATATTTCCAGATTTGTCATTTACCTGATGAAGAAAAAAACACAAGGTCAGCCATTGAAATTATGTCAAAATGGTGAAATTGTCATTTATGTAGATAAGTGATGTATACTTATATATAAGTTATGTGATTATGTTGTCATGACATAACTGTGTGACTGTGTCCACTGGTGATAGTAAATTATTTGTCATAGATAGATTGTTTTTTTAATCAGAATTTTCTGTGACACAGGACACTGTGTGTGTGTGTGTGTGTGTGTGTGTGTTAGTTAACAATGTGTGCATCAACTGTTACTTGTGTTTGTATGTTTTTTTAATTATTTAAATAATTAAAATGTTGCTTCTGTCCTTTCAAAGTATAATTTATATCCACACAGAGTTTTGTATAACATCTCTAAATTCTGTTGATCTAAAACAGATTTTTTAAATACCCTACTAAATATAGAAAGTAACCATTAATATAAACGTTAAGGTTATAATGCGACAAAAAACAAATCATAAGTTTACGAAGTGAAACATACCCGATTAAGAGTGCTTCTCCAATCTGATCATCTGTAGATCGAAGAGAAACATTAACAAACATCTAACATCGATTGAAAAGCACAAACACACTGTCACTTACCCTGCGAGACTTCGCAAGCCATATTAGTATATTTACATATATTATTGTTGTTGTTTAGTTTCTCAGAATCAAAAATGATTTTTTTTCTATCTTTCTTGAGTTGTATATGTTGTCTACAAGCCATGTAGAGTTAGTTTTACTTTTAGTTAGTTAGTTTTGTGAATGATGAGTTCCTCTGCTATAGTCCAATAGTATGATTAGTTTGACGTAGACTACAACCAGTGTTGCCATGTCCACCGCAAGTACTCTCAGCGTCTCTGCCTGGGATAATCGGATATTCGTCCATAAAGTTAGGGCTTACGCAGTATAAAACATGCGGGTTGCGTTTTTTCCCATGAATTAAAATATTTTTTTTTCTTTGTATTTTTTTTTAAATGTGTTGTATTGTTTTAAAAGTATAGGCTATTGTAATAAAAATATTATAGAACACAATATTTTACAACAACTTTCAATGCATGCAGTCTTAACTAATCTATGAGTTTTATATTTTCTATGTTGTTCCATCTGACATTCCCTAAATCGAAAAACTGGTTTCACTCATTTTTACTTTTTGTGGCGCTTGTTATTGCAGACTATTTTGCTTGATTCTGTTGTGCGATATCTGGCAACACACTACAACCCAGGAGGAAATACCATAGACAGGAAATACCAGCGTGAGCGTGGACGTGACGTGAGAACTCACGTTGAACGTTCTTTTGAAATAGTGAGACTCTTAACATTTACGTGTTTTGATCGAGATCTCGTCTGTTCCATCTCTTTTACAGTCTGATTCCATCGTGTTGTCATTAGTACAGCTTTGCACATTTCTACATCTGATAGCTATTATTAAGTGATATAATCACTGCACACTCAGTATTATTATTTCATTTTTGAAGTGGCATATTTTTCATTAGTCCGTAACAATTGTTATTTTAAATTTTTTAGGTTTAATTTGTTATGGCTGGTATTTCTACAAAGACTGTGCACGAAATCTTTCAGACTATGGATTATGGATCATCCACCACGAACACTGCAACAGCACAGGTAAGTTAAAGCGCGGTCTCCTCGGGGGAAATTATCTTTGTATCTTATGTATCTTGGGCAAATTGTATTAAAAGCATCACAGCATGCTGCCACTTCATCACCCAATGTGAAAATGATTTACATGTGACAGTACATTAGGATGACCGCTCACGAGAAAAGCATGTGACACGATGCAGGTTGTCCTCTTGCTGTAAAATTGTATTAAAAAAAACCCAACACTGTGCGGATTGTAGGCCTACTTATTGGTGCATCTCTCGACTCTAAGAAATAAGTTAGTTCACCTAAAAATGAAAATTCAGTCATTTATTCATCCGCAACATCCAAATTCATATGACTCTTATACAGTCATGTAAAATACAAAGAGATGTTATTTAGAAGTTCGCTACAAACAGACAGCTTCAGTCACCATTTACTTGCATTGCATCTCTTTGCCATTCAAGGCTGTCAGTGTTTATGTCTTTTATGTTTATGCCTTTATAAAAATCCAAATCAGAGTCATACAGGTTGGAACAACATTAGTATAAATAAGTTTATTTTTTGTGGTAAAACTACGCCTTGAAGTATTGTGAGCAAAGTTCAAAACGGTTAACTGTTCATGTATTTTGTGAGAGCCATAGGTCTGTGAATGATTTACTGCAACCTTCACCCTTTTTTCACAAAGCCAATCTATTGGTTCTATCAAAGAGCTAGAACTCACCAACCTACATATGTTTACTTCAATTAAACATGGTTGTATTTTGAAGCATACATTACCAAAGAAATTTGAATTTTCAACATAAGTTGAACCTAATTCTCAAGTATGGTGTGTCATAATTTCTTTCTCATTCCACTGAAATGTGCATTCTCTCAGGAAAGTGTCCATTTTCCTGCATGTCTTTCTCTCACTCAGTCCTGGCTGGAGAAGCACTCTCGCACTCTTGGCTTCTTCGTTGATGGGAAATTTTCCAGCCCTGCAGACAGGCAGACCCAGGATGTGACTGATTCCAAAGGTGAACAATATTGGGTATTTTCCTGGAGTTCTTATCTGTTATCCAATCTTCCATGCAATGATAAGATAACTTCTCCTGCCCTCCTCCTCTCTCTTTACAGCAGCGGTGGTCTGCAGCACTGTTTGTGCTAAAGATGAGGATGTTGTTGCTGCTGTCTCCTCTGCAGATCAAGGCTTCAAAACCTGGAGGGAAATGAGCTGTTACCAAAGAGCCAAAGTCTTACTCAAGTACTAGATCTTTACTCAAAATAATGTCATAAATAATTAACCTATCACAGTAATTGTCAGGTTTACATCATTGTTAATATATGTTTATTCCCCAGGTTGGCGAGTGTTCTGCAAAGACACAGTCAGTGTGTATCTGAGCTGTGTGAGCTCTCTCAGTCTTCTACCTCTCCTACGGTGCTCATTAGACTGGCCCAATACTACGCCAGCTGGGCTCAACTACGAGACACACTCATGCCTGAGTGGACCCCGCATGGTATGTGCATGTCTATTCGTTTATATGAGTCTGAGAGACAGAACTCATATAAAAAAGGGAGAAAATGTGGCTAAGTCTACATTTTAATTTCAAAAGGCTCCCTGTCCACGCTGGTATTTTCAAGCGTTTTCCTAAAGTTGCTCATCCACATCTGAAAATGCTTAAAGTCCCTGTAAAGTCAAAATTAAGTATGTGTTCTGAGTTTGTCACCCCACAGGAAAATGTGTTATTAGCCACCCAGCCAAATTTAAATGATATAAAAAGCCACCAAGTAAATAAAATAAGCTATCAAAATCTTGAAAAAATGAGTATTATTCTCTGCTCTCAACCGTTGGGGGCGTGTCCGCTGGCCGCGCTGAAGCCACGCCCACTCGCGGGAAAGCTGCCGACGGTGATATTAGTTGATACTGCTTTTGGGACGGGAGGATGAAGGCTGAGGCGGGAGATAGTCGGTTCGGCCCCATTCACCAGTAACAGCGGATTATCAGTGAATCCCAGTTGTCTCCGACGAAAGTTTATAAAACTATCCTGTGTAAAATAAACACTACAGAGGCGGGTGTTGGTGGTGATCCTCCGCTCTCCATCAAGGTGGCTCTTCACAAAATTAATCCACCTCTTCTTGATATGATCGTGTTTCGGAAATTTAAATAAGGACACCGATCTGTTTTGTACGTGATCACATCCAGGTAATACTGTGATGAAGGTATAGCTAGCTACTAGCAAACTGTAGGCTGTAGTAACTAATAGTAGCCTACTACTGATAGATAGATCGCGATTGAGCTGCGACCTGATGCGAATGTGCTCTAGTTAAATTGTTAGGGGAGGGGCCAGCCTCAGTGGCTCCAGTGCGTCATCGAGCCACCGTTTTAGCCCCGCCCAAAAAAAATCCTGAACACAGCAACGGTGAAAAACTGTTTTACCTGTCTAACTCCACAATTCAGTACTTCACAGTTCACAACTTCACAATCTTTGTAATGTGTTTTAGCAATACATTTCTAATGTGTTAAGAATTTTTTTTTTAGAATTGCCTTTACATGGACTTTAAATCACCTTACTGCGCATGCGTAAAACATACTAAAAGTTCAAAAGATGATACAGAGAGAGCAGACATAAAGTTCTCACACTACTTGTCTGGCACGATAATTTTATTAGCAAAACATCCCACCACTCAGTGTTGCGTCCAGGTTGCACTCAAAATGCGTCTAAAACGCAATTGTCGTCATGTTTTGCTGCAGGACAGCAATTGTGAGTACATTTTCAGTCATCTTTGCAGGAATGCAATATGAAGACTGTACAAAGGAACATTTCTCTTTATCAACACTATGAATATATATATAGCAGGCACAACAATGCCGATATAGACATCTATCGGTACAACATGTCATCGTTTTCGAAAGCATCGGTTTTCACAGTCCACACTACAACGTGAAAACGGCGTTTTCAAAAAGCTCAGTTTTCGTTGATAAAAAAGCAAGTTTTCGTGAAAACTTTTAATGCGCTGTGGCCGTTCATTTACACAACAATGGCGTTTTGGGGGCCTGAAAAATGCAAACTTTTGAAAACGTGTTTCAAAGTGCAAGTTTTTGAAGCCAATACCGTTATCGTCTCAGTGTAAACTACAAAAACGAGAATTTATGAAAACGGTGACGTCCTTAGCAATGTGTATTACGTGTTCATTCTATAGGCGCGTAGTGTTTCAGTACAAAAACTGCAGAGGAAAAACGTCTCCATTCGTAGAACATCATTACCATGTAAACATACCCTTAGTGTGGACAAGGCCTGTGTAATTGACTTGTAAGAAAATGAGCAGGAAGCATGATGGTGAGTCTGATGTCATGTTTTGCTTACTCCACTAGGTGTCGTGGTAGTTTCAGATGACTGCACTGTATATTTTCTTATGCTGAAAGTTTTACCAGCCCTATCTATGGGTGAGTCTTTCTTTAAACAGACACTTTCTTGTCAGACATCTGCATTAAAGCCATTTGTAGGTTAACTTCTGTGAACAGAGTTAACAGTATTCAAAAATAAGACATGTTTCCACTTGTAAACTACAATTTTGACTATTCTTTTTAGTTGCACTAATAGCAGAAATGACATGTCTCACATTTAAAGATAATAATACTAATTATAAATATAAATGGTTTTTTATCCTTAGTTTTGACAGTGTTTTGAACATTGTTACTGTAAAATTGTGGGGGGTTTTTTAGGGTTCTTACATCTTTGTTATTGGTTTACCTCTTACTGATTTAATAAAATCATAATTCATTAGGATGAGCTTTTGCTTCTAAATGTAAGCAGCTAGTAAACGAGAGGTGAGGGTGCAAATCAAACTATTATTTATTTGCCTTCTATATTTATTTTCTAGGCAATGCTGTTATTGTAGTGCCTGGCAAGACTACCACTCTTCCTGCCCTTCTGTTGGCTCAGCTGTTTATGGAGGCTGGACTCCCTGCTGGAGTGTTAAATGTGGTGACAGGCAGTGAAGCACTGGCTGCCAAACTGGCTCAAAATCCACAAGTGACCTACCTGACCTATTGTGGATGCAAACAGACCGGAGAAGCTGTGGCTAAAGCAGTGGCTGGCTGGGGAGTCCCCATGTCTTTCTCTCTCTCACAAAGCTCTGTGTGCCCTTTTATCATCTTTGATTCGGCAGACCTCGACAGTGCTGTGGATGGAGTGATAGAGCTGGCCTTTAAGAAGAAGAGAGATGTAAGAAGAAACAAAATAGAGGCCTTTTAAATTGTAATAATATTTCACAATATTACTGTTTTTACTGTATTTTTGATCAAATAAATGCAGCTGCGGAAAGCATAAGAAACTTCTTTCAAAAACTTTTAAAAATTGTAACTGTTCCAATATATAAATATATAACCGGTTTCCAAGGAAAATATTATATGGTATTTATAAATGTATTTAATATCTAAATATCTAATATTTAATATATACTACTTGTTATTTATTCCTATTAGTGGTTATTTAAAAAAAAAAAAAAAAAACACATGACAGTGCTCCAGCCGTACCGCCATGATCGAAAACCACTGCAGCAGAGTCATGAAAAGATATAATATTTATCTTTTTGCTTGCTTCTCTCTTTCTCTTCTCCAGTTCCAGTGGGTGCTCTGTGTGCAGGAATCAGTGTTGGACAGTGTTGTGGCGAGGCTGAAGTTGAGAATGGCTGGGATGAAATGTGTTTCTCTTGTCACTGAGACTGACAGGAACCGTATAGATGTTGTTGTTCAGGAGGCACAGCAGCAGGGGGCAATAGTGTGTGGATTTTTAATTTAACATGTCACCAATACAAACATTTGTGCACATATTGTATATCTTGCATATCTTTTTTTTCTTATTGTTTTACATATTGTAGCTGATCCAGTCATGTCCTCCTCCTCCTACTGGAGGTCTCTACCCTCCTACTGTATTATGTGGACTGGCTCCCTCCTGCGAATCTGTGATTTCACCTCCTCCAGGCCCTGTGCTGCCTCTCATATCCTTCAGGAGCTCTGCTGAGGGAGTTGCACTTGGTGAGGCTGAAATGAAAAGGAACTGATTTATATGAAGAATATTGTCTATATACGTAGTGAAAAGTTGTACGTTTTGCTCTCTGTCGTTGTGTGTAGGAAATCACAGTCCTCATGGTCAGGCTGCCTCCATCTGGACTGAAGATTTGACTCTGGCTTTGGAGTCTGCAAAGAGGTGCATGTCTGGTCACGTATTTGGGCATCTGTCTGTTGTCTTGATCTCATTTTCTCTTCCTTTATCTGTTTATCTCTCACACCCTCTTTTTTTCTTTGTCCATAGTCTGTGCTTGGGATCGGTGTGGGTGAACTGTCATTCTGTAATGGATCCCGCACTGCCTATATGCGGACGGAGGGAGAGCGGGAACTGCACCGATGGAGGCAGAGAGGTATAAGAATCGCATGAAGTGACATTTCATGTGCTAAGAATGGGCTTATGTGGTGTGTAGGCCTTTGTTTCTGTTCTTTTGGTTTTTCGTACTATTTTTCTGATTGGTTGTATGGTTTTGTTTGGTGTCTAGTTCAGAATATCTGACTCTGTGATTTCCGTTCCTCTATAGGGGCTGTATCAGTTCCTTCGGCCATCGCTTTCACCCTCCCTCCCCCGCTCCAGTCCCAGCTCTATCAACTATGCTGCATTTGGCTCTGTGGCATCCAAGTTCATGATACCTGAAGGATTTGATCCTTCCAGGTGGGTGTATTGTGGCTCATAGTTTAACAGTGAACTGAGAAATGAATATAAGTTTTGTAGATAATGTCATACATTTTCAACACAAACAGACCTGTTCCAGCTGGTATAAACATCTAAATATGATCAGTATTTCAATTTAATTGAGTTTAGATTTTAGCGCTAACACCTCATCTCTATAGGGTCATTCCGTGTCAACTCAACAGAGGTCCCTGGCTAAAATATTAGCTCTTTTTTTTTTCTAAGGAAAAAATACATAAATGAAGATAAAGAAGAAAGCTAAAATATGAAATGCCATGGATGAATATTTTCTGTGTGTTCCACTATTTTTTGGGAGGGGGGCTTTAGAAAGATGGCAGCAACATTATTTTTGTTTTTTGTACAGAGATTAGTATCATTTCTGTTAGTAATATCTGTTGGCTTTAGCAACCCTTGTTGCATTATATGCCAATGGTGACCGTTCAAAAACGGGAAAAGTCACTCACAGTATTAAAGACATCCCAATATCCTTTTTAATTCTATTACTTTTTTTCTTAATTTCTAAGGCTGTACACTTAACAAAATTAAGGTTCCAAAAGGGGATTTTGCTGTTATGTAACAGAAGAACAATTTTGGATTCCCTAAGGAACCTTTCAGTGAACCATTTTTTCCTAGTGAAGAAAGTTTTAATCGTTTAAAGAACCTTTTGTGTAATAGAAAGACTCCATGGATGTTAAAGGTTCTCCATGGAACTATTGATGCCAATATGGTTCAAAATCACCAGAGATATGGGCTCAGAGCGAGTCCATGCTGAGTTCTGTGGACGCTATCCACGTACAGCCAGATTTTTGTGCACGAGTGATTTGAGTGCTCAAAAAAGGTCTAGTTGATAGTACACATGTGCCAAAAGCATCCATCTGCACTCAGTCAAATTGAGTATGGCTTGCGTGCTCAACTGTGCAAGAGACCGAGTGGAAAAGGATGTGTATCTAAGCCTTTATCTGGGAAAGCTTCTGAATTTTGGTGATTTGCCACCGACCCTGTACCAAAAATCATAATATTTTGCAAGATCCTCTTGTTACTATTACTGACAAAAACAGCAGCAGATTGTGTGGGACTTTCCACTCACCCCTCTTTTTGAAAATGAATTGTGACATTGCTAGAACCATTTTCTGATCAGCTTCCTGTACTAGTTCACTATACTTCCTCACACTTCACTTACTACCTGTCTGCACCATAGAAATAGGATAAATGGTCTGCTATTAAAAAAAACTCTTCACCTTCTAGAAGCCAAAAATTTTGGCATAATGAATGATGATAACAGTACAGGTCAAGTAAATCAAATCACAAAATAAAATCCACCCAGCCTCCAAATGTTTATCCACTGATTTTATAAAATAAAAAAATAAAAAAAACATACCTACGGGAATTGAATGTGCAATCTTTATCAATAGCAAAAAACATGTAATGTGATTATGGGGTGGCATGCTAAATGACCATTACTGATGTATTCTAAACTCAGACCTTCTATTGCTTTCTTCTATGAACAATTTCTCTTTTCTTTTTCTCTCTCTCTCTCTCTCTCTCTCTCTCTTGCAGTGTCCCTCGCTTTTACCCACAGTTAGTGAGTGGTCAGTTGCGTAAAGCTGACTCGGGCTGCAGCAGGTCAGTGTTGGCCCCTGGGGGTGCTGTTCTGGCTCACTGCCCAGATGGAGGCAGGAAGGATGTCCGGAATGCAGTAGAGGCCGCCACTAAAGTCCAGCCTGGGTAAGAGCATATGGAAAAGTTCCTGTTTGTTTGAAAATAAACCATATGGACCAGTTATGGTAGCCAACCTTTTTTGATGATCCACTTTGCAGGTGGATGAAGAAGAGCCCTGCTACACGTTCTCATTCCATTTATTCACTTGCTGACAGTCTGGATAAGAGGAGGCAGGACATGGCTGTATCAATCCAAACTCAAACCGGCATCTCATTTGAAGAGGCAGAGAAAGAGGTGGAGCTTAGCATCTCCAGGCTCTCTGATTGGGCTGCACGCTGTGATAAAGAACAGGGTGGAACTCCAGTAAGAACACATGGTGTTGGAATGATTATTCGATTAACCCCAGATTTAATGTGCCTGCTTTCTAACTACTTGTCCATCTTATTAAAGTTCCCGCCCCAGTCTGGCTCTGCCCTGTCAACTCCTGAGGCTTTAGGAGTGCTGGGAGTGATTCTCCCCAGCTCTAAACCTCTGCTCTCTTTGGTGTCTCTGCTGGCGCCTGCTGTTGCCATGGGAAATGCTGTTGTCATGGTGCCAAGTGAAAAATACCCTCTTCCAGCTCTTGAATTTATACAGGTTTGCTAAAAAAAAAATGTAATAAAACAAAACAACTCAATTAATTTGTTTAGTACTTTTCACAATGCATATTGTTTCAAAGCAGCTTTACAGAAAATGTTTATTTACATTTTAAAATTTAGGAAGTATTATCAGCCAGATAAGTAATGTCCATATGGCAGTAATATACAGCAATAATATAGTACATGTTTTGTGGTTCGTTAACTTCATGTATTTAGCGAACACAACAAATGTGTTAGGCAGCAATTTTATCGTGTGCTCGTAATGATTACAATATAAGGATTATATTTCATAATAGGATAATATTTTCAAGTTTTGCATGTCATCTGTTGCTGTCATCTGAAATCTTTGCAGTTGTCTGTGTCGTCTGAAAACATTGCAAAGTCTGGATCCAATCTGTAGTTACTCCAGGATAACTACAGGCATCCTGAGGCAAAAACAGGGAAGCAAAGGGAGAAGAATAACTGTAGGCGCTGTTCATAGCATTTTAGGCAAAGGATATACAGTAGTCAACATTTGAAGTGGATCAAAAAAAGTTTATCAAAGTTGTCCTAAGACAAGAACGGGTATTGTTCAAAATTCATGTATAACTTTGATGAAAGGTTTTGATCCACTTCAAATGTTGACTACTGTATTTGGTGCTGTTTCATCAGATATAATTGTAGAACATGTTTGTGAAAAGCATAATGTAAATGCTCAGCTAAAGATATGTGTCTTTTATATAGAAGAGACTGAGATTGCCTCTGGGAATCCTTCCTGATAATGGTCAGGGCTCAGAGTTTAGGAGCCAAATTCAAATAAGCTCCACCTTCTTTAATAGACTTTGACATCCTTGGTACTATCAAAAATCCAGCATTTTGTGACCGTGGTGGATTAGTTTGGAGTTAGACCGTTCAGGGCTTTATAGATAAAAATTAGGAAACAGTATTTTACCAATCGCATTTTTGTATGTGTATTTTTAAAGTGATAGCAGGAGACACTTCACACTCACTGCTGCCTTCATTAACGTTCAGTTTTCAGAATAAATCTCCACATTTCAATTCTTTGTTTGTAAAGTCTTCAACTTCTATTTGTTTGCTCAAAGGTCCTACAGGCCTCTGATATCCCTGCCGGTCTGGTCAGTATAATAACAGGGGGCAGAGATCAACTAACCCAGGCACTTGCCAACCACAGTGTGATTCAAAGCATTTGGTATTGGGGAAGTAAAGAGGTGAGTTTTTATTTTTTATTTTTTATTTTTAGTCTTAAAGTGGGACTAGGGGGGCATTGAGATATAGAGAATGGAAAAACTGTGTATTTGACATTGGCAGAGACATGATATTGCAAAGATGGTGAACTCCATTATTAATTTTCTGTTATATAGAACTGTATAAGTATACATGCTATTTTGACTGCTTTGAACAAGGAAAATGTTCTGTCAGCACTGGTCTTATTGGATATATGGAACTTCTCTTTTTAGGGCTGTCAGTTTCTTCAGTACTCTTGTATCAGTCCCCTTAAACGTTTGTGGCTACATTGTGAAGAGGAAGAGGAGAAGGAGGCAGGCCGAAACTGGAGCAGCTCAAATCCCTCTCTTCAAGAAGAACTTTGGAGGAAGGCTGTGGTCTGGAAGAGTATATGGATCCCTTCTGCATAAAAGCACTTATCATTCAGTTTTAGGAGGTGAGGGAGCAGTAGTAGATACTGTTAAGTTTTCACACAAGCCATTTAGACAATAAAGAGTGGCCGGGGGTGTTACAAGAACATTTTTCACTTTCACAAAGTCACGTATAATAAGAAAGTACTTTTTATTAGTATCCTATGATAGACGGTTGTATTCTGACAAATTAATAACTGTTATAACTAGTCTAATTTGTTTCAGTACAGTAATCAGGTTTTATTACAGTGTAAAAATAATAATAAATTGCCATTATTGTACAGAACCAACAATTATTTGTAAAACACATTGTGCTCTTACATATTGCAGTGAATTTCAGTTCCCTGTTGTCATATGAGAGGGGTCTCGATATGGTTGTTACTACGGTATATGGATATAGTTGCTTAAATGAAAACTGTAATTAAAAAGATTAAATGATCAGAAAACTGGTCTAAAATGTGTGTTACTTGCTGCTACTAAACTGAAAGAAATAGCAATCCAAGGCTTAACATGTAGCATAGAGTATTGGGCTGGTTAGCAATTTATTTAAGGCAGCTCATTCACAAAATGATATTGACGGACATCTATTCTCAAACTACTCAAAAGCCGTTTATACATGTATAAAAAACTGATATTAAAACACCAATAATTTGGCATTCTATACTGACACTGAAAGCTGTTTACGACAAAGCTGAAATTAAGACTCGGCCACACTGCCGAATTATTAAAGTTTCAAGCATAGTCACGTAATGCATAATAGGAATTGAATGGGGGAAAGCTGCTGAGTCACAATGAGAAAGCGCCATTCCACGTCTTGTGAGTGCACATTTTTTTATGCTGACACACTACATTGTCCTCTCCAGTATATAATACAAAATGCTTAGTCACTGTGACCTGTATCCGAAGGCAGTTACCAAGTGAACAAACGACTCCATGTGGCTGTTATTGGAAGACTCCCATGACATTTATCATTCCAGGGCTTCCGTTCCTATGGTGTGCCATACGCAGTAACATGATTAGCATTATGCTGATGAAAAGGACTTATTTTTAAGCCTTATTAAACTATAATATTTCACTATGTCCTTTATGTAAAAAATGTAAGATTCAAACTGAAATGTTTGTTGTGAAAATACAATGTGACAGGTGTCAGCTTGATCAAAAGCCAACAACATGCTGAGCTATAGTAAAAATTTCAATTCGTTTCCATAATTTCTATCATTGCTCACTTTAAATGCGAATCTTAGAATCAGGTTAACTGTTCAATGTTTAAATAATTGCTTTACACCCCTGCCCTGATACAATGTAAATATGGTAAATCCTTGGTTAATTACAAAATTACATCGAATATAAAGGTTTGATATTGTCTACATTTACGTAGAATGAAAAATCGTTTTCTGATAGATTCAGTTTGCCATTAATTATTAAAAAGAGTGGAAAAACGTTAAATTGTCGTATCTCCAATGTCTGCTGACTCTCAGCTGACTGTTTTACCACTTCCTCATTCAGCTCGTTCTTTGATTGGCTGGTTCCAGTGACGCATCATGTTGTGCTCGTATATAAAACAAATGCGCGCACCTTCTTCTCACTCACAGCTTCAGGAAGACACCAAGAGGTTCTTGCTTCAACAGTGATTGAACGGAACTTCGATCTCGCCTTGAAAAATTCTCCTTTCATATTTATTATTTTTTACCAACGTTTTGATTAAAAAAAGACGAAAAATCCGCCGAAATGGATTCCCAGATTCGCCAGAACTACGAGCGCGACTGCGAGGCTTTGATCAACAAGATGATCAATTTGGAGCTTTACGCTTCATATACTTACACTTCAATGGTAAGTTTCAAGCTTTAAAAAAAATCCATAATCTGCCTAATCATGTCTTTTGTCGGTTTTTCCCTCTTGGTTGCGACATGTATGCAAACAGACTTGCAGCTAGGAATTGTTTACTTTTCGTCATTTACGTCACTTTTCACGACGCCACGAATCCGCGATTGGTGACCGCGTCGCTCTAAGCGTTTATAATCTTAACCCATCGATTTTGTTTCCAATAGGCTCACTATTTCAAACGGGATGATGTGGCTCTTGCTGGTTTTGCCAAGTTCTTCAAGGAGAACAGTGAGGAGGAGCGCGAGCATGCCGAGAAATTCATGGAGTTCCAGAACAATAGGGGCGGACGCATTGTCCTTCAAGACGTAAAGGTAACATTTAAAATGTGTAACATTGAACAATGTGGTAGACAAAATGGAGACTAGGTTTATGAATATTTGTAGGGGCCTGTTGAATTGAAGGGTTAGGGGGCATCACGTGTTCACTGACGTGTTTGTCTTTCTCTCCAGAAACCTGAGCGCGATGAGTGGGACAATGGACTGACCGCGATGCAGTGCGCTCTTCAGCTGGAGAAGAACGTCAATCAGGCTCTGCTGGATCTACATAAGGCCGCCTCTGAGAAGACAGACCCACATGTAAGTACATGTTCTTTGCTCCTTAATGCTTTTATTCCATCCTGATTTATTGAACTAAATGTCCTAAAATATTTTCTGATATCTTGTCCAACAGCTGTGTGACTTCCTGGAGACTCACTACCTGAATGAGCAGGTGGAGGCCATCAAGAAGATTGGTGACCACATCACCAACCTTTCCAAGATGGATGCTGGCAACAACAGGATGGCGGAGTACCTGTTTGACAAGCACACCCTGAGCAGCTAAATGCAGCTCTCAGATCATCTGCAAAACCTCCAGCTATATTCTAGGCTTAAATCATCAAGCTAATGTTGTCATGCAGCTCTTAGGCAAATTTTTAAACTTTGAAAGATTAACACGTTAACATTTTAGAGGCTACATTTCACTGTATAACATGCATGGCTCTTAAATTAGCCATCAAGCCAATGCTCTCTTTTTGAATACACTGGTTTTAAGTGAATTTGGTGAATAAACATTTTTGGCTGGATTGACTTGTCTTTTACTTTTTTGGAGTTGTGAAATTCATGTTTTCAACAAACAGAAGGTGCTTTAGAGTTTGGTGAATAGAAGTGTATCACTCATGTAGCTTTTAGCAGTTAATTTGTATGTGGTTGAGTTTGCATATACCCACACTATTAGGATTGTTTGAACACTCGATCACCCTTCACATATCTGATTATTAACATACAATACATCCTATATGGGACGTCACGCCATTTGGAGAAGCCATCTTGACAGAATAGAAAATGCTAAACCGCCGGTGATAATACAGCTCGTCGCGAAATATTCCTATCATGCCCGAGCGATGCTTTGCATTTGGATGCGATCAGATACGTGATAATACAAAAGGAATATCTTTATACCGTATCCCAAAAGAAACAAAACGGAGAAAAGTGGTTGGCGCAATAAACAGGCAAAACGCTTACATCCTAGATCAGTTAATTCGTTAGGCGTATTATCACATTACATTCTTTCGTTTTCAAATACCAAAAGCTGATCTTGTATTTTATTTGACACTTATAAATCGGTAGAAACACAGGTTGAGACAACAGTCTCAATGACAGTTTATCATACAGTGAGAAGTATAAAAAAGTATATAAGCATAGGCTATTATTTTGTTTTTCTTGGATCAAACTAGATTAAACAAATTCATTAAAGATACACTTAATCTTGTTGGTGATTTTGTTTTGTGTTTTTCCCTGTAAACTCAGTTTAAAAATTATTACAGGTAGGCCTAGTTATATATTTTGGTGATACAAATACATTGACCAACATTTGCGGTGATTGAAAAATCATTTTCTTTTAATGAAACTCCGGTGTAGCGTGATGGGAAGTGAGTAAGGTAGCTGTAATGTCACCGAACTCAATGTCAGGAAGTTTTTTCTACACATTTAATGCCTGTAAAAAGAACTTGTGGTGCTTCATATGGATATGTGATTCCTAATTCCTTTATCTTCCTCTTGTATATTTATTTTTGTGATGCTAATAATAAGTGCGATGACATGACGTGGTGGGGGGAAAAATCGATTCTGTTCAGTATCGAGATGTTTTGCACCATGATTTTGCGCATGCAATTATATCAATACTGTAGCGCAAAGTATTGCAATATTTAGGCTAATTATAATAATAATTATATTATTAGTACAATAATATACTAATAATTACATTATTAGTATAATATACTAATAATATTACCCACCGCAATGGATCTATGAGTAGCCGACGGATGTATTCCGTCAAAATGGCTGACACGCGGCTAGGGGTCACGTGACTGGGAGATCCCTTACAGCTAAATATGTTCAATCTACTTGGGTTCATGAATCAATGCATTGTAAACCTAGGGTGGGGCTCCAGCAGGACATTCTGTTGACTAAGTAGCATTGCACTTACATGTATTCTAAGCCTCAGAGTGTTGGTAGAGTACTGGTAGGGTTAGAATAAGTTAACATAAGTAATTAAAAGTTACTTCTAGTCAGTATAATGTCTGTTGGAGGACCATCACAATAAAGAGTTAGCAGATATTAAAGGCGTGGTTGATTATGATTTCACTTTTCAAACTTTAGTGGGTAATGGTGCTGTTTGAGCATAAACAACATCTGCAAAGTTCAAAGCAAAGGGATATATTTTCTTTTAAAGAAATAGCTTTTTAAGGACTATAACAAACGGCTGGTAGGGACATCACAACCCCTAAAATGTGCATAATTTACATTTGAGCTAAAACCTCACATATACACTCATGGGGGCATCAAAGACTTATTTTACATCTTATGAAAAGGGCATTATACCACTCCTTTAAGCAGACAGTCTACTAATACTCAAATGAGAGTTAGTTGACATGTAGGTGCAAAGTTACAGAATGTTCAAAAGGGACCATCAAGATAAAGTGTGGCTAATCACTATGGATCAATTGGACAAAATTGTTTCTTATTTTTTATGAAGTGATGCAGTTGTTACAGTATTATAGGTCACTAGTTGTACACATACCGTCTCGGTTACGGATGTAACCCTCGTTCCCTGAGTAGGGAACGGAGACGTTACGTCGGATGACGGAGAATGGGGGTTTCGCCAGAAAGCCTATCATCTTCGAGTATTAAAAAACGAGCCTATGGCAATGAAATGCCATGGGTCTGCGGAATTTGCATAATGTATCTCCGCCCCACCGCGTGGGTATTTAAGGAGAGACACCTGCAACAGCAGATCATGTCTTCGCTGAGGAGCCGAGACTGAACTCAGGCGTCTACCCAGCGGTACAGCGGAAGTGGCAGGGAGACGTAACGTAACTCAGGGAACGAGGGTTACATCCATAACCGAGACGTTCCCTTTCGTAGTCACTCCGAGTTACGTCGGATGACGGAGAATGGGGGTCCCCGTGTAATCACGCCACCTTCACAGCTGTCTTCCAGTGCCCTGCGAAGTCTGACCTCCCTGTCGTGATATAGGCACGGACGAAGGAGTCCTACTCAACACAGGAATACCAAGGTACACTGGGAAGCATATCTCAGGGGAGAAATGCCACAGCATGCCTACCCATAGGGAGGACTTAAGAATACACATATGGCCGAGGGGGCTTCATATGGAGGAACACTGGAGTGACCAGCCCGTGGGGTGGCAACTTTCAACTCCAGGAGTGGCAAGGTGGCTTGCCGAGGGAAAGACACATGCTCAAAGAGGCTTACAGTGGAAATACACATGTGGGGGTTACTCAGAGGAGGAACCATGCACACGGAGGCACCTAGCCGACGCACAGGCAATAGACACTGGCGCCAGCGTCAACAGTGCTGGAGGAATTCAGGGCTTCCGAGAGGAAGGCTACCTGAGGAAATATCGCACGTATCCAGTCCGTGGATTGGAATGGCGAGCAAGCGAGACACCTAACGGCTCCCATGTTAGCTTGAAAAAGACAGTACATGGGAGGAGACTGGCTCCACTCGGAGATTGTAAAATCTGGCGAATGTGTTGGGTGTCGCCCAGCCTGCAGCTCTGCAGATGTCTGTTATGCTGGTATGCCAAAGCAATGGCGTCCACTATCCAGTGGGATAACCTTTGCTTGGAGAGAGCCTTTCCCTTCAGCTTCCCACCATAACAGACAAAGAGCTGGTCTGAGGTCCTGAAACACTGCGTCCTGTCTACGTAAGCACGGAGGGCGCGTACTGGACAGAGCAGTGCCAAGGCTGGGTCTGGCTCCTCCAGGGGCAGCGCTTGCAGGTTCACCACCTGGTCCCGGAAGGGAGTGGTGGGAACCTTGGGCACATATCCCACAACTCAGAACTCCCAAGACTACGGATGTTTTTAAAAAAGAGCTGAAAACTTATCTTTTTAGAAAAGCGTATTTTTAAGTATTTTTATGTGTTTTTAAGTGTCTGCGTATTGATTTTTATCTTATTGTTTTGTTATTTTATTTTATTTTAATTTTATTTTTTTCTTGTAAGCACTATGAGATTTGATGTCAAATGTATAGTGCATTATAAATAAAATTCATCATCATCATCATCATCATCATCATATCCAGGCCGGGGTCTCAGGATCACGTGAGAGCAGGCCGGCCCGAATTCCAGGCACGCTTCGTCAACGGAGAGTGCGTGCAGATCCCCCAACCTCTTGATGGAGGCCAGTGCAACCAGGAGCGCTGTCTTCATTGACAGGAACTTAATCTCCACTGATTGCAGAGGCTCAAAGGGAGCCCTCTGCAGGGCATATAAGACCACTGAGAGGTCCCAAGAGGGTACGAGAGGAGGGCGAGGAGGATTCAGTCTCCTCGCTCCTCTCAGGAACCTGATGATCAGGTCGTGCTTTCCCAGAGACTTACCTTCAACTGCATCGTGATAAGCGGCGATAGCGGCCACATACACCTTCAGGGTGGAGGGAGACAGCCTTCACTCCAGCCCGTCTTGCAGAAAGGAAAGCACGACACCAATCGAGCATCTCCTGGGGTCTTCTCGCCGAGAAGAGCACCAGTTGACGAAGAGGTTCCACTTCAACGCGTAGACGTGTCTCGTGGACAACGCTCTAGCGGAAGCGATGGTAGCCGCCACCGCAGGTGGCAGGGTACTCAAACCTGCCTCGTCCCGTCCAGGAGCCACACGTGGAGTCTCCAAAGATCGGGACGAGGGTGCCATAGGGTACCCCGTCTCTGAGAAAGGAGGTCCTTCCTCAGAGGAATTGGCCAAGGAGGTGCTGTCGCGAGGAGTATCAGTTCGGAGAACCAGGTCTTGGTGGGCCAGTATGGGGCGACCAATATGAACTGCTCCTCGTCCTCCTTGATCTTGCACAGAGTCCGTGCGAGAAGGCTCACTGGGGGAAACGCATATTTGCGTAGGCCCTGTGGCCAGCTGTGCGCCAGTGCATCCGTGCCGAGCGTGCCCTCGGACAGGGAGTAATACAGGGCGCAATGGGATGAGTCGTGGGAGGCAAACAGATATATCTGTGCGTCCCCAAACTGGTCCCATATCAGCTGGACCGACTGGGGATGGAGTCGCCATTCGCCAGAGGTTGGCCGGAGCCGTGACAGCTCGTCGGCTGCAAGGTTCCGCTCTCCTGGAATGTAAATAGCACGAAGGGACCTCAGGTGCTTCTGACTCCATAAGAGGAGGTGGCGTGCGAGTTGCGACATACGGCGAGAGCGTAGACCACCCTGATGGTTGATGTACGCTACTGTCGCGGTATTGTCCGGACGGACAAGTACGTGTTGACCCTGGAGCAGCGCGTGGAAGCGGTGCAGGGCAAGGCGTACTGCCAGCAACTCGAGGCAATTGACATGCATGAGGCGCTGGGGTCCTGTCCAGGCACCCGCGGCTGCATGTCCATTGCACATGGCGCCCCAGCCCGTGGCAGAGGCATCTGTGGAGACAACAACATGCCTGGAAATTCGTTCTAGGGGAACTCCGGCCCGTAGAAAGCTGAGGTTCCGCCACGGGGTGAAGGACTGACGGCAGGTCGGAGTTATTGGAACTCTGAGCGTACCGCGATGCCATGCCCACCTCGGGACCCGATCGCGAAGCCACAGCTGAAGCGGTCTCATATGAAGCAATCCGAGTGGCGTTGCCGCGGCTGCGGATGCCATATGCCCCAGGAGCCTCTGAAAAAGTTTCAGTGGGACCGCACTCTTGCCCTCGAACTGTCGAAGACAAGTCAGCAGTGAGTGTGCGCGCTCGCTCGTAAGCTGCGCGGACATGGCGACCGAGTCTATCTCCATACCGAGAAAAGAGATCCTCTGCACGGGGCAAAGTTTGCTCTTCTCCCAGTTGACCCGAAGGCCCAGACGGGCTAGGTGCCGGAGCACTAGGTCTCTGTGTTCGCAAACCTGGACTCGAGAGTGAGCTAATATTAGCCAGTCGTCGAGGTAATTCAGGATGCGAACCCCGTGTTCGCGCAGGGGAACAAGGGCTGCCTCGACGACCTTCGTAAAGACGCGAGGAGACAGAGCCAACCCGAATGGGAGAACTGCGTACTGGTATGCCTGCCCCTCGAAAGCAAACCGAAGAAACGGTCTGTGTCGAGGTAAAATGGAGACATGAAAGTAGGCGTCCTTCAGGTCTATCGCTGCAAACCAATCCTGTGGCCGCACGCATTCGAAAATGCGTTTGGCCGTGAGCATCTTGAACGGCAGCCTGTGAAGGGAGCGGCTCAAGACGCGCAGATCCAGGATTGGCCGTAACCCACCGGTCTTCTTGGGGACAATGAAGTACGGGCTGTAAAACCCTGACCTCATTTCGGCTGGAGGGACAGTCTCGATTGCACCCTTCGCCAGCAGGGTGGCAACCTCCGCTCTCATGATCGGGGCATTGCCACCGACCAAAGTAAACGGACTCCCCTGAAGCGGGGAGGAGACCGTGCGAATTGGATCGCATAGCCGAGCCTGATAGTTCGGGCGACCCAGCGGGACAGGTAGGGAAGCTCTAACCAAGCTCCCAAGAACTGAACCAGCGGAAACATCCGAACGACAGACGTCCCCCCGGAGGGGCAGAGAAGTGGAGTGACCGGCCCAGGCATGGGTGGCATAGCGGCCCGGTGCGGGGGCACGGTCATGCTCCGCGTCCTGACAGAGGAGACCAGGGAAGGACCAGCGTTCCACGGGGGTCTGCTCTGCCAGGGGTCTGGCGACAGAGGGGGACAAGAGTGGTGTGGTCCGGAGACGGCACACACTGTCATCCGCGCCCTCAGAGACAGAGGGGGACGAGAGCGGCAAGGCCCGGGAGCGTCGCGCACTGTCGTCCGGCCCTCTGAGGGCTCAGAGATGGGATGCAGCTCTTTGGTTTAGAAAATATTCTCCCCCAGCCCTCCACCGGGGGAAGGAGTGGCCCTGCAACCACTCCTGGAAGGACTGCAACCCATATCTGAGCTGCCCGTAACGAGAGCGCCGCAAGCCTGGCCTTGGCGGGGCTGCGGGACCGGTACGGGCAGGGGCGCCTTCCTGCGACCACCTCCACGGCGCGGCCCGGTGCTGCTGGGGGCCGGGCGGGAGGGGGCGGAAGTCGCAGGAGGGCGCATTCGGCAGCAAGCGGACTGAGGCGTCTGAGCCGGCAGCTGGAGGCAGCAAAGCCGCGGGGTCAGACAAAATAGCCACAGTCCACTTCTGGGCGGCCGAGAACTGTTGGGCAGAGTCCTCGACCGCGCCGCCGAAGAGGCCAGCCTGGGATATGGGGGAGTTGAGGAAACGAAATCACTCAGCCTCGCGCACATCAACCAGGTTAGCCAGAGGTGTCTGACCACCTATGTGGACATCACCTGACTCAGGGAGCGTGCGGTCACCTACGTCGCTCGGAGAGCAAGGTCGGTGACGGCAGGCAGCTCAAGGATGAGCCCTGAATCAGCCCTACCCTCGTGCATGTCATGAACACCCAGGAGGATGGCAATAACACGCAGTGAGGTGGCAGCCTGCCCCGCAGCTCTATAGGTCCCCGCCACCGGAGTAGACAAGAACCTACAGGCATTGGAGGGGTGCTTAAGAGTCGCCACGCCAGGTGGAGGCGCTGTGGGGACACATAAGTGTTGCCACAGAACACTCCACAGGGGGAACCCCAGTGCACCCTAGGCCGCGGCCTCTGCAAGGGCAGAGAAGGCGGAAGAGGCCACTGAGCAGTCGCGAAAAGTCAAGGAGACTTCCACGATCTCATGATCTCTTCATGCACGTCCGGGTAGAATGGATTTGGGTTCGCCACCCCCAAAAACCAATCAACAGCCTTAAGTGCTCGGGACATGGCAGAAGGTTCCACACAAGCCCGATACTCGCGGCAGCCCGGGAAGCATAGCTGTGCACTCTGGATCAAACTCGTTATGCTAGCACATCCGAGGACGGCAGCACAGACGAGCCATCATCTCTAGAGGACTCCAGCTCACCTTGTGATGCGGTGATACATGATTTCATCAGCCGGGGGACCGAATGAGAGCACTCACCTGGGACCACGCAGGTTGCAATGTGAAAGACGGGGTGTGGACCGAGGAATTTTTCGTCAGTTTAGTTCCAAACCTGCCGTCTTAGGTCACCCTGGCCACCAGCCGAAGTATTATCTCACGTGGAGAAAAATAGATCGGGGTGTGGATGAGGGGACTCTCACTCATTGAGCTCATCGAGTCTCGACCGTTACATTGCGATGATCACGTTCCCAGTGAGAGAACGTGACACACCCACGAGCGCTGTCTGAGCGCGATCAAAGCCCAAACACTCAAAACAGCGCTCGCGCCCATCAGCTGAATCTATCAGAATACCACACTCAGAAAAACACGGGCAGATCGTCTTTAGAAAGACGCGTCTTTAAAAAGACGTGCCGCGTGCAGCTCTTTAGTGAGAGGAAAAACTCCGCGGATGTTGAAGCGACCAGGGAGAACACACAGACTGGCAGACAACTGCTCAGCTCGCAGGCAATGTGAAACTCGCTAGATACCGCCGTCACACCAACACCGGAGAGTTCGCTCGTCTCGAAGAGATGTAGTCACTGAGAAAACTCAGGATTTGGCTTGTGGAGTGAAGAGATGCTCTTGGCTCCGAAGCGAAAACATGATCTGCTGTTGCAGGTGTCTCTCCTTAAATACCCACGCGGTGGGGCGGAGATACATTATGCAAATTCCGCAGACCCATGGCATTTCATTGCCATCGGCTCGTTTTTTAATACTCGAAGATGATAGGCTTTCTGACGAAACCCCCATTCTCCGTCATCCGACGTAACTCGGAGTGACTACGAAAGGGAACTCAAGTCTTTCTGAGAGTGACCCTGAAGTTTACATTAACCTCTGCTAACATCAAGGACATTGCCTTTTTACACTATATAGTGTTATCACTCTAGTCAAGCACTGACAACAGGATGAGCTCCCCCTGCTGGCCTTACTAACACCTCTTCCAACCATGCTTCCAACAGCAACTCCAGTCAGTAGTATGTTCCTGCACAACCGGAGGCTGCAGTTTTAGGACCCCAGTTCTAGGGCAGCAGTTCCAGGACCCTAGTTTTTTGTGACAGCGCCACCTACCGAACTGGATGATATAGCGGCGGCTGCGGTTTCAGGACCGCAGTTCTAGGATCCAGGTGGTTTAGTTTGTACGGTTTGTACATACAGTATCAAGTTCCACCTATTATCTTAAGTCTTGTTAGAAAAAAATATATATACATATATATATATATATATATATATATATATTCCCTTCTCACTCCAGTTTCCCTCAGGATTTCTATTATCCAGGTACTGACCACTGACCAGGCTCCAGCCTGCTTACCTTCAGACGGTGTGCAGGTGATAGTCACAGGTTTGATACCTGTATTACTGAGGCTTTCCTGCTTGAAGTATCCTGTACTTCATGGTACATTGTTACATTGTTTTACATTCTTAAACTTTTAAAATAATAATTAAAAGTTAAAATCAATAAGGATGACATAGATTCTGGGCACTCAGTGGTGTATCTGTTATTCCGGAGTGCACAAAACTTTGGATTGGAATTCTAATTGTCTATGGGAAGTCAAACACATGAAATGTCAGGGTGCTAAAATAAAATCATTTTAAAGAGCCTTAGTATTCTAAAAAGCACCAAGTTCTTAAATATTTCATTACATTGAGAAAGCCTTTTCTGCAATCAAAGGTCATACAAAAATACTATAGGAAATAAATAACATTTCACTGATTTCAACATTTACCCTCCTGACCCAGTCCGGCACAAAGCATGTTAGGAATTTGAAATCCACTGTCCAATTTCAGTTGTCAACAAAAATGAATCATGTAGTCCCAACAGACTTGAGCAAATGTCTATTTTACACATGTAGATTGCTTCTGCTGGTGTACTCGATTTTTTTATTGATGGAATGGATTGTTTAGTGTGCTGCTCGTTCCTGTAAATCAGTGGTTTTGTGTTTCTTTATACTTGATGTATCAGTTTCAGTGCCCTTAAAGCTTCACTCCCAGTTCTATGACACTCTCTCAGAATGACAATTATGGTGGACGTGGTTCTGCAACATCCGCATTCTTATACCAGAAGAATTTGTTCCTTCCGTGTGGGTTTATTATGTGTTGTGTCATGTTCAGAAGGAGTGGTTTAGTTTACAATTCCCTTCTAAAATTGATAAAGTATATTGCAATATAACAATATATTGTTACATTTTACACTTATTATACAACTCAAAGTTCATCCTAAAATAAAACTGATTTACTCACGTCATACAAACCTGTACGACAAAAGAAAATTGTTGTTGTTGTTTGTGAGTAATTAATGACAGATATTTTTTCATTTGGGGGGGGGGGGGATTTGTGTTCTTTTGTAAATGTTTTGTAAAGCATTTCAGTATTTCATTTAAAATGATTCTGTGTTACTGAAATTATTAATGTGTTTTATTAAAAAAATAGTTACAATCTTGTTTGTTTGTCGGTGATCTTTTTTCTTTTTCTTTTTTTTTAGAATAAAATGTAACAGAAGATAGAGTGGATATCCTGTTTAAATGAGAACAATACAATGGAGTTTTGGGGGAAAATGTTATGTGAAACTGCAGGTTTACACCCCAGGACCCTAGAGACCTGATCAATAACAAACATACATTTTCCATGATTCACAGCTATACAGCTGTGTCATGTCTGTTTCCATTTGCTGCTGACAGACTGAGAGTTCATAGTACAAACATGCTTTGTCATCGTCACTCTTATATGAAAATATTGTGGAAAATTATGTGGAATTATGTGGAAAAATGAGAAAATGAACACTTGAAAATTATTTGCTTAATTGTCCTCTACAATGTTTGAACGTAACATTGCAATAAAAGACAAACTGTGTTAAAGAGGTTTTTTTTTTTTTTTTTACAATCATGGGACCAGACCAGGCCCCCTTCGGATCTACCATACCATGAAAGCTAAGGTTGCAAAATCTTATTTTGTCACTGCTAACGGCTGCATATTATGTGACACGGAAAGTGTGTATCATCATGAAAAGATTAAATGCACAGTCAGGTTTTATTGATTTTTTTCCATTAAACTGTTTTGTTAGCTAACATCGTAGACATTCTAATGATAGAAGAAACAAATGGGAAACAAATTATTAGCTAACAGATTTATTGTTTAATATTTTTTTTGCCAATATTTTTTTAATTTCTCCATAGATGGATGGAGGGTACGCATATTTTTTGATTACACTCCCATTGATGAAAAGATGTAAATGCACATTTGATTAGATGTTTTTTTTTTTTTTTGCCATTTACCATAGTACTATTTTAAGTACCCTGGCTGTAATAAAAAATAACCAGCAAAATATTAATGATTACATTGTAGTCAATGTATCCATTTTGTCCTGAACTTTTGTTCTATTATGCCTTTTTTGCACAATAAAATAAAACCCATATTTAATTATATGCATCTTTGCCTTTCTTGCCAAATTATTTTTGGCAAGAAAGGCAAAAAATCCCCAAAAAATCCCCTTGACCCCTTGCTATAGGAGAGACTAGAACGGCTGATTCCACCTGCAGCAGATCAGTGTTGACCCCTGGGGGAAAGAAGCACAATTTGCTTTTGTTTACTCACATAGTTCTGAGGGCACAGCTATAGTGTCAGGTGTGGTTTACACTTGTTGCTGACACACACTGAGGATGCATGTGCTGATGCAAGAATGCTTTGTCATTGTCATCTGACCAAAGAACCTTTTAGTGAACAATTCTTACAAGAAAAAATGTTTTTCGTATAGCGTGAAGAATATTTAAATTATCTAAAGATCCTTTTTCCACTATAAAGAATCTTTTGTGCATTGGAAAGGATCAATGGATGTCAAAGGTTCTTCGTGGAAAGAAAATATAACTGCACACTCTTTTAAGCACATTTTAATTATACTAACACTTTGGCAAAACAAATAGCAAGAAGCAAGGTGTGCGTTTCCTTTACTGTTCTATAAAGGTTCTTCATGGGACCATAGATGTCAACAAAAAAACTTTATTTTTACGAGTGGAGGGTAAGGGCTAGCTATCACATGCGGGTGTTACAAGGGCTGGATCTCAGTAACTGCAATGGTTTGAATCAAAATAAGCCCAATTATACACATGATTGTTTTTGTTTTTTTCTAGCAGTGGTTTTGCATGTTGATTTCCTCATATTATCTTGCTTCACAGATCTCTTTGTTATAAGTGTCCAGTAAGGACAGAGCAGCAAGTTCGAGGTCAGTAAGTCTGAGGTCAGCACTCACGGTAATGTTTAGTTGTTAATGTACTTTTTTTAAGTTGGCAAATGTTTGAATACCTCATCTAACTTTGAAAAAGTTGCTATAAGAGTGGTGTGTTAATAATGATAATATTTAGTCCATATACTGAATGCAGTCTAAAGAGAAAATATCTAATTAAATGAGAATGGGTGAAAAATAACATTTTAAAAGTAACACTTTATTTTGATGGTCCACACACTAACTCTCATTAAAGTATTAGTAGACTGTCTGCTTAATATCTGCTAACACTTTACTTTGATGGTCCCCCAACACACATGACTAGTACTACAAGTAACTTATTCTACTAACCTGAACCCTAACACCTAACACATAACACAACAGTCTTCTACAATCTACTAATCCTCTAATGATAGTTAGTTGACATGCAGTATGTCTAATTGGACCATCAAAATAAACTGTAACCTTTTTATTTATTAGAAATAAAAGCTAATTAAATTTAAATTCTAAATCTAAATTACTTCAAATTTAAGATAAATAAATAATTTAAACAGCCCACCCTGATAGTATGAACCAGGCCTAACCTATACCAGTGTGTGAACCACCAGACACCTATGGGTCAATGGCTAAACATTTCACTTTGTTTTTTTGACCCATCGAGCTCATAGAAAGAGTATAAACAGCCAAACTGTTGGAATGAAGGCAGAGAATAGGCATGTCTGGATACAGATTTGACCTATATTTGTTGTGAAAATACACAATGGCACAGTTGTGTCATCAGAAGTGAGCAACATATTATATCACATTTTAAATTATTTTATATTTGAATATAACATATTGCTACTCTAAAAATCTCAATCTATTTGACAAGAAGTTTAGAATCATTTTAAATGTTCTGAATGTGTCTTTTTTATATAAAACAATAACTGTTTTTCTTTTTCTTGTTTTGTTAACCATAAATACATCAAAAAATACATGTTTTCTTTAGTGTCAAAAAATAAATAAGGCAGTGTAGGGATGGAAGTACAGTGTGTTCAGTGAATTGTACAACGGTTCAGCTGACAAAACATCTTTACCAAAAACTTTCAGTAGGCTATACAAAAACTCAATTAAACAGTTATGAAAGTTGTAAGTTTTTTAAGTTATTTTGATCTATGACCTTACACACTCCATGCCATAAGGACTCTAGGTCAATTTCCCTCACAGCCTTGTTTTCATCCAAGTAACATTCAATATATCTACCCTGACCAAGTCTCTATAGCCATAAGCAAACCACCTATAACACCAACACAGGTTTAAAATCCAACAGGTGCATTCTTGTCTCTTCAGATGATCCCAATACGCTGTTCCCATTCACCAAAACTGAATTGAATAATATAGCCTAAGTCTAGTCAAGTCTAGTTTTTCACAGTAGCCTACAAAAGCTGTTTCACTCAGAAATATGTAACAATACAAGTAAAGCCGGCTTCCGTTACATGGGGATTTTTAGTTTTCTTGTAGCCTACTGTTAATTGGGATGATGTGAAATCAACAACAAAAATAGTTAAAACAATCCTAAGATATTACTATGACATACAGTAGGCTAGTATTTAGTTGGACTCGGATTCGACTAGGATTTGGTCTCGGACTTGGCTAAATAAGGGGGGGGGAAATGCACAACTATGAAAGTTGATATGGTCTTTGTTATCTTGGAAACTGAATCAGCGGACAGTCTTGTCGCTTCCAGATTCAGCTGGTTTCATTTCCAGTGACGCATCATGTTGTGATCGTAGGCAGCCTATATAAGACAAATGCTCACCTTCATTTCACTCACAGCTTCAGGAAGATACGAAGAGGTTCTTGCTTCAACAGTGATTGAACGGAACTTCGATTTAAATTTCTTATTTATTTTTGCACCAACGCTGTGATAATAAACCGCAGAAATGGAGACTTCTCAGATTCGCCAGAACTACGACCGCGACTGCGAGGCTTTGATCAACAAGATGATCAATTTGGAGCTTTACGCTTCCTACACTTACACTTCAATGGTATGTATCCCTTTTTTGTTATTCTGTTCTCCGAACTTTTGCTAGTCATATCTTTATTTTGTGACAAGTTGTCTCTCCTCTAAATATTAAATCCTTTTTGACTTCATAATGCATTAAAGACACTTTCTCCCCTTTCACAAGTTTGCATGCAGCAGCGATTGTGGCATTCAACCCATCAGTGTTTTCCCTGCACTCTTTAAAAATAACAGAAATAGACATTAACTTACACTGAAAAAGAACAATTAAAGAGTAATTATGTGGATGCAGTAATATGATTTATCATTATTGTGCACCTGTAGAAATTTGACTCTACTTAAATCCTTTCTTTTGATTTCGCTCCAATCAGGCTCACTACTTCAAACGGGATGATGTGGCTCTTGCTGGTTTTGCCAAGTTCTTCAAGGAGAACAGTGAGGAGGAGCGTGAGCATGCCGAGAAATTCATGGAGTTCCAGAACAAGAGAGGAGGAAACATTGTCCTTCAGGACGTAAAGGTGCTTGATGGTATTCTGAACTGAACAGTGTAACCCCGTTTTTTTTTAACAGCAAAGCTGACTCTAGAAGCATCGTTATGGAATGACATTATGCCTATTTGTAAGGGACTGCTTAATTAAAGGGGAGCTTGCTCACTCATGTGTTTGTTTTTCTCTCCAGAAACCAGAGCGAGATATGTGGGGCAATGGACTGATCGCTATGCAGTGCGCTCTTCAGCTGGAGAAGAACGTCAATCAGGCTCTGCTGGATCTACATAAGGCCGCCTTTGAGAAGAGAGACCCTCATGTGAGTGATCCTTATTTTATGAAGTTGAGACTCTAAAGCCGTGGACACACTTAAAGGTGCAGTCTGTAAGAATGACGGAAATAGTCGGTCGAAATAGGTACTGCAGTCTAATTCAAAATATCGGAGATCGCCGTTTCTCCCGCCACCTTCTCCTTAGACTCGAAAGCACTCACACGGGTTGCCAGTTTGAGCACACGCAACAGGAACGAGCGCAATGGACAATGAAAATTGGCAAATTGTCAACGTGCAGTATCACAGACCAAAACAAAAACAAACATTCCAGCCTGGAAACGCATATTTCAAAGTAAAATAACTGGCTGTAGAAGTGTTTTCAGAGAAACGTGTATGTGAACTTGTTTCCTCAATATATGTATTATGGTATTTTTATGCTTTAGTAGAGTGAAAAAGTTACATACAGCACCTTTAACGGCTGTAAGGCCGATTATGAATGTAATTTGACTTACGAGTCACGACTGATCAGTCGTGACTCGTAAGTCAGCAAACGCGCCGAGTCAGAGACCGTTGCGTTCAGTCGGTGTTTAAAATCTACTCCAGTCGTTGGAAACATTCTAAAACTGAACTGAACACACTTATAGACTGTTTCAGCTAGTCGTTATCTCGTTAAGTGTGTCCCCGGCATAAATTTGCTTTTTAAAGCAATTTCACTTCTCGCTGAAGTTTGCATCCTAAATTCTTTTCTGATGTCTTGTCCAACAGCTGTGTGACTTCCTGGAGACTCACTACCTGAATGAGCAGGTGGAGGCCATCAAGAAGATTGGTGACCACATCACCAACCTTTCCAAGATGGATGCTGGCAACAACAGGATGGCGGAGTACCTGTTTGACAAGCACACCCTGAGCAGCTAAATGCAGCCCTTAGGTCATCCGCATGGTGCAAAGTGTCCCTCTAATATGCTTTTAAATCATTAGGTTTTAAGAGCATATTACATGTTCTTATCACACAGCTCTTATGCAGAACTCTTTCAACGGTTGAAAGGTTCAAATCAATTAAAATTTGATATTATAGAATAATGCAGATTTGCTCTTTCATTTGTCATGATGTTAGCCAAGCCAGTGGTTTCCTGTTGAATGTACACTAATTGATGTTAATCTAGAGAATTTGATGAATAAACATTTGAGACTGGATTGAGTTGTCTTTGTTTTTAAAATTGGGGGTCTGGGTTTTAAGCTGTATTCAACCAGTTATTCAAGGTTGATCTATTAACATTCATGGAGGTAATGAATCATGAATTATAGATTGATGGTATCTATGAGGAAAAATGCTGTGATTTTCAGAGTACAATTGTTATATGAGAAAGACTGGTGATTAATTGGTGGCCCATTTCATCTACCCTCACCTCCACAAGATAAATTGGGAAACTAAAGTACGCATTTCTATGAGGTATTTTGATGATTCTTTCATTAAAACTGCTGAAATTATCTAGGTTCAAGTTTGATCATGTCATTTATATTATATGAATGTATAAAAATATACATACACACACATCCAACACCATGTGCACTTTATTACACGTATTACACTTTATTATTGCCCATTTTATTACACCTGTTACAAGGTTAAATACAGTTACACATCAAATTTAATTTAATTACAGCTACTTTAACCTTCAGCACTGCTGATGAGAAATGCTATTATACATAAACTTACTCACACACAAATAAATACAAAAGTTTCTCGAAACAAGTTATTGAAGTAATTGCCCTATAACTTAAAGTCACCATGAAATCAAAATTGATTGCCCAAGAGGATGTTTGACTGACACGCAACCAGTCACAGTTTGTTTTGTACCGCATCATGTTTAGGGGCGTGACAATTTAATGCCGATCAATAACAGTCCGGTGTGCATCTAATAAGTTATTAATCCCTTGTGCAAGTTTACTGTAACAATGGAGCCACGAACTTCACATAGTTTTGAAAATCCAGCGTTTGGTTGATCCTGGTAAGTGCTCATTGTCACAGTTGTAAACACAATGGCTTTCTTCTTCCACGAGGGGTTTTGGCGTCACGGCATTTGTTTCCAGGTGGACCGATAAAGAACGCGACACACACGTCTACTGGACATCCTGTAGAATTCAACCAATCAGATTGCGACTTCGAAACTCCTGAAGTGTTTCCAGAAAAGTGTTCCATATGTATCAGACGTTCAGCCAACGTGACGTCTGAGGCTGAGACTGAGACTAGCATCACCCTGGTCCCCTCGATAAAATCCCAATAGGATTTTTCCATTGGCTTTTGGATTATCGCAGAATATCAGATCTGTGACCAACAAAAGTTTATGATTTTAGATGTTTTGTTCATCATGATAATCTTCACAAATTAACACTTCTTTTATTAATTTTAAAGCCTAAATTCAATCGCCAGAAATAATAAGCGTTGGCTATAAACAAACTGCACTTAGGTTACATGATTTCAACATCACGATCACTAAGCTCAACTCTTTCAGTCTTTATTTAAACATTTTCCAAGAAAATTTGAGTTAGAAGAGTTTGCAAGAACATGATTATGAACACAATTAGGCTGTGAAAGTAGACTGGTGAGTACATGAGTTTTTCATCTCAGCGTGATTAAGCTTTAAGACCCCCTGTGGTGAAAATCAAGTTTTTAATGTTGTTTATGTCTATGTGGTGTTTTTAATATGCTTTAAGACAAACCATGTCCAAATTCGTAGGTCTCAAAAACGGGATTTGAAATCTCCGGTGTTTCTTACGTCACAAACTACCCTAATAGGGCTTTAGCATATCATCATTACTGTCCTGCGAAGCAGAGGAGTCTCAAGAGAATCCAGGTTATCCCGATATATTTTTCTGTTGATATGAAAAATTGTGTACATTTATCAATATAGTGGGTGAATTATGTATATGATGTATATTACGATGTTATGATGAACTATATTCCTTTCTCCACTGACGTTCTGAGTTGTTCGAAGCGTTTGTAAGGATGCTGATTTTTGAAGGCAGCTGTCTGACTCTGAGATGGTGAACGGGAACATGGTTTGTCTAACATTAGCAACACATTATTAGCTGTTTGATCACAAGCAAAAGGCTAATCATATTAACTACCATTCCCATTCCCATCCCCATAAAACGCATTGCCATTCTGATACATCGACTTGTAGACAAGCTTGTAATTGACTCTTCCACTTCTTCTGAATCTGTTTCTGGTTCAAACATATATGGCTGAACGAAGCCAGTATTTCCACTTGCCATTGTGCAACGTTTACTACAGTAAAGTTGACCGAGTGGATCAGGTATCCTGAGCTCGTGTGAGTGGGTGAAGGTGGGGCTAATTTGCATATTCATGGCGTAAAACCTTTAAAAGATCACAAGGGTGTATATTTTATGTCATAGAATAAAACATGAAAGTATCTTGAGCTTGTGTTATCCACAGACCACTATCTCATTTTTGGGTTTTGGCCTATTAAAATGCCTCATTCCTTCAGCACTCTATTGCAGTATTTATTATAAATTATTTAAATATTTTCCCCTCTGTGTGATTATGACTAGTTTGGTTTAAGAAGTTTTTAATTAACACCTTAAATGCATTTTTTGACCAATTGTAAAATAATCATAACTTATATACAACAAATATATGACTTATATATGATTAGTGATACTCCGTTTACTATAACCTAATTCAAAGTGTTCACACCTATAGTAAGTTTATCACGTGACAAATGTTCGCATCTAATAGTAAAAAAAAACAATAAAAAAAACAAGTCACAAGAGATGTATCTCCATGTCAGCTCTAGGTTTCATGGACAATTTCTAGTACAAAATTGCTTAGTCACCTGACTGATTACTCTTTTACTGGCAGTTACCAATTGAAAAATAGAGAGAATTGAGTGTTGCTCTTTTAATTAATCGTTTTCTCTCATCAAGCCAATGCTTCCTGTTGAATGTGCACTAATTTATGTTAAGCTATAGTGAATTTGATGAATAAACATTATGGGCTGGATTGAGCATAAAGTCTGGACCAAAGGATCTATTGTTTAGATAAAACCATATCTAACAAACCCTCTTAAAGGCAGAAGCTATGCTCAAGTAAAATCAGAAACCTTTTCACAGCTGTCATCAGCAGAAGCTTTGGCCTCAATGAAGTATGGACCAATCTGTTGACTTTTTAGTGTAAATGACTTCTATTCTAATGCTCCCTTGTAGGGGAAAAACTGGCCTTGAGAATTTAACTTCAGTATACGTGTGTCAGACTGTTCTTTAACTTTGACACCAACTACATCTACAACACCTCATGGGCACTCAGTTCTGGACATGACTCTTCTGAGCCAATCAACTGAGCTATAAATGTCATGTGACTTGGGAGCTACAGAAAATTTCTGTCATCATGACATTGCTGATTGGCTGAAGGCATCACACGTATGTGCTGCATCACTATGGATTATCCTGCTGGAGAATGAGTGAATGAGCAGCAGACAGGGGAAAAAATATAAATCCTTTTCATGCTTATAAGAGTTAATCACCAACCTTGACCCCTTGCTATAGGAGAGACTAGAACGGCTGATTCCACCTGCAGCAGATCAGTGTTGACCCCTGGGGGAAAGAAGCACAATTTGCTTTTGTTTACTCACATAGTTCTGAGGGCACAGCTATAGTGTCAGGTGTGGTTTACACTTGTTGCTGACACACACTGAGGATGCATGTGCTGATGCAAGAAGAGTAAAACAGGAAAGACGTATTTAGCCAAACAGTTGGAATGAAGGCAGAGAATAGGCATGTCTGGATGCAGATTTGACCTATTTTTGTTGCGAAAATGGCACAGTTGTGTCATCAGAAGTGAGCAACACATCAAAATTTAAATTATTTTATATTTGAATATATTACAAAAAAATGTCAAAATCTACTTGACATGACATTTTGGATCATTTTTGTTAAGTATAGTGAATTTGACTGAATCTTATACGGTTATAGGCTAAGCATATGTTGTAGATGTAGCTACTAAAGGTGTCAATCGTTGTTATTTTCTGTTGGATTCCGTTTTTAATGCTATATGAAGATGGAAATAAAATACACAACTATGAAAGCTGATATGGTCTTTGTTATCTTAGAAACTGACACAGTTGAACGGAGAGTCTTGTCGCTTGCTCATTCAGATGATTCAGCTCGTTCTTTTTGATTGGCTGGTTTCATTTCCAGTGACGCATCATGTTTTGATCGTAGCCTATATAAGACAAATGCTCACCTTCATTTCACTCACAGCTTCAGGAAGATAGGAAGAGGTTCTTGCTTCAACAGTGATTGAACGGAACTTCGATCTCGCCGGAATTTATTTAAATCTATTTACATTTCTTATTTATTTTTGCACCAACGGTGTGATAATAAACCGCAGAAATGGAGACTTCTCAGATTCGCCAGAACTACGACCGCGACTGCGAGGCTTTGATCAACAAGATGATCAATTTGGAGCTTTACGCTTCCTACATTTACACTTCAATGGTAATTATCTCTTTTTTTCATTCTGTTCTCGGAATTTTTGCTAGTACTATCTTGGTTTTGTGACAAGCTGTCTGTCCTCTAGCTAATTATTAAATCCTTTTTTGGCTAAAAGACACTTTCTCCCCTTTCACAAGTTTGCATGCAGCAGCGATTGTGCCATTCAACCCATCATTGTTTTCCTGCACTCTTTAAAAATAACAGAAATAGACATTAACTTACACTGAAAAGAAAATTTAAAGAGTAATTATGTGGATGCAGTAATATGATTTAGGGGAGAGCGGGGCACAACCTAACACATTTTGGTTTTGGCTCAATTATTAAAAAAAATATTAAGTTAGATTCAACCTTTTTTTTACACAAGCAACATGCACATCTCTGCTACAAATGAATACTTAAAGTTTTTTTTCTAGGACCTACCATTTTCGTACTGTTGCAAGTGACAGAAGTGCAAATGTTACAACTTACAACTTATCCAGGGTTAATAATTAATTATTGTAACAGACAGAGGGGTTAGTTGTAACACTTGTGTGTAACACACATAATTAATTACCATTTTATTTGTATAGTTTGATATTGTTTGTGCATCTGTATAGATAGATATCCATACATCCATCCCTCATCCAATCATCCTTCTATTATGGATCAATATCATGGATAGAGACAGAAAAGGGCTGCACAGTTTTGCAATAAATAAATAAAATAATCAAATATTGCAATTGAATTAGATTTGTGTGTGGCAGATGCATGTAAAATTATTATTAATAATAACAGTATTAATAATACAAATCAGCTTAAAAATCTAAATGTAAAGGGTTTATTGCATTAAAAACAGGCCATATTTTTAATAAATAAACATGTGATCAATGCATAGTAAACTAAATTTTAAACATTTTAAATTCCAACATTGTTTGTGAAAGACCAACAAAGTTAAATGTATAAATACTCAAACCTGAAAAGTTGTGTGCATGGCTCCCTGTTTTCATTTGATTATCATTGTACACTTGGCGGCTTAGTTGTAACACTGTGCTACAACTAACCCCGCTGTGTAAAACATATTTTAAGCCTAGCTAACAGTTGCTAGGAATTGCTGACATGTTTCAAAATGGTGCTATGTTTTAGCAAACAAGACAGTGATTAAGGCAATATACTATAGAGTTAGATTGAAACGTACACACCCAACTCAAAAACTGAAAAAAAAAACATGATGAAAAAATTTACTTGCATGGTGTCAAAACACTCTTTGTCCAGTATCTTCACGAAATATCAAAACTTTCCACAAATTCGCGGGACCGTCTTCAGGCAGCGAGAGAAAAAGGGCGGAAACACAACCTGCTTGATCCTGACTAACTATGTAAAAGGTCCGTGTTACATTTAACCCCGCGTTAGGTTGTGCCCCGCGCTCCCCTATCATTATTGTGCACCTGTAGAAATTTGACTTAAATCCTTTCTTTTGATTTCGCTCCAATCAGGCTCACTACTTCAAACGGGATGATGTGGCTCTTGCTGGTTTTGCCAAGTTCTTCAAGGAGAACAGTGAGGAGGAGCGTGAGCATGCCGAGAAATTCATGGAGTTCCAGAACAAGAGGGGCGGGAAAATTGTCCTTCAGGACGTAAAGGTGCTTGATAGTATTCTGAACTAAACAGTGTAACCCTGTTTTATATGCAATGACATTATGCCTTATTTGTAAAGGTCTGTTGAATTAAGTGTGTTTCAGCACACACAGAACAGATGTTTAGTAAACATTGTTGATTTTCGTTTTTCACTAGTGTTTCTTAGCATCTCTCAATTACATGGGACCTTGCTCACTCATGTTTCTTTTTCTCTTCAGAAGCCTGATCGTGATATGTGGGGCAATGGACTGATCGCTATGCAGTGCGCTCTTCAGCTGGAGAAGAACGTCAATCAGGCTCTGCTGGATCTACATAAGGTCGCCTCTGAGAAGACAGACCCACATGTAAGTCCATGTTCTTTGCTCCTTAATGCTTTTATTCCATCCTCATTTATTGAACTAAATGTCCTAAAATATTTTCTGATGTCTTGTCCAACAGCTGTGTGACTTCCTGGAGACTCACTACCTGAATGAGCAGGTGGAGGCCATCAAGAAGATTGGTGACCACATCACCAACCTTTCCAAGATGGATGCTGGCAACAACAGGATGGCGGAGTACCTGTTTGACAAGCAAACCCTGAGCAGCTAAATGCAGCTCTCAGATCATCTTACATGCAGAAATCATCAAGCTTATTATTTTGCACTTATGCAAATTTTTAAAGTCTGTGATATTCTATGGTTACATCACATCCATGTCATTATATGTAGTCTTGCTTTTTAAGCAGCCATCATACCTTTACTGTTGAATGTACACTCATTGGTTGTAACCTGCATTTGATGAATAAACATTTGATGAATAAACATTTTGGGCTGGATTCATTTGTCTTTTTTTTAAAACTAGCACCAAGTGGAATATCCAGTGGTCGCATTCAGGATGTGCAGGGCTGGAATAGGATTAGAATTGATAACTTAATTCATTGAAAAAGTGAAAAATATTAAATTATCTGAGAGGTGACTGAGGGTCAGGAATGTGCAAGGGCGGGGAATGGGAATTACTACATTCTCCACATCTGCTCTTCCTCGTCTTCATCCTCTTCCTCCTTGTTCACCACCTCTTACACACACTCTTCCTTCTCTCCCTCTTATATTGTTAGTTACCATCCATTATTGGTATCAACATTCAGTGCAACATTTTGAGTCAATTTTGCCACTCTGAACTGATCTTGTATTATGTACAGTTGGTTTGGTCACATCATTAGAAATAAGTGTGAGTCATTGTGTGTAAACGATGATAACTGTTGTAGTTGTGTTTAACTTTTGTCTGCATGTGTTTAGTGTTTTGAAACATAAGTGCATCACAGTGTGAAATGTGTTGAGTTTTGAAAAAAGAGTGCAGGAGATTTGCAAACCGTGTTCTCTTACGAGAGTATCTCTCGTACTGCGTAATATTCTTACGCTATGGGCAGGGCTGGACTGGGACAAAAAATCGGCCCGGGCATTTTGGCCCAGACTGGCCCACTATATAACACAACCGAACTTTGCACGCCCTTGAATATGTATACCAACTCCTATTAAAACCACTAATGCCATAAGTGAATAGGACTGAGTAAGAGTTAACCGATGAAAATAACTACTAAGTTGAACTATACTCCACAGTGATGAATCCTAAAGAAAGCTATAAGCTGGGTTAGCAATACCGTTTTTTCCCACAGGTTTTTGTGAAATCTGTGGTGAGTGCACCTCTGTCCCTCTAGGGGGGTTCGAGGGCATGCTCCCCCGTAAGAAAATTTTGTGCTTTTTAATGTTAAATTCATCAATCTGGTGCACTTTGAGAGTTAAAAATAAAGAGCTCCAACCCATATTCAGTGTGCAAATTGAACAAAGAAAAACTCAAAACTCTTTTAGTTGTGATATAGTGTCTGTCTACATTACACTACTACATAATAATAGTTATAATATTAATCCCATGGCAGTAATAGCCATATGTTGTAAAACAAATGCACTGAAAAATAAAAGCAACTTTCATAATTAGTTCCGTACTAATTTCTATACAGAGATAAGCACATGATCTTTTATTTTGACGGAAACGGCATCGAGCTTTTATTTTGAAGAAAAATATGGTTTACAAACTCATTACTCATTATTGTCTCATTACAATTCTAATAAAATGCGTAATCGTCAAATATGCAGATGTGTAAATAATGCGTAACTGGGTAGTGGGTAGTGTTGTGACCAGAGGTGTAGTGGTAAAAAAAGAGGTGGGTAAACTATAAATTCTGGTGGACCACGACGTGGTCACCCGGTAAGGTGGGCCACTGCCTACCGGTGTATGTGTATCTCCTGATGACATTGCTATATAGGGAGGGCTTGACATTAAGCCTTTTCATACGCTTAATCTGTCATTCACTTGTCCGAGTAAAAAAGTTTCTCGTCCGGATTTTTTATTATTATTTTTTTTATTCTGAAACAATATATTCTCATCAGTGTTCAATCACCTTTGATATTTAAATCGGCATATTATAATATCTGCACCTTTAAAGGGCATCCCCTCCCCCAATCTTATTAAATTTATGCTTCATCTTTCATTTTAAATTCCTAAATTTGATCAATAAATTCAATTATTTCGATTAATAAGACACTATAGGGCTGATCAAATTAAATCATTTACACTGAAAAATTCCAATTGCATAAAATAATGTTATGAAATTGATTTAAATTTACAAATAAGAAACGTTGGACAGAATGATCTACTTTTAAACATAACACGAAACCGCCAGTAGGTGGCGGTAGGCGACCGTCTTAATGAGTGAGTCATTGATTCATTCATTCAAACGATTTGTTCAAACGGTTGATTCATTCAAGAATGAGACAGATGTTTATGAATGGGTCATTGAATCTTTGACTCAATCGATTCCTTCAAAATGCTGAATCATTCAGTAGCCTAATGAAAACAGGTTGAGTGTTCCTGTGAGATGTGCCGTGGTTCTGCTGTGATTTTTGTTTGGAACTATTTTCGCTGCTGAAACAGAACAAAAACAGCCAATATTGCATCTAAAATGTAAGTGACTTAATTTTAACTGTTTATTGAACTGTTGTAGGAAATCAATGTCACATTTTCAATCGTGATGGTGTTCAGGAAAAATAATTGAGGTTGCTTAACATATGTAAAAAATATAAAAACTCCATTTAGATTTTTTATAGGCAGTATGTTGTTAACTGAGTGTGTGTGTGCGCTCATTTGTGTAGATTTCTCATCGAGAGGCTGCGCGAGCGTCAACAGCGCAACCTTACCGTCAGTAAAAGTCAACAACACTGACAGTAATGCAGCGCAATATGAAAGAGTTCGTCTTAGGTTTAACAACCTATGAAACTAGTAATGAACAATATAAAACTAAAACGACATAAGCTTAATTTATAGCTATTTAGAGGAGGATAAACGCAATTTAGAGGTGGATAAACGCACTTTGGAGGTGGGTAAACGCTATTTCCGAATATTGGGAGGTGCGTAAACGGCGTTTACGTGCGTTTAGCCTCAACTACATCCCTGGTTGTGACAGTAGCCTAGTTCTGCTTACCACAGTTCTCTGCACTCACTCATCTCTCTCCTTATCCTCCTCGCTATCCTCATCAGACACTTGAAGGGCCTGTGAAGTTTCTTTTTCACGCTATTTCTCTGCACATTCCTTGCGTTTCTTCTCCATCGCTCTGACTATTTTGACAGATAGCCTACACACTGACACTGCTCGCTCACTCAGAGCTCAAAGGGGGAGGAGTTTAAAGATGTGATTGGACCAGCCCAGTGTCAATCAAGAAAATAACCAATGGGCTGCTGATCTACGCGTTTCATCATGCGCCAGTCTGTGAGAAAAAGAAAAACCTACGCTGACTTTTTTGTCCAATGCATTACACCGGCACAAAGATCCCAGAGCCGCCAATTAAACAAAACTAAACGCAATGGGCCGCCGATATACGAGTTTTATGGGCCGTTCTTAAAAAAAAATTAATAAAAAAAAATTAAGTATGAGATTTATCGGCCCACAAAGCACGTCGGCCCACCGGGCAAATGCCCGGTATGCCCGATGGCCAGTCCAGCCCTGGCTATGGGGAAAAACTCTTTTCCTCGAGATATTGAAGCCAAAAATTATCCTTAATTTTTAATCAATGCAAAACGCTTTGCGGCAGCAAGCAGACATAGGCGAGGCGGCTCGCGCGCCTATTGGCTGCTCTGCGGCAAAAGCAGCAGCCTATCGAGAGCGGCTCTGCGTGACGTCTTGACCAATGGGGGCACTTCGCGCCCATTTCTTCACGTCCCGCCAGAAAGGGCGTGGTCTCGCCCTATAAATATAGCTCGATAAGGCTGGTACACTGAATTTCATCTCTTCAGCGAAGCCTCACGCATCGCTGGATCCGGAGTGAGAAGCCGCGCCGTCGACGCAAGCCTTCAGCGGGACGAGCCCTCGAGCCTGAAGTCGCTGGCCTTCACCTCGCCGCCTTCAGCCGCCGTACCTGCTGCGCTTTCCGGCGTACTATATATCCTTTACTCTGCTCTGTGTGTATGTGTGTGTGTGTGCTCGCCCCGCGACTCACACGTCTATCATCTAAAAGAGCCGCGTCTTTTTAAAAATGCCATCCTCCTGTGGCTCGTGCCGAGCCACACTCAGCGACGGGGACCGTCATGTGATGCGTTTCCTGCCTGTGAGAGGATCATGCAGCTCTCGCGCTCGCCGACGGCGGCTGCCCTCACTGCGAGCGATTGCCTACGGTGACTCTGAGGACTCGCCTGGCATCCTTCAGCGAGACTGCACTTCCACCCGCTGCAGTGCCGTGCCGTAAAAAAGTGCCGTACTCAGTGGGTCCCCGAGCCTTCTCCAGCCCGTGAAAGCTCGCCGGTTCGCCCGCCAGCTTCACCAGCTTCACTCGAGTCGCTCACTGACGGATAACGGCCGCCGCGCGCCGCCGCTTTCGCCATTAATGACGACGAGATAGCTGCATCTGTAGAGGAGACCTGCTGCTCTATCCTGGCGTCGGACAGTGAGGACTGGGCGAGCTCTGTGGACCTCCCCCTTCTGTCCGCGAGTCGTCAGGGAAACGGGCCAGCATCAAGACCGCGAGCCCTAAAACCACGGCTAGCTTTCTTTACGTTATAAGAAATCTACCCCGCCCCCCATGGGCGTGCGTCACCAGCAAAATGAGAAAAGAGTGTGTTTTAGTCCCGCCGAGGCCAGACTAATCTCCATTTCTCAAACATTTCTCAGCTCCTAGTTTGAGCGGCTGAAAATGTCAATATTGCAGCAATGAGCCTGTTGTATAACACGCACACCTGCAAACAAACGCCGACACACACAAAACTGTGATGACGCTCTCTTATCTGCTTGTGCTAATGTAGTTCTCCCCTGTGGCTCAGTGGCGGAACCCGAAGCCTTCGCGCGAGAGACCCATGTTCGATCCCGGCTCTCGCAGCAGATAGAAATTTAGTATCGCCGCAGCCAGACTTCCACCGAAACTTTTCGCTCGTTCAGTTCCAGAAAATGCGACTGTTCCAGTGTATTTTGCAGTAAACAAGCCGGTTCCACGGCCCGCTTGCCTGCACATAAATGCCGTTTCCACGGCGACCCAGAAAAATCATATAAGCATTGTATTTTCTGGTTTTCCGGCCACAGCCGATGGTGTTATGAGTGTAATAAAATGCCCACAGCCCAGGGTTCATTTCTACACACAAACACAGCCCGCCACGGTACAGGGCTCGCACAAATGAAATCGACGCATATCAATTGTGCATTAAATGTAGTGAATGTGCCCACAACCCAGTGCCCACAAACACTACCACGGTTTCTGTAAAACGAAACCAACACAAGTCTTCCTAGCCTCCTAGGAAGTCGACGGTGTTTCAGTCTCGCCGCGGCCAGACTTCCACCGAAATTTTTTCGCTCGTTCAGTTCCAGAAAATGCGACTGTTCCAGTGTATTTTGCAGTAAGCAAGCCAGTGCCACGGCCCGCTTGCCTGCACACAAATGCTGTTTCCACGGCGACCCAGATAAATCACATAAGCAGTGTATTTTCTGGTGTTCCGGCCACAGCCGATGGTGTTATGAGTGTAATAAAAATGCCCACAACCCAGTGCTCATTTCTACACACAAACACAGCCCGCAAAAATGCAGGGCTCACACAAACAAAATCGTCTCATGTCGATTGTGCACTAAACGTAGTGAATGTGCCCACGTCTCAGTGCCCACAGACACTACACACCACATGTCCCACGGGTTCTGTAAAAACGAAACCAACACACATTCAGTCAGCTCAGGCCGACGGTGTTTTCAGTGCAGTAAATGTGCCCGCTGTCCCGCGCCCACATTCACTCACAGACATGTTGAGCCCCACGGGGCTCGCCCCACTCTCTCTCCCTCAGCAAACTGCTATAAGGGATTTGAGCGCGGCCAGGCTGCCCGCCGCGATCGGCGCGCCCCCGCCTCACAAACTGTAAACACAGTGTCTGCGCTACAGCACGCCGGAGCTCCCTTGCCATCACTATGTCACGGCCAGAGCCCAGATCTCATTCTACCCCTAGCAATTCACGTGAAAGTGTGGGCACAGCTTCCTGGGGTATCAGAATGGGTGCTGAACACTGTAAACACAGTGTCTGCGTTACAGCACGCCGGAGCTCCCTTGCCGTCACTATGTCATGGCCAGAGCCCAGATCTCATTCTACCCCTAGCTATTCACTCGAAAGTGTGGGCACAGCTTCCTGGGGTAACAGAATGGGTGCTGAACACTATAAAAAGAGGCTATTCGCTACAGTTCGCTCGACGCCCCCGCCGTTACACGGCGCGCGTAAAATCCACGGTGAAAACAGAAGTAGCACATCTACTTTGAGCCGAGATAGCGAAACTACTGAGCAAAGGTGCTATAGAACCTTTATCTCAGGCTCAGAGCGAAGGGGGCCTATACAGCAGATATTTTCTGGTTCCGAAAAAAGATGGAGGTCTCAGACCCATTTTAGATCTGCGACAGCTGAACAGAGCACTTGTGAAGCGCCAGTTCAAAATGCTTACAACCAGGAAAATCCTCGCGCGAGTTCGCCAGGAGGACTGGTTTATGTCAATAGATCTGAAAGACGCCTATTTCCGAATACAAATAGCATCCCATCACAGGCGATTCTTGAGATTCGCCTTCGAGGACCAGGCATATCAATACACAGTCCTGCCGTTCGGCCTGTTCCTAGCACCCCGTACATTCACGAAGTGCATGGACGCTGCTCTCGCACCCCTGTAACTTCGGGGCATGCGAGTTTTGAACTACTTGGACGATTGGCTGATTCTGTTCGCGTCCCACGAAAAACGCTCAGTGTCCGAACTTCTGCTTGAAGAGCAGGGATGCGCTGGCCCATGTCTGGCCCCGCGTTCCCCTATATGCTTTTCCCCCTGTCTCGCTCCTGCCTCAAGTGTTGGAACGAATCAGGGAAAAAGGATGCCCAGTGCTGCTCGTGGCCCCGCTCTGGACAAACCAGACCTGGTTCCCAGTCCTGATGCAGCTGGCCAGCACTGCCCCGTGGCCTGTACCACTGAGGAGAGACCTCCTCTCTCAGGCAGGGGGCTCGATTTGGCATCCTCACCTGGATCTGTGGTCCCTGCACGCATGGGCCATCAACGGGTACCCGCTAACCTCCCGGGGGGAGTGTTAAACATGATCACGCAGGCTAGAGCTCCGTCTACTCGACGGCTCTATTCCTCGAAATGGTCTGTGTTCTCTGCTTGGTGTCAAGCTCAGGGCTTTTCACCCGTAGACTGCGGGGTTACGGAAGTGCTTTCCTTCCTTCAAGAGCTGCTGGATAAGGGCAGAACCCCATCCACGCTCAAAGTATACGTGGCGGCCATAGCAACGTTTGCAAAACCGGCTTCTGGCCAGCCACTGGGGAAGAAATGTTTCCTCAGGGGAGCTCGGAGATTGAACCCTCCCAGGCCCCCTTCAGTCCCGATGTGGGACCTTTCCACGGTGTTGGAAGCCATGAAAGGTGCCCCATTCGAGCCAATCCATTTGTCAGACATGAAACATCTGTCTTTCAAAACGGTGTTTCTCATGGCTCTCGCTTCAGTGAAGCGCGTAGGGGACTTACAAGCGCTTTCGGTAAGCGCGTCATGTATGGAGTTTGGGCCTAATGACTCAAAGGTCATACTCAAACCTAGGCACGGGTACGTGCCGAAATCCCTCAACACACCGTTCAGGGCCCAGGTGATTTCCCTGTCCGCCCTTCCGGTTCTCAATGAGGAGAAGGACGCGAGTCTCCTTTGCCCCGTCAGGGCACTAAGAGCTTATGTGTCCAGCTCGTCTGGTTTTAGACAGACTGAGCAGCTTTTCGTTTTGTTTGGCGGACGTTCTAAGGGACTTGCCGCATCAAAACAGAGCCTATCCAGATGGATAGTTGATGCCATAGCGCTGGCTTACACCTCTAAGGGCCTGCAGTGTCCCTTGGGTGTCAGAGCGCACTCCACGAGAGGCGTGGCCTCTTCGTGGGCATGGTCTAGCGGGATTACTCTGCAAGATATTTGTACGGCTGCGGGCTGGGCCTCGCCGTCTACATTTATAAAATACTATAACCTGGAGGTCCCCGCCTTACAAGCTAAGCTTTTGGCGGTCTAGAATTCAGTGCGATCTGCCCCGCTGTGTCGGCCCAGATGCTGAGTTTGGCCTGCGTATCGCTCACTGACTGATGCAGCAGCTCCACGAGTGTCAACACATGTATGGCCACCCAGTTTAGGGAACGAGTACTGCGTATCTTGCCGTGCTTACAATACGCTCTGGTTCGCTTCGGCGATGAAAACCAGTGTACCAGCCTTATCGAGCTATATCTGCCGCAAAGCGTTTTGCATTGATTAAAAATTAAGGATAATTTTTGGCTTCAATATCTCGAGGAAAAGAGGTTTTCCCCATAGCGTAAGATATTACGCAGTACTCGTTCCCTCTCTAGAGAGAACAGAGGTTACGTTAGTAACCGAGTACGTTTTAACTACCTGAACTTGTTTAAAGGGACACTATGCAGCTTTTTTAGCTTAACTGAACAGCTTCAGAGTTATTGAAATGGTTATATAACTTCTTTCGGGTTGAATGGTGGCCGTCTCGACCCCCCCTGGTGCCTGTGAGCGAAAAAATCTCACTTGCAACTTCGGTGCAGCGGGCCGCGTCATGAAGTATCGCGTGATATCAGCTCTCGCGATGTAACATATTCCTTTACGGCAACTGCACACATACACACAGGAACAAGGTATAGATGGATTGAGTTTGTCACACTATCGTCATGGCTGAGCCGGCATATAAGATGCAGAAAGCTAGGAAAGCATTGTCGGAGGAACAGAGAAAGAGGAAACGGCAGACTGACCGAGCGAAGAGTCGGACACGAGCATAGGCATAATTTGCGGGTGTGTTATGTCCCCATTGAAACTTCTCGCGGCACGGATGTAACGTTACCATTACAAACAAATAAAACATCTCCAGGTAACTCTAGTAGAGCATTCATTTCGTTCGTTTGTTAAATAAGAGGCGATCTGAAATGTTATTTTTGAAAAAAAGTGACCAAAGTGCTCGTTGCCTCTGCGATCAGTGGTGCAGATAATGCCGAGTTCAGACTGCACGATTTTCAAAATAATCGGGTCACTGTTGTTTTCACACTGCATGACTATCTGGGGTAACGTTCAGTTGCTGCTGTGTTCACACTGCACGATGGATCGGCGACAGGAGGTTTCACACTGCATGACTTTACAAAAGAAAGAATCGCCGACAACTTCTGCCTGGTCCGCAAACTACGTTTCACAACCAAACAAACGCGAGAAGTGATAGGAAATAACGGAAGATCACGCGTGCGTGAGACCGGAGTTCTCGCGCGACACTGAATTTGTTATTAAAAATGATAGCCTACAAATTGTCTGTGCACTGATTTGTAGCGAAAATAAAAAAATAAAAAATAAAAAACAGTTTATGCAGGAAATGGTTGGGAAGACGAGGGGAGCAAGGACTGTGTTTTGCAAAGAGAGTTGGGGGTAAATAAATAATTTTGCAAATGTCCTGCTGTTGCTGCTGGTCATGCAAATGTTTGTGCTTTGTTTCTGTTTGATATAATTGTAAATATAGGCCTATCTATTAAAATACTGATATTCTGGTCTATAACTCCTCCTCCTCCTCCCTGTCTCTTGCTCTCTCATTGGCTGTCGGTCATCGCCGATGTAGTTTTCAGTCAGAACACATTCACACAGCAGGATTGTGAATCGCCGACAGGTCCAGATATTTAGCATGCCAAATATCTCACGGGCGTCGGCGACTCGTCGGCGATTCTCTCAGATCGCGTCTTTGCTCATTCACACTGCGTGATTGTCACTCGCGTGAACGAGCACCGATTTGCCTGTGATTTCGGGCATTTGTCGGCGATTTCTCAAAACCTGTCGGCGAGCCAAAATCGGGGCTAAAATCGTGCAGTCTGAACTCGGCATAAGTTACAGTGTTCTGTTGTGACGCGCGCCTGAATCCGTTGCGGGGACTGAGAGACTCTCTATATTTTGTTATGGTGAAATCACAAAACCTAATGCACAAAAAACATGTCCCTGCTTGAAATACAACCACTAATAAACAATTGGTTTTGATGAGGAAAATAAACTATACTACTAGTACCGATTAGAACCCAGAACCTCTGACACACTTGGCAAAAGTTCTGCCTCTGGACCATTAAAATTGTCGGATCTATGTATTTAATCACGTGAAAATTCTCACCACTAACAACATATATTATATCTCATTAAACGACAAATTAAACACAATGTACTATTGTATACTATGTAACAGGCCATGTCACGCTCTGAGTGAGTGGTATTTACGACAGTAACGTTAAATTCAAGTACTCCACAGTAACTCTAGGGGTCGCTGTTTGACAAAAAACGGGATTTCTGCATAATGCCCCTTTAATGTTTTACAGAAAGGGTGATTTATACGACAAATTTTTTTAGGCTATTGAGAATTTGGTTCAGAGAATGGGGTCTAGTGTTTTAGCAATTCAGAAAAACTGTAACAAATACTTGTCATGAAAAGACATTTTATTTAATTGAAATAACTGAAATTTGAGCTACTTGATAACATACATTTATTGGGTAACACAAGCAAAAGAGGATTCAGTAAAACTAACGACAGTGAAAGGGTTTTTTTTTTTAGTAAAAACTAATTCAATGAGCAGAGAAACAGTTTCTGGAAATTGGTGCAATTCCAAACTAGAAAAAGTTGGTTAGTCTTGTTTCTAATTGAAAGTAATAGCAGTTCAACCTAAAGCTATGCTTTCATAGACAACATTTCAAATAACCCTCCTTAAAAAGCTTAATTTAGACCATGTTGTTATCCAAAGACGTAAGGTGTGTTCGACATCGGCTGCGGCTGGATGTAAGCGATCGGCGAGAGTAGCCGCGTGCAGGCGGGGAGGAGCTGCAAACGGAGACGTGAAGTCGGACACTTTCTGGTTCCCGTAGTGACCGCTCACGTGGTGTTTGTATACTTTAGCACAGCTGAAGTGAAATAAATGCAATATTTGCCAAATACACAGATGTTTCAGAGACATTTTCATTCAATACTTTATGTACTGCTTCATACAGCGTTTGTTTGAACAAGAATAAAGTTCAACATAAGCCTACAGCTAGGCCTACTATCAATGAAGTGGAATCAACGTTTTTAATCAGTTTTATTTTGATAAACATAACACAATAAATCGCGACTACATGAAAAGAGTGTTTACTGTAATTAAAAAAAACTGATTTGTGAGCTTTAGTGGAACTAAAGGTGTGAGAATAAACACGAAACGCACGTGATCGTTGTCATGCGGTGAATCCGGCCAATCGTGGAACAGCTGTGTCGTCATCACAGCTCGTGCAGCCCAGAGCAGCCGCTCTTCAGAAGCTGCGCTGGCTGAGTTCTCCGGCTACTCTCGAATCGCTCTCGCGGTACTTTGATGGCATACGTCACAGTCACGTGGCGTCGGCGCTGTATCAAGTCGGACAACATTTCTAACCGGCATGCACTGCTTCAAGTCTGCCGCCGATCGGTCTGCGCAGAGCTGCATGAAGTCGAACAAGCCTGTATATTTTTGTGAGAGCTGGGGTCTATACCATGAAGCCGGTTTAGGTGGCTAGCCAGGTATGTTTCAGTTTAGTTTGCGCCAACCCTGGGTTTTAGGCACCATGAAAGTGGTTTGGCTTTTAGCAGTGTTCATCGCCATAGTAACTTACACTGCACGGCTAACCTGGAGTGCATTTCCCGAAAGCATCGTTATCCAACTATGATCGCAATTTCCATTGAACTCTATTGGTAACGACGGAACTTGCGACCATATTTGGCTTTGGGAAACGCACCCCTGGTCCGGGGCAGGTTATGTTCCAGGTAAGAGGTTGCAAAATGAACTTGGACCAATCAGCTGTGAGCAAAGTGACATGTCTGACGCGATAAAGTCACTCCACCTGTTTCTACTCCAAATTAAAGGTCACTACATAGCAATAGCCAGTGGCGTAGCGTCTGGGCATGCAGGGTATGCATGTGCAAATGGGCCCGGGCCGATAGGGGGCCCGCCCATGGGGAACTTTTAATTAAAACGAGTTAATTCATTTTTAAATTATTGCCACAATAAATATATTTTTTGTATGCATGTCATGTGTAATAATTTCTTGTTTCTCCATAATCTCTCATTTCTCCGTCATTTCTTGTGTGCCTTTATTATGCGTTTATTATTTTTTGCACCCCGCGGCTGCCGTAGAACTGTACCGTCATTTTTTACGGCATCGCCGCGTCAAATTAAAAAAAGAAAACACAGTGTGAGAGAGGTTACTAGACGCTAGCTAATTGAACATTAAAGGATGGAAAAATACAAACATAAAAGTGGGGCCTTAAAGAGAAAAAAGAAGGTGGAGAAGTTAGTTGCGACACAAAAACTACCTAAAATAGACCGGTTTAGTTCTCTTTCTTACCATCCCTACTGTTGCTTCAGCGGAGCCCTCATTTTCAAAACTGAAGCTATAACAGACTATCGGGACTGGCAATTATTTCCATCGAGAATGCACAAAGCCATGAATTAAACACCAATGACATCGTGCTCGTGGATGAATTTGCCGAAAGAAAGCTCGGAGAATGCAACTGAGTAAGTAGTTTTATGTTTTTTTACATTTTGGGCCGCGGTGCCAAGATCAGTAGTTTATTATTGACATTGGCTGAGCCTTGGTTGGTTTTAGACTTGTTTTTGTTCCGTTCTGGTTGTGAAAAGTTGTTGGGTAGAGTGTTTTTTATGGTATTGTTTGGTATGGTATTTTCTCGATACACTACAGTGAACGTCTATAAATGCAACATGACATCATGACTTTGCGTAATCTGCAACATGACATCATGACCTTGCGTAAACATACACGCCACTTTCAAGTCAAGTGGCGTGTTATCTATACGCATTTTGAGCTATCCGCGTGTATGTCCACGCCGAAACGAACCGTCATCTTTTGCGTGTATGTGTACGCCGTTAAATGTCCGAGCGAAACGAAGCAAAATTCATATCTACATCTGTTTTTCGGTTTGCCTCAAACAAGTGTTAATAAAAAAATAATAAAAGGTTGTGTGTAAATACTTACTAGGCTACTTTGAATTATATTTTTATATTTTGTCTTTATCAGCTGCCAAGAACGTTTGGAGTTGCATCTAAAAATCAATGAATATTAATCTTTATTAGTACATGCACATTTTTTTATATATTATAAAAATATAGGCTATATTTCACACACACATACATTCATAGCCTATATATCATTTTACATGAATAAAGAATGTATTTATTTAGCTTACACATTAACACAATCAGCAATCTTTCTCCAACAGTCTTCTCTTGCTTTGGCAGCAGAGACCGTATTGTTTTGAGCTTGTAATACATATTTAAATTCATCGTAATTCTGAATGATTATCTCTTGCTCCTCCGCGGAAAAAATATATCGCTCTCGCTCTATCCATATCGAACGCGATTGGTTGTTCGGTGCCAACGTCACTTTGGTATGTGCACGCGCTCGTGGAGTAATCATAGCTTAAGATCAAAGCCTGAGTTGACAGAGAAAGTTGATGAGCTCCTTGGTAACAATAAAGCCTGATTGCATCGGTTTGGTTTTTGTCAACTCAAAACTAATCCTGTAACTCCGAGTTTGTTCAGCTACCTTCATGGTACAGGCCCCAGGAGACACAAAACAACAACAAAAAGAAAGAAAGAAAGAAAGAAAACATACCACAGTACAATGCCGGGGCCTGTACCATGATGGAAGTTGAACAAACTCAGGGTTGCAGGATTAGTTTCGAGTTGACAAAACCAAACCAATCCAACCAGGCTTTGTTGGTACCATGATGCTGATCATCAACTTTCTCTGTCAACTCAGGCTTTGATCCTGAGTTAAGGTGTGACATCAGTAGCGAATAGCCAATCACATGCCGAGAAAGAGTGAAACTCATTCAAAAACTAATTGAAATTCATTTCTCGCGAGAGAAGCAGCGCAATTCACTTATTAAATAAAAGTATTAAAATATTAAAGGGGTCATATAATGGTACATGCACTTTTACAAGTTGATTGTACTGAAATGTGTGTTGGCAGTGCCTGTACACAACCATCATATAATGATAAAAATCCATCCAGTGTTTTTGTTTTAATCTCCTTATATGTTTTCCCCTGCCTCAAATTGAGCCGTTCGTTTTTGTGACGTCAATAAAACGGACGCCCCTCCCGCGATTGTTGATTGACTGGAGTGTTTCAACACAGACCCGCCCTCGCTCGTCCTGTCAATCATAGTCTGCGCGCCGCGGACCGGCGCGGTCATTGTTGATATGCTGGAGCACTGTCTATGAGCAGAATGGCGTCTAAGCGATCCATTTTTTTGTACTATGTTTTCTTTCTTTCTTTCTTTTTGTTGTTGTTTTGTGTCTCCTGGGGCCTGTACCATGAAGGTAGCTGAACAAACTCGGAGTTACAGGATTAGTTTTGAGTTGACAAAAACCAAACCGATGCAATCAGGCTTTATTGGTACCAAGGAGCTCATCAACTTTCTCTGTCAACTCAGGCTTTGATCTTAAGCTATGATTACTCCACGAGCGCGTGCACATACCAAAGTGACGTTGGCACCGAACAACCAATCGCGTTCGATATGGATAGAGCGAGAGCGATATATTTTTTCCGCGGAGGAGCAAGAGATAATCATTCAGAATTACGATGAATTTAAATATGTATTACAAGCTCAAAACAATACGGTCTCTGCTGCCAAAGCAAGAGAAGACTGTTGGAGAAAGATTGCTGATTGTGTTAATGTGTAAGCTAAATAAATACATTCTTTATTCATGTAAAATGATGTATATATAGGCTATGAATGTATGTGTGTGTGAAATATAGCCTATATTTTTATAATATATAAAAAAATGTGCATGTACTAATAAAGATTAATATTCATTGATTTTTAGATGCAACTCCAAACGTTCTTGGCAGCTGATAAAGACAAAATATAAAAATATAATTCAAAGTAGCCTAGTAAGTATTTACACACAACCTTTTATTATTTTTTTATTAACACTTGTTTGAGGCAAACCGAAAAAAGAGTGAAATTCAGAAAACCAGTGGAGGGCCACTCCTCCAGAATACACTGAGTTGGCTCTGATAGGAATAAGGGACGGCCGATTATGGATGGGATTACAGGTGCTGTACAATCTGACCCTGGTGCCGGCTCCTCTAAGCAAGTAACACTGGGTACCTGTGCGATACATTACTATTTTAAGTTTTAAATATGGCTGACTGTATGTTCTGCAGTAGAGGGAAATGCAGTGTCCCTGTTGAAGCCAGCACACACACACACAGTCTCCCACACAGAGGTCAGTATGCAGCAGACAGAACACCAGAAACATATTGGCCTACTTTTATTTATCAGGGAGGAGGAAATGATGAAGACACTCTGTCTGTGTTCTGGGACAGTTGCTGAGGTGAATGCACTGGGCTTTTTATTAAGGCAAACATTTGAATGTGTGGCATGAAACAGGGACTGGCCCAAGTTACACATCTCTTTTATTGTAGGATTTTTCACAACCTGTCCCAGAAACTGAAGCCTCTACCTCAACAGGCTTCAAAAGAAATGTGAACAAGGTAAGGATTTAAAACCCTTGACATATAGTGTTTGTCAAGGAACTTTTTGTGAGTTGATTAGCCTCCCAAAAACTTGTAATGATCATGTTTGTGGTGGAATTATGTTTCAGGTGGAAACAGACTCAGTCAGGGCCCTTTACAAAAGGAGCCCATGGAGCTAGACTGCACACTAAAGGAGCCTATAGAGCTAGACTGCACACTAAAGGAGCCTATAGAGCTAGACTGCACACTAAAGGAGCCTATAGAGCTAGACTGCACACTAAAGGAGCCTATAGAGCTAGACTGCACACTAAAGGAGCCTATAGAGCTAGACTGCACACTAAAGGAGCCTATGGAGCTAGACTGCACACTAAAGGAGCCTATGGAGCTAGACTGCACACTAAAGGAGCCTATGGAGCTAGAGTGCACACTAAAGGAGCCTATAGAGCTAGACTGCACACTAAAGGAGCCTATGGAGCTAGAGTGCACACTAAAGGAGCCTATAGAGCTAGACTGCACACTAAAGGAGCCTATAGAGCTAGACTGCACACTAAAGGAGCCTATGGAGCTAGACTGGCTAAACCAGCTTCATGGTATAGGCCCCTGCTCCGGGGCAGGTTAAGTTCTGGATTCGAGATCTCAGACTAAAGTTTGACCAATCAGCTGTGAGCAAAGAAACATATAGGTGACGTAACTAATTCCCAGTGTTTGTTGCAATGGCTTTACATTTTCTTTCAAATCCTGTGGACATCTCAGCGCAAATTGTTAGACGAGCACATCGTAGAGAAAGAGTTTTTAGCCGGACAAAATCCCCTTGCCTTTCCTGATAGTGTATGAAAGATACAGATTTTCTGCGGAAGGAATATCTTATCTTTGCGAACTTCTTGAGCCGCACATAAATAATTTAACACATCGAATTCATGTACTTACTGTACAATAAATGGTATTGCGTTGCGGTTTTTTTGCAAGTGGTAGCCTACATACTTGCACGATCGGTGATGCACAGAATCTAGGGGAAAACACGGTTTGTCGAACCATTCGCAAGGTGGTCCTCGCTCTGCAGGAGTACATTAATAGTTTAATAGTGTTCCCCAGACATTTATTGACCATGTCCATAAGAGAGGGTTTTTATAAAATTGCCGGTAAAATATATTGATAGGGTGACATCACGTTTTTATTTATTTTTCAAAAAGCAAATTTCACAAATGTACTTTATAATACAGTAGCCTACATGTTAAGCATTATTTTAATCTCATGATAGGAGTCCCTATAGAGTCATTGGAGCAATAGCCTGCACACATGTTGCAATCTCCACTTCTCTTGGAGAAGATGAGGCAGATTATGTTAATAGAAAGTCTTTTCACAGCCTTAATGTTCAGGTAGAGATTATGTGAACATGTGAAATTATTTTCTGTGAGATGAATCTTTAAATTAATAGTAAAATTAACAGATAACAATCTTTCTGTGAGTATGTTGTGTCAGCGCTTTGAGGAAAGCTAGTTAAATTTGGTACAGTACAAAACACTGTTAATTTGAATTGGGACAGCAAAACCTACACAATAACCCCCTATCATGACCCTCATGTGTCAGTAAAACCATAGTAAAAGTTAGAGATGATCTTTGGCATCCTAAAGGCACGTTTCAACTGTCTTCGGCGCTTAAGAGTCACCAGAGTGGGCATCACAGATAGTGTCTGCATGTGCCATTCTGCACAATATAGCCACCATAGAAAGGAGCCAGAACCACCACAGAAAGCTTCGCCCCGATGAAACTGACCCGAACACACTTGACCACCCAGCTGGTGCAAATGTAGTTGCAATCACCATACAATATTACACTTAATAAAAGCACATTGAAACTGCAGATAGGTCTCAAACTGTTTTATTGGTTTTGTGGGATGGGGGGGAGAAAGAAAGCAATAGAAAGTTGCATTAATAAATATTCATGCTAAAGTGTTACTTGGTTAAATAAGTTCACATGCTGAGATCAGTTTAATCTAGCTGTTACATATATTTTTTAAATGTGGAGCCTCCTCAGCTCACAGTCAGGCTCCTTTAGTGTGCAGTCTAGCTCTATAGGCTCCTTTAGTGTGCAGTCTAGCTCCATGGGCTCCTTTTGTAAAGGGCCCTGACTGAGTCTGTTTCCACCTGAAACATAATTCCACCACAAACATGATCATTACAAGTTTTTGGGAGGCTAATCAACTCACAAAAAGTTCCTTGACAAACACTATATGTCAAGGGTTTTAAATCCTTACCTTGTTCACATTTCTTTTGAAGCCTGTTGAGGTAGAGGCTTCAGTTTCTGGGACAGGTTGTGAAAAATCCTACAATAAAAGAGATGTGTAACTTGGGCCAGTCCCTGTTTCATGCCACACATTCAAATGTTTGCCTTAATAAAAAGCCCAGTGCATTCACCTCAGCAACTGTCCCAGAACACAGACAGAGTGTCTTCATCATTTCCTCCTCCCTGATAAATAAAAGTAGGCCAATATGTTTCTGGTGTTCTGTCTGCTGCATACTGACCTCTGTGTGGGAGACTGTGTGTGTGTGTGCTGGCTTCAACAGGGACACTGCATTTCCCTCTACTGCAGAACATACAGTCAGCCATATTTAAAACTTAAAATAGTAATGTATCGCACAGGTACCCAGTGTTACTTGCTTAGAGGAGCCGGCACCAGGGTCAGATTGTACAGCACCTGTAATCCCATCCATAATCGGCCGTCCCTTATTCCTATCAGAGCCAACTCAGTGTATTCTGGAGGAGTGGCCCTCCACTGGTTTTCTGAATTTCACTCTTTTTTCGGTTTGCCTCAAACAAGTGTTAATAAAAAAATAATAAAAGGTTGTGTGTAAATACTTACTAGGCTACTTTGAATTATATTTTTATATTTTGTCTTTATCAGCTGCCAAGAACGTTTGGAGTTGCATCTAAAAATCAATGAATATTAATCTTTATTAGTACATGCACATTTTTTTATATATTATAAAAATATAGGCTATATTTCACACACACATACATTCATAGCCTATATATACATCATTTTACATGAATAAAGAATGTATTTATTTAGCTTACACATTAACACAATCAGCAATCTTTCTCCAACAGTCTTCTCTTGCTTTGGCAGCAGAGACCGTATTGTTTTGAGCTTGTAATACATATTTAAATTCATCGTAATTCTGAATGATTATCTCTTGCTCCTCCGCGGAAAAAATATATCGCTCTCGCTCTATCCATATCGAACGCGATTGGTTGTTCGGTGCCAACGTCACTTTGGTATGTGCACGCGCTCGTGGAGTAATCATAGCTTAAGATCAAAGCCTGAGTTGACAGAGAAAGTTGATGAGCTGCGTCATGGTACCAATAAAGCCTGATTGCATTGGTTTGGTTTTGTCAACTCAAAACTAATCCTGTAACTCCGAGTTTGTTCAGCTACCTTCATGGTACAGGCCCCAGAACTTAACCTGCCCCGGAGCAGGTTAGCCGTGCAGCGTAAGGTACCATGGCAACGAACAGCCGAGCTAGTACCTAAAACCCAGGGTTGGCGGAAACTAAGCTGAAACATAGCTGGCTAGCCACCTAAACCGGCTTCATGGTATAGGCCCCTGCTCTCCTTTGGCTCCTCCCACTCTTTCACTCTGGCAGGTAGCTGATTGCATCCCCAGCTGCACATGCTTACCAACCAGGAGGGAAGCAGCATAAAAGCAAGCAGAACTCTCAATTGTGGGGAAGAGAATTATGTTACAGCAGAAAAGAGTGAGGGTAATATTCATGTTGGTACCACCTCATGTTGGGGTAAAAGGGAATGAGGCAGCAGATAAAATGGCGAAACAAGCATTGCAAGTGGATAGAATAGAAATGGAAATAACATAACTTCACTTTTACTTGTTCCCATGTTCTAGTAGTGGGTGGTGACTGACATTACAATGAACAAAGTTATTAATTATTTAGAAATTATTAAAATAAAAAAATATATACTGTAATAAGTGATAAAAACATCTAAATGGTCACTACAAACTTAATTTGCTACTTTTTGCCAGCCCTCTCTCCTGGCTTTGCACATTTTAGGTGAAAATTTGTAATTAAGTTTTCAAATTCAGCATAACCTTCTAGCAATAGCTCTTGCTCTGCTGCAGAGTAAAACTGAGCGCGCTCTTTGGCCACGGTGAGCAGCCAATAGCAGCGTTGCTGATCAATGTTTCTACTATCGATACATATCCCCTTTTAACCCAGCGCATGAACGCGCAATTATCTCAGATAACTCAATCCAGCGATACTAATCATAAACAACAGGTGTGTTCAAAGAACCTAATTAGCCGGCTCATGATTAGCACGATGATATCATCTTGGATGTCTCATTTGATCTCGGATGTTTTAAGCAACGTACGAAGAACGAGCCCCAGAAGTTACAAATATGTTGTATTTTTGTTCTTCTAAAGGACACAACGACTTCCTCGCTCTGGGGGAAGAAGAAAGCTTCTCAGTGAAGACCAAGAGCATGCCATTGTAGGATGGGTCATTGCTGACAATGCAATAAAACTGAGAGAAATTCAGACCAGAATTGTAGAGGACAACCTGGTATTCCAAAATATGGAAAGCATCAGCCTGGCTACCATTGCTCGGACTCTGACCAAACACAGAATTCGAATGAAACGGTTGTACACAGTTCCATTTGAGAGAAACAAGGGTCAAGGAACTCCGGCACCAATATGTCCAGGTATGGTGTCTATACACCATGTCTGATTCTTCAGTGACTATTCCACACTTCTTTTTTTTCACTATTCTCTATTGCTAATCTAAAACCTTTATGTAAAAATTGTGTTTTATTTTTCTTTCAGAGAATTATGGAGTTGGAGGCTAATCAAACACTACATTTATGTAGACGAGGCAGGGTTTAACCTGGCAAAAACACGTAGACGAGGAAGAAACGTAATTGGGAAAAGGGCCACCGTTGATGTGCCGGGTCAGAGAGGCGCAAATATCACAATGTGTGCTGCAATCTCAAGTGCTGGTTTGGTCCTGCAGAAAAGCCAGATTGGTCCCTACAACAGAGCGCCTTTTGTTTTTAGATGACATCCGCCAACAACTGGTGCCAGAAGCAGAACAGGTGGGAGGAAGCATGAGGACATTTGTGATTGCATGGGACAATGTAACATTCCACCATTCACATGTGTGACCAAACACAGGAGTCATGGAACAATGGCATTGACTCTAAGGTGCTCGACTACGCCACCTGGTGCCCTTCACACCAAGATTTAAACAAGAGGGCTCTCACACACAGCTAATGAAGTAATGACAGAGACGTGATATTTCAATATAAAAAAATACAACAATATTTATTAACAAGTAATTCAATAAAAACAATCTGGAGGTTGTTTTCTCAGCATAGTGTGAGGCGATACAGATTAGGCCCCCTAGGTCAGCCAAAAGGGGGTAGTGGCTGCCACCAGGAATATCACAACACAAACAATAATGGCTTCAATGGATCAGCTGTTTGGGAGGAGTTACCTGTCCTGGAAGAGGAGTGAGACCGACACACCACCTGTGCTGCTGATTATGTTGCCTATTCACGCAAACACACACACACACACACACACACGCATAGGCACAGATACTATAAAAGAATGACCACTGCAAATAGTGAGGTGCACGTTACCACTACAAATACTGTGTGCAATGCGTGAAGAGGGGGACTCAAATCCGCGACCTACTCCACAGAACAGCTTCAACCCTCTGGTTAGATCAGAAATAAGCAAAGCTAGATGTTAGCATTATCACAACAAACTGATGGGGCAGCCAATACCACACCTATTGCTGACGTACAACAAGAGAAAGGAGAGAAAATAAAGTAACAAAGCCAACCCGCCTATGTTTAGGCCAGGTCAGACCGAAAACAAAAACAAAATAAAGAAAAAAAACAAAATGAGGCAAAAGCTACAATTACATTAAATTCACAAAAGGCAAAGCAGCAGTGACAATCTTTCTCTAGGGATACAACACTCAACATAAACGGAAATGGGGCTCCCCGGTTACCTCCCCCGCATGCAGACCTGGAAAACATTACGACATACAGCCAATGTTACCTCAACTCGCATTCCAATAGGCAATGACAGAGCGCGCGTGCATAGCGTCTTCCAGCCAAGACCTTCGGTAGATCAACCAATATACTACCCGGAAGTGTCTGGTACACCGTCACACATCCTTCATAGGCGACAGCACCGCGGACAGTATAAAGAGGACGTACAAGCCAAGGAATTACTTCGTTTTTTTCTCCACCTGATGTGCCGTTTTATACAAAGTGCTATTGACACTAATGAATAAACAGCCGCTTACAAGCTAACCAGAGGGCGTGGCTGAGGGGAAGAGGGATACGGCGAGCACAGAATGACAACCTTGCTACGGCTGTTACTATGCCGGTTACACATGCAATCACAAACTGGTTTGCAGCACATCCAAGAGTGATTTCCCTTTTTCTTCCTCCGTACTCTCAACCCCTTTGAGCAATTTTTTTTCTGCTTGGAGATGGAAAGTTTATGATCATCGGCCTCAAGACCAAATGTCACTCCTGGATGCCATGGATGCTGGCTGCAGAGACATCTCAGTTGAAGACTGTCAGGGGTGGATAAGGCATGCCAAGCGTTTCTATCCAAGGTGTATAGCGAGAGACAACATACGATGTGATGTAGACGAGAACATGTGGCCAAATGCTGAAGATCGTATAGGTTAGAACAGGACTTTTTTTTTTTTTGTCATTTTCTTTTATTTTTGCACACTTTAAATCAAAGGCCATGTATGTTTGTCCTTGTTTCGTTTTGATCACTGACAGCAATTTCATATTTCTAATAAAGTCTTTACTGCAGCGATTCTGTCACTTACTGGGTTTTTTTTCCAGTTGTACATTTTATAAAGTATTGATGACTCCTTCACATTTAGATATTATGCTGTACACCTCTAATGCACCTTGAATTCTCTCTCTCTCACACACACACACACACACACACACACACACACACACAGCTGAATGAATAATTTAAAAAAATGATTTCATACTGTATGTTCTATACAAATAGACCTGAAACATGACAAGTAATGCAGTTTTTGTAATGCCACCAACTGTCAGTATTTTGACAGTCATTACGCTATGATTGACTATTGGTTCATGTTGAATAGAAAACGAGTGCTAAAGTTTTGACCGAATGATTCGATTTTGAAACCAGTTTGCAGTGCTTTGATAGAGTTTGTGTATATTGAAAGTTTTTTAGCGTTTTGAAATGTAGAGTTTATGTATTTGTGGTTTATTTAAAAACTGTGGTTTTGGTCATAAAATTAACAATTTGGCTAATTGTGTGATGTAGGTGTGTTGCTGTGTTAAGAGTTTAGAAAAAGTATTTTAAGAATTGGCAAACGCTTCTTAGCAATTGAAAAAAAACTGTAATATACATGTAGATAATGAAAAAGATAATAATAATAATTCATCACATTTATATAGCGCTTTTCTGGACACTCAAAGCGCTTCACATAGAAGGGGGGATCTCCTCAACCACCACCAATGTGCAGCATCCACCTGGATGATGCGACGGCAGCCATATTGCGCCAGAACGCCCACCACACACCAGCTTACTGGTGGAGAGGAGACAGAGTGATGAAGCCAATTGGTATATATATATATGGGGATGATTAGGAGGCCATGATGGACAGAGGCCACTGGGCAAATTTGGCCAGGATGCTGGGGTTACACCCCTACTCTTTCGAAAGACATCCTGGGATTATTTGTGACCACAGAGAGTCAGGACCTCGGTTTAACGTCTCATCCGAAGGACGGAAGATGCATTTGGTTTGGCATTTAAAGACATTCTAAACGCTATTGGTTTCATTTTCAAGAAACTGCTAAAGATGCATCTTTCTCATCAACACTTTACCCATTGCAGTTTTTCTGAATTGCTAAAACACATTTCTTGAAACCATCACTCACTTTCTCAAAACCTTAAACACAAAACCACATTTTCAAACCACCTTCAGAGAACCTCTGACTCTTCTGGTAAAATCAAACAATTGCCTCAAAACCATTTTATCTGTACTCAAAATCAAACAATGCTTTCAGATCATAAACACAGTCAATATTATAAACACTACAGATCATTCGTTAGACACTTCATAAAAAATGGAGAACACTGAATCCAAAGCATGCAGTTACAGGAAAAAAAGTATATTGTAACAAAGTAAACTAATTTTCCAATTATGTAAAAAAGTATAGTAATGAAAGCATACAGTAGTAAGGTGAATCAATGGTATACTGTATGCACTGCAAGTGTAGTATTGTAATGGATATTGTATAGTAGGCCCATCGAATGTCTGTATATTCAGCACTTGCACTGTCAAAATACAGTGACCCAACTGCAAAAGCCAAAAAGGTTACAGTAAAAAACTCTAAATGAAAAGCATGTTATAGTCACTCAGAAGAGTTGTGCAACTGCAAAATCAAGGTCAATGAGAGAGATTGTATTCCGCTTCAGCATCATGTCTTCATGTTGGGTCCAGCTGGAGGACTTTGTCCACATCACAGACACTGTCATCTCTGCAGGCAAAGCGAAAAACACACATCTCCACATCTGCTCTTCCTCGTCCTCGTCCTCTTCCTCCTCGTCCACCACCTCTTACACATACTCCTTCTCTCCCTCTTATATTGTTACCATCCATTATTGGTATCAACATTCAGTGCAACATTTTGAGTCAATTTTGGGACTCTGAACTGAACTTGTATTATGTACAGTTGGTTTGATCACATCATTAGAAATAAGTGTGAACAATTTTGAGTCGTGTGTAAACGATGACAACTGTGTTGTAGTGTTTAAATTTTTCCTGCCTGTGTTTAGCATTTTGAAACATAAGTGCATCAGTGTGAAATGTGTTTTAGTGAGTGAGAATGTGTTTAGAGTTTTGCAAAAAGAGTGCATGAGATTTGCAAACAGTGTTTTAACTACCTGAACTTGTTTAATGTTTTACAGAAAGAGTGATTTATTCGACAAAATGGTTTAGGCTATTGAGAATTTGGTTCAGAGAATGGGGTTTAGTGTTTTAGCAATTAAGAAAAACTGTAATACTAATACTTCTAGATTGATTGATTCTATTGCTCTCCTCGTTTGTAAGTCACATCGGATAAAAGCGTCTGCTAAATGATTAAATGTAGCTAAATGTAAATGTTAGACAGCACATGTCAGGACGCACTTATTGCCGTAATCATGCTTTGAATAAACTTCCTGATCAGTTTACTCCTCAGTATAACAGATAGCTTAGAAAAACTCGGTTAAAACAGAAACTATTGACTCTCTCTTTTCCAGCACACGGTTGCTCCTTTGCACTTAAAGCTGCAGTCCGTAGCTTTTTTAAGTTAAAAATAATCCAAAATAATTATATTAAAAAAAACTTATTCTGCCAGTGGTCAAAACTATCTGCTTGCCATAGCTAGATTCAAAACGGTTAGCTTGTAATAATGATTTTAATTCCAGTGGTACTGGTGGGTTTCCGCGGGAAATTCGAGCATGTCTTTGCATCATTACGTCACACCCGTACACATAAAGAAGGAGTTTCGGCTAGCCGGCCATACTGCGCGTGACGAGATGTTTAGATGTATTCGGTTGTTAAGTCTGACGTCACGCGTGACGTTTAGCCTCTTCCGGGCCCAAGCGCTCCGCTCGTCCACTCCAGATCCTAGACTAAATAAACCCTTTTCTTAAGGGCTTTTTTCGCTTCAGTGCCAGTGGGTGTTACTAGGGATTAAGGGATAGCACCCACTGGCGCCAAAGTTTCTTCATTCGTTTAAGATTTGTAACTTACCTTATCAACTGCAGCCATTTTCTCTTATCTTTCTCGTCACAGGGAAAGCGGTAGAATGACAGTTGAATGTCACTTGTTTTTTAACTCCGATCTATTTAAACAACACGGGAACACGTTAAAACTCGGGCGAAAGCGGTAGGTAGGTAGAGAGGACCCGGCCTTTGGACCCGGAAACAGTATTATCGGAGAGTGGTTACGTCACGACTTAACAACCGGATAGGCTTTTCTCGCAGCACTTTACATAATTAAACTTATTGCATCCAGAAAGATCCAAACAACAATCATCAGTGTCAAATGGAGATTCAGCAGAACAAAACCCAAAAGACTTCGTACTTCGGATTTAAGGTGGCTAGAGAAAGAGAAAGAAACCGTCTCATGCGAACACAAGGATTTAAACATCGGCGGGGCTTTTGAAAAGTGCGTGAACTCCGTGTTTTGAAGGGGTTCAAAACGGAAGAAGAGACGGCTTTTTTCTGCTGAACAAGTAAGACATTTCAATAGTTCAATCGTGTAACAGTACGTTTTCTTAATTCACACAGTTATGGAGTTTCCTTTGTTGTGCCTTTCTCGTTTTGCTATTATGGAGAATATGAATTCTGAACTACACAGGTAACCATAAAACACATTAAATTTAACACTAGTCACGCAATGCTGATGTGATGTTGTTAACATGAACAATTTGAGAACAAAGTAGGCTATAATTTGCACGGTTGCTGTAAATCGCGTTGATTAAATCTAACGAAGCTTATCATGTCGAATGCTTTTTCCCCCTAGTTGGTCAGAACAAAAATGGATGTTACTTACTTGTTCAGAAGACATTTTCTTTTGAAAATTCTTATGTTGGTCAAACTTTCAAAAAGTGAATCTGTGATTCTGACAGTATCCACACAGCGCAGTGACTGACAGCACCACTCGCCTCAAAACACTGTGTTCATCCGTATGGGGGGCGCTATTAGGCGTCTTCCGAAAGTGTACAGAATATGTAAGCAGATGCATATGTAAAATAATGTTTTGATCATCGTTCTGAATCCGATCCAGATATAGTCTTTGACAAAAACGTTACTGTAAACCTTATTGTACATTTTCTCATATTTTTGCGTTTGTTGCTTTTTTAATGAAACTTACCCACAATCAAGTGTTGAGAAAAAAAAAAGAATGCATGAAGCTGGAATAAAACGTTTGCATCTTGCGCTGGCCAGTGTTACACTTATTTAAACTGACACCTACGTGCGTCCGTGCAGCATCATGCAAAAATAAAGGTTTACTGTAACGGATGTGACTGTTAATGCGTTATTTGTAGTGACCCATGATATATTTATTTTGTGTCCTTCCTAGAATGAGCAGTTTGCAACTTTGCGTACTAAACAACATACAGTAGCACTGGTATTACAAAACATTCAGTGGCGCATGCCACTCAAATACATTTTCCACAAGCTGGCAACATGTTTGTAAAGAATATTACAGACTTTCATGCATTTAATTGACATTTCAAATATATCGAGTGTGCTCGTTATAGGCCTACCACGGCTTCGGGCTATTTTCCTCAATCTTCTTTAAAGCTGCAGTCCGTAGCTTTTCCTCTTTGTCACCATCTCTCTGTTCGAAATCTGTAACTGCAGTGATTCGCGGAATTATCATCTTTACGTGGGTTGTAAATCGGCATGAAACAGCGCGGATGTATGGCAAGCCGTTTTAACTTTTATTCATTTCCAGGATATGAATTGTTGATATCAAGAATTACATTTTTTGATATCAAAAATTGAAATCTTGATATCAACAATTGAATTATTGATATAAAAAATGTAATTCTTGATATCAACAATTGTATTTTCACTAGTGAAATGTCACCATAGGCTGCCATTCAAAATCAATTGTTGATATCAAGAATTGATTTCTTACTAGTAGAAATATAATTTTTGATATCAATAATTACATTGTTACTAGTAAAAATGTGAATTCCTGATATCAATAATTAAATTGTCACTGGTCTAAATGTCTATTCTTGATATCAACAACTGAATTGCTACTAGTAAAAAAATTCATTTTTGATATCTGAAAATGTATTTCTGATATCAATATTATTTCAGATATCTAAAATGGCTTTCTTACTAGTAACAATCACATTCATGATATCAGAAATTAACATTGTCACTAGTGAAAATTGAATTATTGATATCAAAAATGAACATTGTTACTAGTAGCAATTCAATTGTTGATATCAAGAATAGACATTTCAACTAGTGACAATTTAATTTTTGATATCAAAAATAAAGGTTTTACTAGTAAGAATTGTATTTCTGATATGTGAAATTGGAATTTCAACTAGTAAGAAATCAATTCTTGATATCAAGAATTGATTTTGAATGGCAGCCTATGGTGACATTTCACTAGTGAAAATACAATTACAGATATCAAGAATTATAGTTTTAAGTAGTTGAAATTCAATTGTTGATATCAAGAATTATCATTTTAACTAGTGAAAATGTAAATGTTGATATCAAGAATTAGCATTGTTACTAGTGAAAATGTAATTCCTGATATCCAAAATTGCCATTGTTACTAGTAGAAATGTTATTCCTGATATCAATAATTATCATTTTAACTAGTGAAAATGTAATTGTTGATATCAAGGATTCATATCCTGGAAATGAATAAAAGTTAAAACGGCTTGCCATACCCCCCTTCTATATAACCTGCAGCTACAGTCCTCCACCCAGAGTCCCGCATTCTCAGACCCCTCGTTTTTTGAGACAGCGCACCCTTATCCAAATGCCATTGAAAACAATAGGATGCAATATTACGGTCTCGTTTTATTTAAAGTTATCCAAATAAATATTTGCGTTCCCTGCTTAATGCATGTGCCAAAAAAACTCATTGTGTTACTAATGGAAGGGATACAATTACAGATTGAACTATCTTCTGAAAAATATTGTGATATTATATTGCTCCAATGTTTTTTTTAATTCAAATTCCAATTTTTATCTCAGTTCAACCTATAATGCGAAGCAAAGCTCAAATAAGAATAGACAAAACACCAATAATAAACAATTCTGTACTTTATTTAATGATCCCCTAAACATCATCTTGCTGTAAAGAAAAAAGGAAGAAAGAATTGTGTTAGTGTCGTGACTTTACTTTTCGTCTTCAATTGCATTAAAAAAAAACCTGGAATACAACAGTATATGATTGCACTGTCACAGTCTTATGATCTTTCAAAAAGCAAAAAAAAAAAAAAAAATGTTTGCAAATGTTACCTTCATGTTGCACTGCTCTGTTGAAGTGTCCCTTGAGATGTTTTTGAACTTTGGACAACTTTGTGGGTTTGAAATATATGGGGGCACAGAATGGGCAGTGAACATAACTGCAGCATTTATGACATTTCTGGATTTCTGAAAGTGAATTCCCCCTTTGAATTGTTATATCCATCTTTTTAAAAAAAGAGAGAGTCAAACTCAAATTCAAATTTTAAGACCAGCCCACAGAGCCCATACAGTCAAATTTCAGTCAATACTAATTTAAACAAGGAACCCAAACAAAAGGCCAAATCAAAATGACACATTCTAGCTCACACGTTAATACCATAGACTGGTTAATACATAGTGAAGGCATAGTAAATTTGATTATTAGGCAATTGTATGAGTTGTAAATGGCTGGCAACAACTTCATATCACAGTTAAATTAATATTGATTAATTTTAATACTTACGTTTTATAAGAACTAATTTAAGTAGTCTACATAAATAATATAAAGTAAAATAAGTACTCCGACATTAATTAATTCAATTTATAGTTTTAGGAGAAAAGGTCCGGTAATTAAAAAAAGGTCAAACGGTAAATCTGATTAAATAATTAATGATGACATTCTTTGATATTAACACACTTAATGTATTTAATTGGTTTATAATAATGTATTTCATTTTAATAAAATGTTTACAATGGCTTGTCTACAAAAAGTCCAAGGTTAAAGGCTAATGTTAGCTATCAAAATATTTTCGGGGAAAAAAGGTGAAAAAAACATACATTAACGGCTCAAATTTAGTTACAAACTATCTTTACAAATATGAAATGGACTATTCATATGTTGGTGTATCGATGAGCTATAAAGTAGTTTGATTAAAAAAGAAATCAAATGAGTATGATTCGCTAAATAAAATTGACGATACTCACGTTTCGGCTTAAGTTCTTCACATGTTTATCCGATCCAATTTGATAGGAGGCGCTGTTTGGGTGGGGGACTGTAGTTGCAGGCTACTCGAAAATTCTGTCAATGGTGGGGGAAGCGTTGTCTCATAAATGACAGAAATTTCCGTCAATGGTAGGGAATTACAGACCGATCTTGAATCTACCTTTTCTGTCAAAAATACTAGAAAAGGCAGTATCGTCACAACTGTGTTCCTTTTTAGAAAGAAATGGTATATGTCAGGATGTAGACCATATAATTGTACTGAGACTGCTCTCATTAGAATTACAAATTATTTGCTCTTATCCGATCGTGGTTGTATCTCTCTATTAGTGTTACTGGATCTAAGTTTTGCATTTGATACTATCAACCACAACATTCTTTTGAATATGTGAAGTTCACAACGTAATTTTGGGAGGAGTGAACCCATCTAATCTTTCAATTAACCGCCAGAGCATATAAGCAGCCGCTCACCTTGCTCTGGCATCAGCTGTTTTGGCATCCCTCCACCTCCCCAACTCCACCAACATAATTTAGGCATCTTGCTATCATACTCATCATCCAAGCATTAGGGTATATCTTAGCTCGAGTTAAAGCTGCTTCCTCGAGCCCCTCCACTGCGGACAGCAAGCCAAATACGCTTAACCTTATTAGCCTAAAGATTATATGGGCAAAGGAACTTGTGAAATTGGGATTAGTGTAATTGCATTGGCATGGTTCAAATCATACTTATCTGACTATTACCAATTTGTACCAGTAAATGAAGAGGTGTCATATCGATCACAAGTTCAGCATGGAGTACCGCAAGGCTCAGTTCTAGGACCGTTGCTTTTCATCCTGTACATGGTACCCTTGAAAGATATCATAAGGAGGCATGCAGTTAGTTTTCCCTGTTACGCTGATGATACTCAGCTCTATATTCCTTTGCATCTTGACGAAATATACATATTCACAAAATTAACAGAATGCATAGTTGATATAAAAAAATGGATGACTAGTAATTTCCTACTATTTAATTCTGAAAAAAACAGAGATTCTAATTATCGGACCGAAAACCTCCGCACGTAATAACCTAGAATACTGTCTAACACTTGAAGGCTGCTCTGTCAAGTCTTCGTCGTCAGTTAGGAAACTGTGTGTGCTCTTTGATACCAATATTCCTTATGATATCTTTCAAGGGTACCATGTACAGGATGAAAAGCAACGGTCCTAGAACTGAGCCATTTAATCTTGTGTGCCCTATTCTCACCCTTGTAAGCATATTTTCCTCCTGCCGTCTCAGATTACTGTAATTTTTAACTAACACTTCTTTCTGAATGCTATATAAATGTCTTCCTTTCTCCTCCTGATCCCATGTATCCTGCCACATTTTGTTAATGGTATATTTAATGATAACTTTAATTTCTGATTTACTAAGTGGAACTTGTATATCTATGTGCTCTCCCTTCAGGGCTTCTTTTGATAACTTATCCACCTTTTCATTTCCCTCAATACCCATATGCGCTGGAACCAAAAAAAAAAACTGTATATTTTTTGATGCGTTAATCTAAAAATTAATTGATTTATTTCATCTAAAAGATCTTGCCTACATATTGATTTTCCACTCTGAATACTTGACAAGGAGGACATGGAATCTGAACAGATGACTATATCTTATTCGGCTTAACTTCCTCTATTGCAGTGCTAAAATAATGGCCATTATTTCAATGGAGATGACTGAGAGGTGATCTGATGTTGTTTTTTGGATCTTAATATTGTATTTTGGGATGAATACAGCTGCACCTGTTTTGCCAGTTATTGGATCTTTGGATGCATCTGTGTATATCTGGGTTCTATATTGTTGTATATTTTGTTCTATGCCTCTAGATTGTGCAATGTCTTTTGTTTCAATGTTTGCTACAGGAAAACAAAATAACCATGGTGGGATGGTCGTCTTACTTATTGTTCTGCAGCATGCAATAGTGTCAATTCCCATCTCTTTTCCCATTCCACCCAAAAGCTACTGAAATTAGTACGGCCATACTCCCAACACTGTTCAAGTACCTGTAGGGTGTGTTATTTCATGCCCCATGAGATTTGTCCAGTATGACATGATTAGTTTGAGCCTTCTGATTTTTAATGGCATCTCTCCTGTTTCTACTTGCAATGATGCTACAGGTGATGTTCTGAAGGCTCCACAACACAAACGCAGGGCCTTTGCCTGCATCCTATCCAAACTTGTCAGTCTGGTTTTGGCTGCAGAATTATATACTATGGATCCATAAAAATGGAGCGAATTAAGGCAATATAATATTCTTTTCATAGATGAACCTGATGCACCCCAACTGTATCCTGATAAACACTTTAATATATTTATACCTCTCTTACATTTTGATATGTCCATACAATTTGATAGCTAATCTAGGAGTTACCTGTTTTTTAGTGAAACACAAATATTGAGTTTTTTTCCACAGATAAGCGAAAGCCCCATTCATATGACGACTTTCCGACCTGATCTAAATTGCTTTCTGCATTTTTTACTCCAGTGCACCAATGTTACAACCCCTCACCCATACATCATCTGCATATAAAGCTTTACTCATTCTCTGTTCAACTCCAGAAAAAACATCAATCATAATATTAAAAAGTACTGGGCTAGGTTGAGAAAGGACTATTGAGGTTAAGATAGGAGTGGAATCCTCTAACATCTATTGTTGGAGTACCATTTTCTATTGAATAGATGTTAGAGGATTCCACTCCTCAATAGTCCTTTCTCTTAAGAAATCTCTGATCCAATTGAACACCTTACCACATTCTCATCTTATTTAATTTAATTAAAAGCCCTTCCTTCCATAACATGTCATCACTTCCTGTTAATCCCGGATCACACCGACCTCAGTCCTCCTGAATCTATCAGTAGGTCTCGTCCAGCAGCCATCTCTCCCCTTTCAACTCGCCCTCTCTGCGCACTCTGAACCTTGCAGGAGAAATAACACAACTCAACAGCTTAAACTAGACCAATACCAGAACAAAGGGAGAACCAAGACAGTGTCGGGGTTTGTGCAGGCAGAAGATGACGAGAAGGCTGAAGGTTCAATTACAAACCATTTTAATCATAATTACTCACAGAGACATGAGCTGGCAGGTAGCACAACAACATTACACAGATGAGAACGGACAAAGACTGACTGAACAGAGGGAACTAAATACAGACACTGATGAACATAAACCAGGTGACACAGATGAAGGTAATTAACAAGACACAGGTGAATTAACTGAGGGATGAGGAGCAGGAAAACTGAACAGGACTAAACCAAAATACTAAGAAAAGGGGGAAACAAAGAGTCAAACTAGACAGTGAGTATATGGTGAGCAAACAAGGATCACTTAACGAGGAGCACCTGAACTGAATAAATTAGACCAGATCATGATGGAAAGGGAAGATGGATAAAATTAACAACTAGAAAACTAACCATGGAACTCCAAACATAAAACCAGATCAAAAACAAACTCAAAATCTGACAGATTCAAGAATATACTGATTAAAACTAAACTATAAAAATAATCCACAAAGGAACTTGATGGTTTCACACATGTATCCTAGGGAGTTGGTCAGGTTACAAATACGCATCTTTCATGAGAGAGAAAATGCTGAGTCACAGACGCAGCTCCATGTCATCTCTTGGGTGTTTGGACTTGTCGCTGACACAGAATGAGCTTTCATGGACAATTTCTGGTACAAAATTGCTTTGTAATTGTCACCTGTCTTCATTGTAGCCTACTCTTTTAATTAGTCAGGTGTCAGGTAGGCTATCTACTCTTTTAATTAGTCAGGTGGGCTATCTAAAGGCCGTTACCAAGTGAAAAATGGCATTTACTCCCAAGTGGAGTAATAAGCTATTTCAGGATTGTCCCATGATATTTGCCATATTATATACAGGCTCCTATAATGTAGTGTTATCAGGCTTCACTCACAGCATAGATATAACCTAGAACTTTGTTTTCTATTGATGGAAAATTAGAACAATTAACAAATTGGTCTAGTTGTCTATAGAAAAAATGGTTATGTAACATTGAAATAAAACAATTATATTATAATAAAACAATGTTTATCACTAAAATGTTGTAATAAAACATAGTGGCATATGAATGAGAACAGTGATAAAAAATCACCACTATGATAGCTTAATGCTGTGAATGTTGTGTAGCTACCTCACATTTTCAACAATTTATTTTAGTAGCTAAAGCTAGGAGAGTGTTAATCAGTTTAATTAGAACATTACAGCATAAACAATAATTGAATAATAAGTAATAAGTTTATAGTCTATGCAAAATGCAATAGCCTATGTGACTACAGAAATGGATGGTAAAGGTACAAAAGTAAATGGGAGGCATTTAATGTGAAATAAAAAAATTGGGGAACTAAAAGTTGTATTTTAAATGTATAAATAATTTATATACGTTTCTATAGTTACATTTCAGAATGTAGGCTAAATCATGCTTGTGATTGTAAAAATAATCTGTTGGATTTATATGCTATTAGATCTTGTCTTTGTTATCTAACCTACAAGTAAGACAGCGGATTGTCAAGTCACTATGTTGCAGTTCCAGTTACTGGTTTCAGTTCCAGTGACGCATCATGTTGTGATCGTATATAAGACAAATGCTCACCTTCATTTCACTCACAGCTTCAGGAAGATACGAAGAGGGTCTTGCTTCAACAGTGATTGAACGGAACTTCGATCTCGCCGGAATTTATTTAAATTTCTTATTTATTTTTGCACCAACGCTGTGATAATAAACCGCAGAAATGGAGACTTCTCAGATTCGCCAGAACTACGACCGCGACTGCGAGGCTTTGATCAACAAGATGATCAATTTGGAGCTTTACGCTTCCTACACTTACACTTCAATGGCAAGTATCTCTTATTGGTTTTGTAAATTTACTAACTCGTTATAAGGAACGTTGTCTCTATTGATTTTTGTTTTCCATTCTTGACTAAACGTGTCTAACGTTAAAAAAACAGCTTTATAGAAATCTTAAAACTACAAGAAAACTGTTTTGTATAGCCTATTTATTAATAGGTATAAACCGAATAAATAGTTTAAATGCCATAAGTAGACATTGGGCATAGTCTAATAGGAACATCCACGGCTGTTTTGTTAGGAGTGACTGCTGATCATCAGTAGCCTATTACTCTTATTCTGTGATGATTAGTTAGTTTGACTTTGATTGGATGTCGTTCGCTGGAGAGATTTTTTTTTTCATCAAGTACTTGATGAAAGGCCATTCCTTAAGTTGTTCTTTGTTCCCTTGTTCCTTAACATATAGTTATCTATCTATTCCTATTCGATTTTGTTCAGGCTTTCTACTTCAAACGGGATGATGTGGCTCTTGCTGGTTTTGCCAAGTTCTTCAAGGAGAACAGTGAGGAGGAGCGTGAGCATGCCGAGAAATTCATGGAGTTCCAGAACAAGAGGGGCGGGAAAATTGTCCTTCAGGATGTAAAGGTGCTTTGAATGAAGCCTTTTGACTTAGAACATCGTATCAAAGCTGACTCTAGAGCTCTTGTTATGGAATGACCTTATGCCATGTAACTTGCTCACTGATCTGTGTATCTACCTTTCCAGAAACCAGAGCGTGATATGTGGGGCAATGGACTGATCGCTATGCAGTGCGCTCTTCAGCTGGAGAAGAACGTCAATCAGGCTCTGCTTGATCTACATAAGGCCGCCTCTGAGAAGACAGACCCTCATGTGAGTGACCCTCATTTGTTGAAGTTTGCCTTGGGACTCTAAATTTGTCTCCATATCAGCCGCGGCAGTGCCCCACCAAAATATTCACCCTAAACATAGACCTCTATATAAAATGAATCAATAATATACTGTAAATTTGTTCTGCATTCTGCAACAAATATTTATCGAATTTTCTAGACTATTTTAAGTCGTAAAGTGACCACGATATATCAAATTTTAGCGCATATGGCTTCGGCAGGGCAGGCATGTATTGATACTAAGAGGGGCAGCAGGTGCCTGAGCCCTGCCCAGCTCTACAGCTCCCCACAATTCTCCAATGTAAATCTGTGGTGAAAAATGGAACTACAGCACACTCTAATTTAGAGCCATTGGGGCAGATTTCAGACTGTCCCGCTTATTTTCACTTTAGCTTATATAAACCTCGCTCCAGACCTATCCGCTTCAGCTATGTGTATATTAGTCTGCATCAGGGGCCGTATTCACAAAGAATTTTATCTTACCACTAGGAGTACTCCTAAATCGCACTAAAATATTTTAGCTAGGAGTTTTCTCTTAAAAGTTATTCACAACGCCTTTCAGACCTACTCTTAGTAAGGAAAAATGACAACTCCTAAACTAAGAGTGAGTCATCGTTGCTATGGATGCCGTCAATTCTCATGCACGAGCTTCCTCGCAATGATCACGGTGATTGGTTGTTAGATGACAGGGCCATCATGCGGAACATAACACAGACGCAACAAATCATGGAATTACGACATCTAAATATGTCTGTGTCCTACACATAATAATAATAGTAATGTCATCGAAATGCATATAATGACATGTTTGTGCAGGCCCCAGTGAAGTGTAATTCTAAAAAGGCAGAGAGAGAGAGAGAAAAGTCGTGAATTAAATTAAATTAAATCAAGGTAGCCTAATACCCCAATGAAAACTGCCACTTGCCTAATAATGAAAGAACGACACTTGCATTAACACTTGCTTGGTTAATTGACATCCTATATTAGCCTAAATAGACTACTTAAAGAAAGGAAATGTTGCTCCTATTGAAGTAGCCTAATGTAATAGTTGAATGACGGTGGATGATGAACTCGCCAAAACGGAAAAGAAAGCCCAACTGGACGCAGGATCAGTTACTGCTGCTGGCTCAGTTGGTGCAGAAAAAAAAAAAAAACATAATAAAAGGGAAATTCGGCACTGGGATATCAAGCAAAACTAAGCGTGAGACATGGGAGAGGATTTGTTTGCAGATCAATGCAGCATTCCCGCTTGTGTCGCGGACCACGGACGACTGCGAGAGGCGGTGGTATGCGCTACAATCCATTGTGAATAGGTCTTAGTGAGTTAGGAGTCCTCTCGACTTCTTTTAAGCTGTCCCAGACTTAGGTGCTACTTTTAGGGCTAAAATGCTTCGTGAATTACTCTTAGTGAAAAAAATTAGGAGTCCTAAAGTTAGGAGTGACACGCCCATTATTTTTAGGAGTTGCTCCTAAATTCGCCAGTTAGGAGCTACTTTTAGCCTTAAAATTCTTTGTGAATACGGCCCCAGGTCAGTAACTAGCTGACATGTCTGTTCTTCATTTGTGGAGTAGCTTATCAAATTAATAAAAGTATAAACGGTGTTGGGGAAATTTACTTTTAAAAGTAATGCGTTACAATATTTTGTTACTCCCGGTCAGCAATAAAGACATTGGTTAATAAAGTGAGATTAAATACATAAAGTATTTTTGTGTTATTTAACATATAATTATTGCAGGTTTGTGTAATATTCTGAGTTTGCATTTCACTGTTTTTATTCATTTTGAGGAATACTGAATCTGATTTGTGTAAGTGAGATGAGTAAATGCCTGCTCACATTTATTCTAGAATTACAAAACCCATCCTGATTTCTCTCAACATGGGGACAGGGCAGGTGTCAGTCAAAAAATGGGAAAACAAAGTAACTTGCGTTACTTTTTTGAAAAAGTATCTTTTAAAAAAAGTAAATTTAAAAATAATGGGTTACTTAGCTCGTTACTTGAAAAAGTAATCTGATTACGTAATTTGTTACATGTAATGTGTTACCCCAACACTGAGTATAAATCCTTTAGTTTAAACGTGCTCATGTAAATAATTTTTATATAATTATATTGTGTTTGTTTTATGTTTGTTCTGAGAATAGACAAGTTGTCATATTCTAAAACAACATTCTGAGGCAATAAATAATACATTAAGGCAATTCTAAAATGGTATTATATGCTGTGTTTACTAAAGTCTGTCAATCATCATAGAGCGCCACCCTCAGGCTGAATAACGCAAGGCCGTTAGGCCTCTTCCAAAAATGTGTCTCCATGTGTTCAATGGTGGGAATATAAAGCTTACAAAATGTTTAACACAAACTAGCGCCAAGACCCAGAATCTGCAGTCAGGAAAAGCTACTGCCTGATATGCATGCCTTTTACAAGAGTTTCACATCTTTTCACTAAAGTTTGCACCTTGAATTTTTTTCTGATGTCTTGTCCGACAGCTGTGTGACTTCCTGGAGACTCACTACCTGAATGAGCAGGTGGAGGCCATCAAGAAGATTGGTGACCACATCACCAACCTTTCCAAGATGGATGCTGGCAACAACAGGATGGCGGAGTACCTGTTTGACAAGCAAACCCTGAGCAGCTAAATGCAGCTCTCAGATCAGATATAAATGAATTGAATTACTATTCTCTTAAATATGTTCTTATCAAACAGCTCTTGTGCAAATTTTTAAAGTGTGAGAGGTTGAAAGGTTAACATCAACTAAAGGTTCCATTTGCTAGCCTATTATAAAATGATCCAGTGTAAAATTATTAAATAGTAATTTTGTGATTGACATCAACCAAGGCTTATGTTGAATGTGCACTGACTGACGTAGTAAATTTAAATAAACATTTTGAGCTGAATAACCTTGTCTTTTTTATTTAAAATTGTGGGATGCATTTAGTGTGGTATTTATATTACAGTATTTTGGACAGTCTGTAGGCCTATTATTCAGCCTGCAAAAAGAGCTGTGAATGAAGATCTACTAAAAGTGGTAACTATTTGATAGTGTATTTGATTAATGTAGACCTACAAAAATTTTTGTAACAGAGACACCAAGCCTCGCAAAACAGAAGATAAAGTGAAAAAAAGCAGACATCACTAGAGCTTGAGTTTGCATCCTGAAAGGATGATGATGCATGCCATTATGACAGAACTGTATTAGTATTTAATCAAATGAAATGTACACTAAAATCTAAAATTATAGCCTACACAATATACACAATTAACGTGGAAACTTTTCGTGGTCTGCTAAATGAATAAACGTAAATATTCACATGAATTAAATTTCCACCGTAAAAATAGGTAGCAATTCATTTTACCACATGAGGGTGATATTTCCCCTCCTATATTCCTATAATCGCACATTGACCATAACCCTGAAGGACGGAGGCCGGCCCTTTGTGTGGTACAACAGATTTGTATTCAATATATCTCAATAATCACCATCTGTGGGAGACGCCTTGTTCTCATTTCAAAACCAATTCATTTCACAGCTTCCTATCCCAAATCAATCTATCTAGTCTATTAGCAGGGGTGAGCCACCGAGCATAGGCCTAATCCGATTCAGAGGGGTCACTGAACGAAAATTGTATTGGAAATTAGAATCGGATAAACAGCATACAGGAGATTATATGGAATTAGCAAACTTATAAATGGCAAACGAGATGGATGAAATAAGATTGTCACATGAGAAACCCCAGGGTATATAGCCTAACTGCGAACAGAAGGGAGAGCACGATTAATCCAAGTGAAAGAGGGTTGGCGCTTTGAGGAGAGAGAGAGAGAGAGAGAGAGAGAGAGAGTGGATGATAAGTGTAAGTTAGAGCAGTGTGTGAGTGGGCTAGTGCGTCTCTCTAACCAACGCGCAGGTTTTATATAGGCTAGAGTTGGATCAGCTATTCATCAGGTAAGTTTGATTATTATTTATTAACTCTTCACGTGCTTGCTATTCGTGCAAATATTACTATTCAATTGACATGTCAAGCAGTGTCATTTAAAATGTTGGGTTTTTTTAAAAAGTATTTTGCAGCCTAGTTATTTTATGGTTTGGCCGAATATAGCCAAGTCTACGCAGTTTTATAACATTAATTAAATAGTAGGCTACGTAGTTGTAGCTATTTAAAAAAAAAAAACATGCCTCCAGTTAACAGCACGTGCTGTGAAAATATTATCACCAGTTAAATTCGTGGAGATTATTATGGGCTGCAACCCAGCCAAGCTAAATGAAAAGGACTATTTAAAATTTAATACTGCACAGTGACGTTAGCAAACAACACGCAATTTGTTTTTCGTTTTGTCTTTTTTTCTTCATATTTTGTAGGCCAAGGCATATTTGAAGAGTTCAGATGCAAAAGCCTCTAAGTGCCATTTGAAATTTTCTTCTAGAATGATCATTTTTATGAAGCTTGTATATTTAAGTTCAGTAATTTCACTCAAATGACAATTAATAGGTAATCTTCATTGCCATTTAAGTGAAATCACTGAATTTAAATATACAAGCTTCATAAAAATGATCATTAGAAGAAAATTTCAAATGGCACTTAGAGGCTTTTGCATCTGAACACTTCATTTGTTCCCTCTAAGATCTGGAGATAAGAGTGTCTCAAGATGATTTTGTTTCTCGACTAAATTAATGCTTAGCCTATCTGTGTGCGTAGATTATTTTCAGTTTTAGACAACTCTGTGTAGGCCTACTCCGCATAATTTTCCAGCGAAAAAGGGTGTCTGGATGAGATTTAGGTAATCCGAGAATACAGCAGTTCTGCCCGCTGCTGGACAAAGTAGGCCTACAGATGAAGAAGGGCAAAGCCATATGACGCTGTCTGATGGCCTGTGACGCACAGAGCGACAGGCCTTCTTTAGCCAGATTAGGGCAGTCCTGTCTGTAAACGACACAAATTATGGCTTCTGGACTCTCAGATTAAGCACTTTCAATGTAGCTATCTTCTCTCTTCGGAAAAGAGAAGAAATCACTGCGTTGTTTTAACGCCTTATGTAATGGATTAATGGATTAATATTAAATTCATTCAAAAACAAATGTTGAAAAACAATGTTTTAGAAGTTTCTTTTAGAAATACTTTTTTTTTTTTCTTGTAGCGAAAGTGACCGACTTTTTGCAAATGTCACTACTAAATATGACAGTGCAACTGCTTTATGAATCAATAGACTTGTGTCTAGCTAACATTTCACTAAGTAGATAAAAAAATAATGTTAATACCAATTTTAATAAAAGTAAAATAAAAAATATGGCTGAGGCACTGATATATATATTCTCTAATATTAATATTCTCTAATATTATATATAAATATTCTCTTGAGTGGCTAGGTACTGGTATATATGTAAAATTCAACTGTAGCAATGATGCTTCTTAGCAACCGAATTAAAAAATTTCAAAAAACAAAATTTCAATAAGTTTGTTGCTAAGAAGCATCATTGCTACAGTATATAATATATATGTAAGTAACACATAAATTCACTCAATTTAAATTATTTTTTGAATGGACAAAAAATCAATTTAAATAAAATCTAACCAGCACGTATTAAAACTCTTGAAATATCTTTTTTTCATTTGTTCTTTTTGTTCTTTTTTTAACCATTTTATTGGTTTGTTATACATCGTGTGTGTGCAAAGTAAAAAAAAATGGGTCTCTGTTAATCATTATGAATCAGCGAGGTCAAGTATGTAAGTCATGTATCTCTAAACTGAACCAGGCTTTGGGGCTATCTCTAGAGAAATAAAAAAAAATCATCCTTTTAACTATGACTCATAAAGGCTTTATGTCCATCGTCTTTCATTACTGTGGTCAGTCCATGTGGCTGACTGGTAAACAAGCTACAGGAAGAGAATCATCACAAAGTCCTGCCCTCATTAATCCAACCGTGACCTTAGTGCTCGACACATTCTTATGTAGTCTTTTATATGTCGTTCTGGTGACAAGATGTTGGTTGTGTAGGCTCAAGTGTGAAAGTGAGGAGGCAAGGGGAGGGCCCTGTTCCTAATTTACTTAAATCTAAGGATTTTTGGATTAGCTTTGGCAATTAATCCCGTTATACATCTGCTGAGAGTGACTAGGTCAGATCAACTGAGCAGGGCAGGTGGAGACATCCATTGTGTGTTAATGTGTGTAAAAAATGTTTATGAGCACATTATAGTGTTTGAACACATATGGATTATGAGTGCATTGGCATGTCACAGTTACAGAAGGTTGTGTTTTGGCATGTCACAGTTACAGAAGGATTAATAACGGACATGCGGAGCCATATAGCATTAGAGTTTACTCCATCAAAAGTCACGCCAGGCACAAAGAGGACAGAGGAGGGGAGGGAAAGAGAGAGATAGTGTGGGCTTGACAGGAGGAGGGGTGGTGGATGGGATGGAAAGGAGCACATAATAAAAAAGAGGGACAAAAATGAATACTTTAGACTAGAGGACACAAGACCGATATAGTGGATATATGTGATTTGGGGCATTTAGTTCATGTTATTTCAGGACAGTAACAGTCTGTTTTATGCCTCTAGCTGATCAGCCATGCGATTGGTCAGTATGCAGCATCGTGGGCGGAGGGCAGCAGAATCAGAGGAGGAGCCTAATCCTGCTCCACCCCCTCCGCCCCCTCCCTCGCACCACTCCCACAACTTCATAAATATGAAGAACAAGTTCTTCAATGAGCTTGGCCATCTACCTAGTAAGTAATAATTTTATATCAAAGATATATGCCACACATAATCTTATCTGAGCTGGCCACCAACGTCATAAGACGTAGATATTTGGTTGAATATCTACATTGTGTGACCAAAATTCAATGTCAGAACAACGTCTAATGCCAACTTCAATGTGACGTAGAATACTGACGATTGCTGACATTGATATTTTGTTGCTTTTACATAGTGGAATCGCCTCATGCCAACATGGTACTGACGTCAAACACCAACATTTAATTGTGACGTAACCCAAACCCAACGTCTGCTAAACACCAAAATGTTAACTTTAACACGATCTTGAATTATAACAATATCAGATGGTCATATTTCATTGTATTAAAGGGGTCGTCGGATGCAAAATTCACTTTTATATGGTGTTTGCATATAAATGCGTCTTTGCAGTGTGAGGACACAACCACCATACAATGAAAAAAATCCATTCACTCCTTGTTTTACTCTCAAACAATACACTCTCAATAATCAAGCCGTTTGGATTTTCTGAGCAATATGATGTCATATTGCTCATGCTCCACCCACGACCACTGACGGACTGTCCCGTATTAGCATATTTGTATACTGTCCGCCAAGGCAGCACTTTACATGTCTTGTGTCGACACACCCCATGGAAGAGAGGGGTGGGGTGAGCAGTTTCTCATTATCATTTAAAGAGAAATGCACCGAAACGGGTCACTGTGAACAGAGCTGTTTTTGAGGAGGTAATAGGGTGTTGTTTTACACAACCATTGAGGAATTTTAACCAAAGTATGTTACAAACTTTACACGAAGACCCTAAAGAATCATACCAACTTGTGGAAAATGGGCATCCGATGACCCCTTTAAGTAAGCAAAATATAACATCTGTCCAATGTTGGCTTTTGACATCAACCTGATTATCATATTCAACCAAAATTTAACATCTCTCCAATGTCTTTCTGATGTTAAATTGATGTCCGGTTCAGTTTCATCATATTATCATTACAAACATACATTCCCATTAAACTGTGTGTGATGAATTAATTCCTAAAAAAAATTTCATTTCCATGTAAATTCTACATGTTTTCATCTATTCCATAAACAGACCACAAGATCAGAAGTAAGTTCCAATTTTTCATGTCAGCCCTCCATCCATCCATCCATATTCATTTTGCAGAAATATTTTTTTGTTGTTGTTGTTGTTGTTGTTGCATTAATCCATTTATTGATGTAACAGAAAATAAATTATGATCTTTCCATCATTCTGGGTTTTTTTTTTAACTTTTTTTTTTTTACTTTAACTTTCTTTGTTTATTTCTCTACTGCACAGTGCCCATGTGGGCTATTGGTGCCATAGTTGTGGTCGTGCTAGCCTTGGTTGGCTGCTTTGCTTTCTGTATCTATAAAAAGTGCTTGGGAGGGAAGAAGAAAACTAAGAAAGTCAGAGAGAGGAAGGGAGGACGAAGAAGGGTGAAAAAGGAGGGAGATGATGAAGCAGGCGAGGTGAGAGAGCTTGGAAGCTCAACGCAGAAAATGGAACTCTGTCAGATCTTGCTTCTGTTAAATTATTCATTTTAATTTATTAAAAAGAAATGGGTAAAGTTTGGCTTAAAGGTTTGCGTAAGTAGGCTATTTTACATTTATACTACCCATACTTAATACTCAACCCCCATAGGAACAACCTAAAGATGGAGAGGGCGAGGGAGAGAAAGAAAATTATGGCAAGTTGGAATACACTCTGGATTATAGCTTCACTGAAAATCAGGTTGGTTGAGAGTGGATGTTCATAATATCCATGCTATTTATGAGATGATATGATTCATTTTTTTATACAAATCAGCAAAAATGTCGTTTTAAAGAATGTGTGACTAGCTTCTTGATTTTAAACACCTGACCCACAACCTTTTCTTCAACAATCTTCAGCTCATTGTCGGTATCTTGCAAGCACAAGACCTTCCTGCCATGGATCTGGGTGGAACGTCTGACCCCTATGTCAAAGTTTATATGCTACCAGACAAGAAGAAAAAGTTTGAAACAAAGGTCCAGCGCAAGAACCTGTGTCCTGTTTTCAATGAGACATTCATATTTAAGGTATTGCAGTTATGTCCTTACAATCATACATTTTTGAGGGATTTGCCAAAAGGCAATTTGTCATACACTTTATCTGTTATGCTTGATTTTGTTGTAGAATAAGCAACTGACTCTTTTTTTTCTCTAAACACAGCAAATGCAATTTCTTTTCATAAATGGCACAGTGTTCAAATAGTATGTTTTATTTCTGTTTCCAGATCCCCTTCAATGATCTAGCGGGGCAGACTCTGGTCTTGCAGGTGTTTGACTTTGACCGCTTTGGTAAACATGACGTAATTGGAGAGATCAAAATCCCCATGAACAGTATTGACCTGGGCCAGCCCATACACGAATGGAAAGACCTAGTTGGAGGAGAGAAAGAGGAAGTAAGGCTTTCCTTGAGGCTTTTGTACACATAGTCTGTTCTTTGATGATTTTTAGCTAAACACACTCCTCTTCCTTCTCAACAGCAAGAAAAGCTTGGAGACATCTGTATCTCCCTGCGCTATGTGCCCACCTCCGGTAAACTGACCGTCTGTATCATGGAAGCCAAGAACCTGAAGAAGATGGATGTGGGTGGTTTATCAGGTGACTGTGGTAGCATTATTATGTTCAAATTAGATCACATTCTGTGTTGTACTTGATGTTAAAATGAAATTATTCTCTACACATCAAATGTGACTTTATATTAATATGATTAGATTTCTATTCTTTTAAATATTTCTGTGGAAATGTTGTGCTAAGGTGCATTTCTGTCTTTATCCATGTACAATGGCATTATCTCTTTCCTAATTTTTTCTCTTAGATCCTTTTGTGAAAGTGGTTTTGCAACACAACGGAAAGCGCATCAAGAAGAAGAAGACGACAGTGAAGCAGAACACACTGAACCCTTACTTCAATGAAAGTTTCAGCTTTGAAATCCCCTTCGCTCAGGTTCAGGTAAATATATCTGTTTGAAACACGACAATACTTGCATCTCTGATACATTTGCAGATTTACAATACAATGCAACCTTTTTACTATGAATGCACTACGATTATATCGCTAATGTTACTAGTAAACTCATCTGTGTCTACAATATAATGGGTCACACTTTATATTAGGTGTCTTTAACTACTATGTACTAAAATCAAAACAACATATTTGTTAGGTAGCCTACAATGTACTTATTGTGTTCGTTGTATTGTAAAACACTTTTGCTGCTATTGAGATGGGAAATGGGTAAGGTTAGAGACAGGTTTGGTGGTATGGGTAGATTTAAGGGTGGGCTAAGGTGTAAGGGATGGGTTAACAGTGTAATTATAGATGTCATTACAGAAATGAATGACAGCTGTAATTACATGCATGTATTTATATAAAAATGAAATACAATGAGAGAATTGTATCAAATTATTAATTTAAATGTTAGTAAATAGTAGTTAAAGACACTTAATATAAAGTGGGGCCAAAGAACAAAGTGGATTAAATGTGTATTGACCTATATTTCTCTGCTCCTCTGTGTCCCTGCAGAAGATCCAGGTGCTGATCACTGTCTATGACTATGATAAACTGGGAAGCAATGATGCGATTGGGAAGTGCTGGATTGGGTTTGGTGCTAGTGGGGTGGGTCTGCGACACTGGTCAGACATGTTGGCCAATCCCAGACGACCTGTGGCCCAGTGGCACACCCTTCAGCCTGAAGAAGAAGTAGACGCTGCCCTTAAAGCACCTATCCGCTAAATATCTTACTCATCCACCCCTCAAATAAAAGTTTTGGCAAAACATTATTTAAATCTCATACGTCCTGTCACTGAGAAGCTTCTGTCTGTTGCGTTATTAACGTCATTATTACATGTACCCTTCTTTACTGTGAAACAAAGGAGGATTAACTTTTATAAATGTCATTATGTATTTTCTGTTCATCTGGATTGTTTCTTATGTAAATGTGTGTGTATGTGGATGATAACTGTGTGTTTTGTTTGAAAGTCTTGTATATGTCTATAAATGTATGAGAACTGTCCTGATTTGCCTCGTCTTTTCTGTGAACCAAGTTGACAATAAAAACAGCAACTGGATATTATAACAGATTTTAAGATGTGTTTAAAATTCTTGTAAATTATTGTCTGTTAATATGTCTACCAATAGCAATTGTCTGGTTGGGTTCAGCAGTATTTACAGAGTTGTCCGGTTGTAGGTGGAAGCCTGGATTAATCTTGTGCTGTTTTCGGCTGTGTTCCAAGTGCAGTACTGGACTAAGCCATACATGTGAGCAGGGAATTAGAGCCAGAGAAGGGCGGGTGAGGAGAGGATGAAGGAGACCAGAAAGGACACACATGCAAAGCCATAGAGAGAGAAAGAGAGAGATTGGAGAAGGTTGAACAGATAAAAAGGCTGCATTTTGAATGCAAAGTTAGTTAACTGGTTAAATATGATTTGGTAAAAGACTACAAAACAGACAGATTAACATGAAAACACGAGATGTGCTATAAGGAAAAGGCAGTAGCCTACATTGCAAACTTAGCCAAAATGATAGCAAGTGGACATGACTGAGAGAGTTTATCCAACCAAATCAGAATATGAATAATCGGAAAAATCACCTTATCAACAGTGCTAATTTATCTGTGTGAGGAAGTGAATCTGCAATTGTCGCGCTACAACACTGCTGTTTTTAGACTATAGTTTAGACTGAATGATTTTTAAATCGGCTTCCCAAAGGCTCTTGTGTATACGTTCACACAGCAACAATGTTTACAGCCATAATGGCCAACAGTTTTGGCAGTTGTTGTGGTCTCTTAGCAAAAAATAATTATAGTTCATTTTATTAAGTATACTTAAGTAAAGTTCAAGTATATTTTTATGTATACTTTATGTATTAAGTATACTAATATCAATGTCCTAGAAGTATACTTGTAAGTATACTGTTTCGTTATTGGGACTAAATTGGCCCACTTTTTTGTGTATAAAATATTCTATTAATACTTTAAATGTAGCAGTATAAACTTTGAGTACGCAACTAGTTTACAACTAAGTTTTTCGTTTGTGCTGCAACTACAAGTGAACTTATAGCTACCGAGTTTACTAGTCAAATATGTAGCACATTTTTTAGTGAATGAAAGCACACTTTCAGTAAACTACTAGTTAAGTAGTTTTATACTGCAGGTATACTTGTAAGTTTTCTTTAAGTGAACAGCATACTTATAGTTTACTATTTATATATTATTTTTGCACTTTAAGTATAGGCCTACTACTATTTTCCTACTTGGGTATTGTTTTTTAAACTTGAAATATACCTTTAACTGTTCTTTAACTCTTTACAATTTTCAAACCATTTTATTCTAGCTTCATGCATCCTTTTTATCAAGAATTTAATGTGTTCAAAAGTTTCATTTAAAAAGCTGAGAAAAACGCATTTGTCAAAAACTTTCGTCCGGATGGGATTCAGAGCGATGATCAAAATATAGATGGAAATTCAGTCAATGGCGGGGAAAGAGTGAAGTAGATTTGAAGTAAATTCCTGTGTACGCTATCAGTGGACTAGGCTATAGCCTACACAAAAATTCAGATACTCAGAATTAGGAACATATCTGTTTTCTTTATAAATCAATATTTTCCAAAAAATATACTGAAGTTTATAACGAGACTATGTGAAGAAATATTTAATAGGCTACTCAGTCAAAAGAGTAAACAAAACTACAAGCCAAATATACTTAGAAAACTTAAGTATACTTTTAAGTATATCTCAGGCAAAAGATTGAGTTCAAGTATAGGCTAAATTAGACCTTTCTGTCACTGTCAGTATAAATCAAGTAAGTGCAATTATACTTTCTTATTTTTAGTCTAAAAGAAGTATACTAAGAGCACACTTGAATAAACTTCTTTTTCAGGGTTTTGATTCAGTGTTTCTTCTAGATTATTTGTCACATGAGGCGTAGGACACACAATGTACTAATTTATTGTGAACGAACATTCGCCGGCCACCAGATGGCGACAGCAGATCAACGCGTTCAGGTTAAGTAAAAATGTCAGTAATTTTAATTTTATATTTGTATATATGCCTGTTTTAATTATATCTCTATAAATGCTGCCCACTCTAATGAGTTAATCTACTAAATGTATGTTAATCATTGCTTAGGCTTCCATTATGTCGTATAGTGTTGATGTTGTGGGCCTGCCGGTGCTTCATGGAGCCTAGCTTAGGCCGTTTTAAACAGTATGGCAAAAGTTTTTTAATCACACCAAAGACACTTCTCTCTGACAGTTTATTTTCATTTCCAGTATATTTTCATTCCTCTTCCCTTTCAGAGTGAAGTGGTTTCAGTTGCATAACCAGTCTAGTTTGCTAAAAGACTCTCTGTGAATGAGTGATGAATCAGATGCATTTTACATTGATATTTATTCATTTAGAAGACACATTTATCCAAAGTGCCTTACAAATGAGAATAAAACAAGCATAAGTGATTAATCTAATCCAAGCACATTGAATCTAAGAGAGGTTTTGAACATATTCAGAAATGTTATTCTTTTGGAGATGCTGTGAAATGGTCAGAAGTGAAAGCTTCTGTGTTGGCTTTTCAGAATTTTTCCAATGTCTTATTTCCAGCGACCCCCGACCTTTCCTTTACCATGAACTTTTTTGCTGTGATAAAGAAAGAGGTTGAACATCAGCACAATTGAGAGACAATTTTTCTTAAAGACAGGCTATTATAGTCTTTTTCACCAAAGAAAAATGCTTAAGAAATAAGTAAAGCCTAATTTTCGCTTAAAAGGATAGTCCACAAACAAAAGTGTCATCATTTACTCATCTTTACTCACCTTCAAGACTTTTTTCTTCTGTGGAACATAAAATAAGATATTTTGAAGAATGTTGGGAACTAAGCAAGTCTCGGTTCCCATTGGGAACCGAAACTGCTTGGCTATCAATATTTTTCAAAATATCTTCTTTTGTGCAGTAGAAGAAAGAAATGCATACATGTTTGGAACGACATGAGAGTGAGTAAATGATGACAGAATTTTCATCTTTGGATGCACTTTCCCTTTAAGGCAGGATACACTATATGACTTTTGTTCGGATTTTTACCCAGATTTGCAGCCTGGACAAGTCGATGCTAGTTGCCGAAAGTCAAAGTCAGTCTGCAGATTTTGGGCAGTCTGAGTTGACACATTTCACAGAAAATTGCATAGAGATGGGCAAAGATATTTTTAGTTTCAGACAATGAATCCATTGAGGTGGATATCAAACATGTTTGATATTTTGAGCTGATTTTAGAACACATATTGTTTTCATTTGTCATGTGTCTCTTAGCAAAGGGACTCATGTTTCTGTATGAATTTATTATGTTTAGAACAACTTGAAACAATCAACTTATTAACTTAATGTGACTTACAATTTTTGAGCGTGAGAAATCCTGTTCAGTAGAACAACAATCTGTTGAGAAGGACGCAAATTTCAGATAAATACAGTGTTTTCTTTGCGTTTTCACTTTCTACACTCTTTATCTATCTCTCTATCTGACTTTCTCTAGCTAAACTAAGCACAGATAAGTATTTGCAATACAAACACAGTCAGGTTTCATACAGTGAAATCTTTCACCAGTTTCTCAAACCTCAGATCAGCAAACAAAGTCACCACACCTCATACTTCTGTCTCTTCATTTGATCCAATAGGTCAAACTTCTCTGACTCCAGCTGGTGAATCCAGTTCCACATCTCCTGAGCTCGCTTCCTGTTTTTTGGGAGTAAGGAACAGGTGATGATGCAAAACAACTATTCATGGAGCATGAAAAAAAAACATTCCAGTCAAAAAACGTCTCAGGTTATGTATGTAACCCTGGTTCCCTTTCAAGGGAACTCGAGCTGCGTCGAGACGCGGTGGAAACGCCTCTGCGTGATTGCGTCATGAAGCACGTATGAAATCAGTCCAATGGCGTGACGGAACGTCATGTGATGTCATCGACCAGGAAACTATAAAGCATTCCTGGAACAAACAGTCACTAGCTTCTGATAGGCTGAAGCAAGTTGCTCACAGGCATGTAGGAAGTATGGCAGGGTGACGCAGCATCTCGTTCCCTCTTCAGTGAACCAGGGTTACATATGTAACCTGAGACGTTCCCTTTTAAGGGAACTCGAGCTGCGTCGAGATGCGGTGGGAACACTATACCCGCGACGCCATATTAACAAGTGCCTGTCCGTGTGAAATCTCTGCGCACACAAAGACGAAAGCACCTGCACCCCTGGAGTGGAGCCGAGGTCAAGGTCATAAAACCTCACTAATGTGTGCAGCTAGGCAACATCCCGCCACATCACAAACATATTGGAGGGAAACTCCTGACGATAACGTTTTAGAAGCACCCATACTCCTAGTATCTTGGTCTGACGCCTACAGTGCCACGAAGGAAACGTTACTAGAGGGTGTCTCCCCAAGGATAGACCACTTAAAGGGACGTGGTAAGCAGCTGAGGATGCCATGTACAACTTTGGTGTGGAGGGGATAGACGTGCGGAGAAACACTCCTGCAGGAACTCCAGCACTGCAACCACAGGGCAGATAACTGGGTCTGGCTGGTGCTATCCGCACCAGGAAGTGAAAACTATCCACTTTAAGGCGTAGAGTTAATAATAATAATAATTCATTATATTTATATAGCGCTTTTCTAAGCACTCAAAGCGCTTCACATGGAAGGGGGAATCTCCTCAACCACCACCAATGTGCAGCATCCACTTGGATGATGCGACGGCAGCCTCCAGTTTCCTCGTGGAGGGAGCTCTGGAGTGGAGGATGGTCTCAACAACCTTCAGAGACCTGAACTTATGAGCTGGGCCCCCTCAGAGGCCAAGCCCAAAGTTTCAACAATTCTGGGCGGGGGTGAAGGATCAACCCGCTCGCCTGAGAGAAAAGGTCCCCCTGAGCGGAATCTCCAGAAGAGAGCCGTCAAGGAGAGACTCTATGTCCGAGAACCATACTCCGGCCTGCCAAAACGGGGCTATTAACAGAAGACGGGCCCCATCCCAGCGAACTTTCTCCAGAACTCCCGGGAGCAGAGCGTTGGGGGGAAATACGTCATAGCGCCCAGCCCCAGCTGGCTGACTGAGTGAGAACCACAGTGGACAGTGTGTTGTCTCTTAAGATGCGAACAGGTCTACTTCTGCTCGATCAAAGTTTTTCATAGGAGCTCCACCACCTCGGGGTAGAGTCTCCATTCCCCAGGCCTCGGCCCCTGCCTCGACAGGATGTCTGCTCCCCGATTTAAAAACCCAGGGATGTAAATTGGCCTTAGAGTGAGCAAATTCCCTTGGGCCCACGGGAAGATCTGGTGAGCGAGTTTGCATAAGTGACGTGACCTCAGACCCCCCTGATGGTTGATGTAAGAGACCACCGATGTGTTGTCTGTACAGACAAACACATGATGGCCCCTCAAGTCTGGGGGGAAGTGTTTGAGAGCTTGAAACACCACCATCATTTCTAGCCGATTTATGTGCCAAGAAAGTAGATGGTCCTGCCACAGACCTTGCGCCGAGCAACCACTCATGATTGCCCCCCAAACTGTGAAGGAAGCATCTGTCATTAGCATTATGCGACGACAAGAAGCCCCCAACACTGGGCCTTGGGCGAGGAACCAAGGTTTCTTCCACATGACTAAGGCACGTACGTAGGCATCGCAGAGTGACTTTGATCATGCGAAATAGATTTCCGCTCTGAGAAAACCCCTTGGTCCTGAGCCACCACTGTAGGGGTCTCATGCACAGGAGGCCAAGAGTTATTACGTTGGACGCAGCTGGCATGAGACCTAGCAGTCTCTGAAACTGTTTCACAGTGAGTGACTGGCCTAGTTTTACCCCATTAATAATAATCCCAAACCACGCCTAGAAAAGTGGTCCTCTAAGCTGGAAGGAGCACACTCTTTTTGGTGCTGAGCCTCAGCCCTAACTTTCTCATGTGAGACAGAACGACATCTCGATGCCAAACCGCCATCTGCTCGGATTGAGCTAAAATCAACCAGTCGTTGATGTAATTCAACACGCGAATGCCCTGGAGATCAATTTTGTGAAAGTGCGGGGTGATAAACCTAGGCCGTAGGGAAGAACACGATAACGGTACACTTCGCCCCCGAAAGAGAACCTTAGGAACTTCCTGTGATGAGGATGGATGGCTACATGGAAGTATCGTCCTTCAAATCTATCGTGACAAACCAGCCTCCATCCTTCTTTGGAACAATGGAGTAACGGCTGTAAAACCCTGACTCCCTGCTGGGAGGAGGAACCCTTTCTATAGCCTCCTTTCGCAGAAGAGTCTGCTTCTTGCTCCATAACCAAAGCCACCATAGGGAGGACCCCTACAAATCTGGGCAGACGAGAACCGAACTGAATTCTGTAACCCTTTTCTATTGTGAGCAGGACCCAACGAGATATATTTGGCAGTAGTTTCCACGATGCCAGAAAATCTGCTAAGGGGACCAGTCTCTCGAGACTAGCCTCTGGTATTGGTCGAACAGCCAGGGAACAACCCAACTGACTGTTCTATGACTATGACCCTCCTCGGAGGATCATTGGGAAATGCAGGCACCTCGGTGTCCTGAAGCGGCGAACCAGCAGGGAACAACTGAACTGACTGCTTTACGACCCTCCTCAGAGGATCGTTTGGGGACGCTGACACCTCGGTGCCCTGAAGCGGCGAACCGGCAGGGAACAACCGAACTGACTGCTTTACGACCCTCCTCAAAGGATCGTTTGGGGACGGTGACACCTCGGTGCCCTAAAGCAGCAGGGAACAACCGAACTGGCAGCGCTGCGACCCTCCTCAGAGAGTCGCCTCCCAGAGGGCTCCGAGGAGAAACGGGCACCGTGTTTTGATGAGGTGGAAACCGTTTCTCCCCGGAGGGGACTGCCCTCAGAAGTCTGACGGCCTCGGTGTCAGGACTTTTTGGTCGAAGCCTTCTTCGAGATAACGACTGTCCTCAGATCTGTCTTATCCCAAAACGACTTCGGCTGAGACTACTAAAGGAACCAGCCTCTCGAGACTGGTCTCTAGTATAGCTCGAGAAGCCAATCCAGCATCCTGAAACGGATGACCAGCAGGAAACAACCGAACTTATCCCTTTTAAACCCTCCTTCTGCGAGTCAGACACTGAGACTAGAACTCGCTGGAGGGCACCGAAGGGAGATGGGCACCATATAATGAAGTGTTATCCATTTCCCCCCGGGATTTCACCATTTATTTCCTCAGAATTAAATGACTCATCAAAGATCAGATGAATACATATGTATTTAATTTTCTCAAAAATGAGCCAAATATCAACCAGACAAGTAAACATAGTCTGGATGAAAAAGCTGAATAGTATATTAATATAGACATCTAACTCCTCAAAGATCAGATGACTGTGCATGCTCCACTCCAAACAAACTACACATAAATCACGTGTGTCCCCACTCGTAAGGAAGCGAGGGCAGGGAGGAACACACAATCCAAAAAGCTGTTTGCTCGCCATTATGCTCCTGTCTAGATAATATATTATGCTTGTGGACAAACAACAATAAATAGACAAAGAAAGTTTCACACAGAACGCTTGCTGAAGACACAGAAGCTAGTACTGACTGTTTGTTCCAGGAATGCTTTATAGTCTCCTGGTCAATGACGTCACATGACGTTCCGTCACGCCATTGGAGTGATTTCATACGTGCTTCATGACGCAATCACGCAGAGGCGTTTCCACCGCGTCTCGACGCAGCTCGAGTTCCCTTGAAAGGGAACAAGAATTTTATATGAACCATTATAGTCAAGTCAAGTCAAGTCACCTTTATTTATATAGCGCTTTTTACAATACAGATTGTATCAAAGCGCTTCACAGTGATAACATAACATGGAAACAATATAACAAAGTTTGTTTCTAAAAGAAAATTGCGTCAGCGTCCACCTTAAGTAAGGCAGATCAATAACATTATTGAATATTAAATTATAGACCCTTTGCACATCTTGCATAACGGAAAACATATGGTAACACTTTATAATAACTTTCATCAATAAATCATTAACAAACATACAATGCTTAACAGATCAAACTTAGATGTTGATTGATTAGCAGATCATTATTTAATATACATTAAAATGCTTACAAATGTCATTAAACTTTAAATTGATATGATTATGCACTTCTTGAAAATGTACAAATGTCATTAAACTTCAGTTCATATAACCTAAATGCACTTTTTTACATTTACAAATGTACAAATGCAAAAAGGTGTTTGGTAGCTATGAGTGATCCGGATGTTCAACAGAAAATTCAACAATATAAGAATGACAGGTCTTACTTTACATTAGGTGTTTTACCTATGTACTTACATCGAAATAATAATAATAATAATAATAGTGAGGTACAATGTACTTATTGTCTATTGTCGTCTACTGCAAAACACTTTTGCTGCTATTGAGGTGTGAGACAGGTAAGGTTAGGGACAGGTTTGGAGGTTTAAGGGTGGGTTTAGGGGTCAACAGTGTACAGGGGTCAACTTGATTAGAATTTATTTGAAAAATATATTGTTTTTTCTTGTTTATTTATGATTCAAGGAATATCCTGTTTAAGGATATATTATAGTATACTAAGTGTTGAAGCAATTAAAAAACATGTTTTGCAACCGAATTACAATTATGTGTTGTTGTTTTTAGCATGAATTTAGCTAAACTTAACAGTAATTGTTCCCGTGTTTCGGTTCTTAGTTGTCCGGTCTTGTCTATGTTTAACGGTTGTTGCTTTGCCTGCCCTCATTTTCGTTACTCTATGTGGATAATTAATTAAAGACCTTTGACTTTCATCATCTTCATCGTGTATGCTATTCAACCAGTCCACGACATATATAATGTTTCTTAATGATTTCTTAATGAAAGTTTAAATTATATTATATTATATATAACATGGATGTGAGACAGAACGGTCACCTTAAGCCATCCTCTCGTAGATTTTCGATGCCAAGTGGAGAGCGCCTCTCTGAAAGCGTCTTTCTCTTGATCTCTCGTCCAGTCAAACGCTTCCCCCTTTTCTGCTCTGCCTAAAACACAAACACACATATGTACAAACATGTATTAATGGTACATTACTGTATTTATGGTAAGGCTCAGTAACCTACCTTGGCTAAGAAGCCACCAAAGTTTGCCCCCATATTGGACAAAACCTTCTTCTTCTTGGCCTCGTCTTCTGCTCTCTTCTTAGCCTCCTCATCCTCTTTCCTCTGGCGCTCTTCCTGATGAGAGAGTGCAGACATTATATTTCACATCGATTTTGATATTTTGTATTAAATTCCACATACAACTTTGAGAGCAATTGAGCATTTTATTTACTATGTTTTAAGTTTGACTTCTAATTTACCGCAATCCTCGTCTGTCTGTCTCTTTCTTTCTCTGCTCTAACACGCTGCTGCTCTGCTCGTTCTGCCCGTCGCCGCTCCTGAGGACAGGTGGAGTGAATGGCCAACATGGAGAAAATTAGTACAAAGCAAAGAGAAAGGTGAGTATAGAAGGTTTTTGTGGTAAATAAAAGTCATAAAAGAGAAAAAATATGAAAAGATCAAGACTGAAGTACAATTCTCTCCTTGAGACCGATCAGTTCTTCCTCCTCTTTCTTCCTCTGCTCAAAGTGGACATCAATTAAAGTCTGTAACTCCAGAAAGTCTTTCTCCATCCTTTTTCGGTGAATATCCTGAGATAGGAAATTATATAGATTAGAAATAGAAAGCCATAACTTCCATGAAGTCCAAACTGAATGTTGTTTAATCACATTTGGTAATTAATTGGATATGAATTGAATCCAACCTCAATAAAAACAAACAGTTTGCTTAGTCTTCATTGGACCCACCATATAAACATTCACATTGGACCCACCATACAGTCATGTGAAAAAGATAGGACACCCCATGAAATATTTTGTTCTTTTGTAAGAAATATGGACATATCAATATTTGATCTTCTTTCAAACAATATCTATAGATAAAGGTGATGTAATTGAACAAAAAACAATGAAATTTTAACCATGATGTCATTTATTTAACAAAAAAAATATAAATAAAGATGCCAATTCCTAATTTCTTGCATGCCCCTGCCCGTTTCAAATCACCCCACAGCATCTCAATAGGATTAAGATACGGGCTTAGACTTGGCCATTCCAGGACTCTCCATTTCTTTCTTTGAAGCCATTCCTTGGTGGATTTACTGGAATGTTTTGGGTCATTGTCATGTTGCATAGTCCACATCCGCTTCAGCTTTAATTTTCGGACAGATGGTCTTACATTTTTTTCCAAGTACCCTCTGATACAATGAAGAATTCATAGTGGATTCTATGATAGTGAGCTGGCCAGACCCTGCTGCAGCAAAGCAGCCCCAAACCATGACATTACCACCCCCATGCTTCACAGTTGGTATGAGGTTCTTGTGCTCAAATGCGGTCTTTGGTTTGCGCCACGCGTCTTCTGCTACTGGGCCCAAACAATTCAACTTTGGATTCATCTGTCATAAGCACATTGTTCTAGAAGTCCTGGTCTTTGTCTAGGTGTTCTCTGGCAAACTGTTTCCAAATCTTTTTCCTCACCAAATATTTCATTTCTATTAAGGATATTTTACAAATAATTTCAGTTTTATTAGTTTTTACTAGTATTATATTGTTAAAATGAAGATCCAATGTCCATATGTTGAAGACAAAGGTTTTCATGGGGTGTCCTATCTTTTTCACATGACTGTATAAACATTCACACAGTTTAGGATGTAAAAAGTGAACCCTTCATATTATAAGTAATTCTCACTTTACAATTCATCCTAAATTGATGAACTGAACTGAAAAGGTACTTACATCGAAATCTACCCGATCACCCTCTGGAATCTTTGGAGGGGCAAGTTGTGGAACCATGGGCCTGTGTGGGAGATGATAAAAGCAAGAGATTTGGGGGATTATGTGCCTGAAGACATCTGGAAAATAAAGAGCGTGCCTGTGGTTTGACAAAGGAGTGTTGAAACACTTACTTGGGCCGTGGTCTTTCCTCCTCTGAACAAAAGAACACAAAAAGGGAAAAAAGAAACAAGGGAGTTCTTGTAAAATGTAATTATATAGCGTTTCCTGTTCGCCCACATAACCGTACAATATGCTGCCCTATACTGGTTGCATGTTTTTCTGTCTTTTGACCATTTCACATTTTAAAATGATCTGGATTTTTTTTTTTAATAAAGCTGGTTCCTCTGAAGAAATATGAAACTAAAGGACACAACTGTAACTGTTCTCTCATGAACTCTTTAGTACATACATTTTTAATAAACTCTGTGATTAAAGTATTAAAGGTACAATATGTAAGGATTTTGTATCAAAATATCCAAAAACCACTTGCACAGTTTTATATATTTCTTTCAATTGTGTACTTACATTATCCTAAAAGTTTCCAAGAATTTGTAAATTCAGTGAAATTCACAATTTTAAAAAGTGCCCGTCCCTTGTCACTTGTCGCCTGTCAATGACGTAATATCCGCGTTATCCCTGGTTTCCACTTGTACTGTCATTGTAACCATGGCAACAGACGTGGACAACTGCGAAATGTTTAGCGGTATGCTGTTGTTGTTTCGTTTAAATATTATGGACCTAGCAGACTTTGGGACAAAAGGAGAAATAAAACGAGGATTAATATCGGCGTGGCGTTTTCGAGATGCAGAGAGCTCCATGTCCGCGTTCGACTTGACAGAGACGCCGCTCTTGCATGCACTTTATTAGACAAGTGAATGAATCAATGGTAGGCTATAGTTCAACATGATGAAATGTTCGAATTCGATCTGTGTTATTCTAAAGGACACAGTTCGGGTGGGAGAAGTTAGACGACAAGCAGTGGAAGGGTTGAAGAGCATAAACAGCTGTGCTCTACCTGGCAAACTAAAACTCTGGTGCTTTCAGTTTGGTCTACTGCCGAGGTTGCTGTGGCCACTGACCGTGTACGACGTTTCTTTGACAACAGTGGATAAGCTGGAAGCGTTGATAAGTTCATACATCTGGAAATGGTTGGGAGTTCCACGCTGCCTCAGCAGAGTGGGACTTTATAGTAAAGGAATATTGCAGCTGCCAGTCTCTGCTTTAACCGAGGAGTTCAAGTGTGCCAAGGTCAGACTGGAAATGACCTTAGTAGAGTCACGCGACAAATGTGTAAGGGAGGCAGCACCTGTGTTAAAAACTGGTAGAAAGTGGTCAGCAAAGAAATCTGTAGTAGAGGCAAAGGCTGCCCTTCAAATTGGGGATATCGTGGGACAGGTACAGCATGGAAGAGGGGGTTTTGGGCTCAGTTTAGCTCCTCCTAAATGGCACAAGGAAGGCCCAGCTCAAAGGAGGAAGCTGGTAGTCAACGAGGTGCGTAAGCAGGAGGAGAGGATGAGGTGTATAAAGGCCATTTCCCAGGCCAAGCAGGGAGAGTGGATGAGATGGGAGAGTGTGGAACAACGTACGATGGGCTGGCAAGACCTTTGGTCAATGGAAGAGAGTAGGATCAGTTTCCTTATTAGGTCAACATATGATGTTCTCCCATCACCGCAGAACCTAAACCTCTGGGTAGGAGAGGATCCATCTTGTCCTTGGTGTTCATCACCTGCCACATTAAGGCACATTTTGACAGGATGTAAGGTGGCTCTTAGCCAAGGTCGGTTTACTTGGCGCCATGACCAAGTACTGTGATGTTTGGCTTTAGCATTAGAAGGCAAGCGTAACATGACCAATAAGTTGCCACCTGTTCTAGCAAGACATTACACGCAGAAGACAATATTCCTCCGCCCAGGCGAGCAACCGCCAAGAAAAATCCTCGCCCAGGACAACTGGAAGCTGCTAGGGACTGGAAGATGCTGGCTGATCTTGATCAACGGCTTATTTTTCCACCTGAGATTGCCACCACTAACCTACGAGCAGATATTGTTTTGTGGTCTGGATCAGCACGCATTGTTCAACTGATAGAGTTAACAGTGCAATGGGAGGATGCTGTAGATCAGGCATATGAGAGGAAGAAACTGGGGTATGCTCATCTGGCCACTGAAGCAGAACAGCCAGGATGGAGAGTCCAGGTTTATCCAGTGGAAGTGGGTTGTCGAGGATTTGTGGCACACTCTACAACCCGGTTCCTCAGAGACATTGGATTCAGCGGCCAAGAGTTGCGTCGCACAGTAAAGAACTTATCTGAAGCAGCAGAAAGGAGCAGCAACTGGCTGTGGTTGAGACGGAAAGATTCTAGCTGGCTGTGTACAGGCCGCCACGCTACGGTTTCGTAGAATTCTTGAAAACTTGAAGAGTCTGTTGGTTTATTTGTATACGTTCCTGTGGATATTGCGTGAATGACGGGTGGTTGGGCAGATATTGTGTTTTGCGGTAGGTGGTATGCCATACGGAACCGTTGTCCACTGAAACTGCATATTAACGCACCAGTGGGGCTCGACAGCCTTAGTCAAACGGGTTGGCGCGTATGGTCGGGTTGCGGAGAGATTGTGAGATTGTGGTTAGGTCTCAGCAGCAGGAGGGATGTAGAGGTCAGTAAGCTGGGCTGAGTTGAGTGGGGGACGGAGGGGGGTCGAGCCCTCTTGAGGTGTCGTGGGCTAGTCGACGAAACACTGAGGACGGAAGGTGCCCACTTGAAGACCCTAGAGATGTCCCCTACTCTGCTCAATCCAGACGGTTGTCGTGCTGGTCCTGTAGTTGCAGCCGTCGCGTGTGCTGACGCGCCAAGTACCCTGCAGCTGTTAACGCCGGACAGAAGGGGAGTCACACCACCATATGGAAAGAAGCGTAAATGGATGGAGAAGCATAGTTTACTGTAAAGCTACGTCTTAGTTTTGCTTATCTTGGCGAAAGCCGAGTACAAATCAGCATGAAGTTTTAACATCTACTCTCGTGTAATGGAAATCATGTTGATCTAGCTTACTGCTAGTCTTATAAAGCCAACAAACTAACACATATAATAACATTATAACTTTCAACACACTCAAATGCAATTTAGTATAATAGTGTAGACCAAGTGAAACAGTGCTGAGTTACCTCACAATTTTAATTTGTTACATAAACTGACAAGTTTGAGTATTAATTCAGCACTTGTGGGTAGTTCGGTACAATTAAATGTCCTCATTCCTTTATATCTGCGGGACTCGTATGTGGCTCTGATATCTTTCTCACGTTAGCAATCGCAACCTGCTTCATACCACAGTCATATTAAAAAACATGAATGTATTCACTCATCCATAAACATTATTTCCTATAAACATTATTAGTTCCATTGGCATGACGACAAGTTCCATAATTCCGTTTATTCACTGCGTCATCAATCAATAATCTACGCCTTTGTTATTGTAAGAGGTTAGCGACCCCTAGCGGCAAAAAAATTACATATTGTAGCTTTAAGTTCATTATTTATATAACATTCTGTGTGTAAAAAGCATGTCAGTGGTGAGTAGTACAAAGTAAAAGTTGGATTCAAAACACATTTAGAGTGTGATGTGGTGGATAAATATACAATACACACACACAAACAGTGTGTGTGCGTGTGTGTGTGTGTATATATATATATATATATATATATATATATATATATATATATATATGTGTGTACAGCATATACGTACAGTGTGTGTGTATGTCCTGGTAAACACTACATTTCACATATTGCCATCTTTGTGCCATTACATTATGTAAAAATAAAAATAAAATAAAATGTAACAATGCACAAAGTTTTCTGTGATGGGTAGGTGTGTGTGTGTGTGTAGACTGTTTTATTGTTTTTATACAAAAAGAGAGTGAACTAACTGGAAAGATAAACGTTATAAGATAAAAAAATATATAAACAAACCAGCAAAATAGTATAAAACCGTCAACTAATAATCTAGACATATCAGTCCATGATATATTCAAAACTGCTTCTTGCCACATCAGATATGCTATATAGTAGCATGTTGCTATTAAATGTTTAAATTACATGACTATTAACATATGAATAATTTATTATCATTTCAGTTTTACGCTTGTGGCACAAATTTTAATAATTAGTATACTAGTCAACAACAGTTCTATGTCATGCAGGTCAATGAAAAAGAAAATCCACAAATGTTTCACAGTGATAGACAGAGGATGTAACAACACGATTAACAACACAGAACTCAGGGATCAAGATAAGGAGTTAAAAGAAGTACTTTTGTCTAAAAGCCCTTACCTTCTTCCTGAGTCTCCTCTGATGAATACAGCATTGAAAGAATAACAGAAACATATAAGAGAACAATGGGAAATGTGGAAATAAGATGGACATAAAATTAGTAGATAAGCACACATTAGACAAATGATGATGTGTGTGGATGCTTAAAAAAATAAATATATATATCAAATATAACACTTTTTTTTTTTACCATGTTGCACGTGCATGTTTGTGAATATAGTGTTTTTGTAAATGTTTGGTTATGGTTTACTATATAGCTTTAAGAGCTCACTGGAGGCAGTGGGTCATATACTATGGCCAAAGTGACACAGTGGGAAACTGGATACCCCTCCCCAGGGTACGCGATTTATAGATAATCATGACAGAATATGCTAATCAATGACTAGAAGATAACTACATAAACTCATCAACTAACCATTCATACATGTTGTCTGTATGTTGTCACTTCTTGAGTCTCTCCATCTTTATCTGACTCCAGTTTGAACATAAAAGGCTAAAAGTTTTTGAAATTTTCAGGACACAAGCTGTTGAAGCTCCGCCCTCTGTGCTCATTTGCATTTAAAGGGACAAACACAAAAACGGTGGGTTTTTGCTCACCCTCAAAAAGTGACAATTTTAACATTCTATATAAAAATATCTGTGGGGTATTTTGAGCTAAACCTTCACGTACACACTCTGGGGACATCAGAGATTTATTTTACATCTTGTGAAAAGGGCATTATACCACCCCTTTAAACTGTGAGCTCGTACTTACAATATTTAAACCAGTGAGTTCTTAAAGCTATACAGTAGAACCAAGCATTTACAAAAACACTATATTCACAAACATGCATGTGCAAAATGGTTAAAAAAAAGTGTAGACATCACCCTTCAACACAAAAACAAACACATTCAACCTTCCATATAAGGTATTTTTTGACATGCTATCCTGATTGTGCATGTCTTTTTTTGGTGAAGATAAACAAAGTACCTTGATAATCTGTATACTCCTGCTTTTCTGTAATACAGATCCAGCAAAGAAACATGGAATCAAAATAAATCAAACAAATCAATCTCTTTAACAGATATAGAAAACAAAATGGTATTTAGTTCTCCTCAATAATCAGTTTTGAAGAAATAGTTCTCTCTTTATGCAGAACTTTTTGTTAATGTTCAGAGATGCATATATCATGAGGCTGCTCATCATGACCATTATGTTCTGTCCTTTTGATATACAAGATAAAGTTAAATGTCCTCTCTTCGGTCTTTGAATGTATTTTTCGATATTGGCTGATTAAATGATTTCTAGGTTACAGACACATGTAAAAATTTACCAGCATTTACCACTTTCAATAAGACACCAATATACTATTTTTCTATGTTTATATACTAATATTAAAAACAAATCAAAGATTCATTTATTTTATTAACATCTTTTTTTTTTTAAAGGAATCCATCAGTCAAACATGATTAAAAATATTTAGAAATAATGCTGGCTGATGGCTTCAACAAAGACATACCATTGATTAACAACCTCTTAGCTTACAATAGCCTTGGTATTTTATCATTTAAAAACAGCTCTCCTATGAAAACAATGTATCGGATTTTTACTGCCGGATACCAATTGTTGCAGTCTATTAATTTGTCCATTTGCGCCGGTCGAACTGAAGGTGGTGGATTTACAATCCCTCTTCTTGAATTAAATAAATCATAAAAATCATATGAAATTCATAATGAAAATCAAGAGTTATATTTATACAAGATATATATTATATATATTTTAACTTAGTGACTATATTCCAGTGAGTCCTGACAAAAAAATCAGCCTTGAAGGAAAAATATATTGCCTATGTTTTATCTAATCGTGCTTGCAGGTGTTGTTTATTATTATTATGAGAGGCACATGACATGCCAAAGGAATAGTAGAATTCAACAGCATGAGAAGAAATCTCCCTGAATTAATGACCTGTGATCCTTAGAACAAAGTGTGTCAAAGATAATGTCTCATTTACGTAAAGAACAGAATACCATGTTCGGATGCTGCTAGAATTATCTGTACTGTTAACCAAACAGAACCTGTAGAAATTATGTCAACTGATTATCCATATGACTACAAGTGGTGTTTCTATATCCCAAGTTAGTTTGAGGCTGGCTCCTCTTACTCATTTTCTATGGTTTTTTTTTTTTTTTTTTTTTTTTGCTGGATTTCACAGCTACTCCCTCACATTCACACTATTTCCACTAGTGACGGTCAGCGTTGCTTGAGTAAAATGAGTGCATAACATGCTATCTCATATTTCGGAATATTCCTTTTTTGTACGTTCTTTTATTTTCTCATCAACTTTGAGAGTTTGATACTTTAAACCCTCACTGAGGTCAAATTTACCTGATCCTGCATCCTCCTCCTCCTCCTCCTCCTCTGCTCCTCAATGACAGGGTGATAAATGAAAGGAAAACATAAGTGAATATCAATTCTGTGCCAGAGAGAGCACGTGAAGGAATTCAGGAAAGAAGATAAGTGTGTATATAAATAAGTGTGTGCAAAGGATTATGTAAGTGCACACCATTTGTTAGGGATGTATGCTAGCAGAAACATGAGATCACTGTGTAGTAATAATAACCCTTCCAGGAAAAGGCAGGGTAACAAGTCTAAGCCCCCAATCAGACTTGTACGTAGCTCTCTAAAAACAAGTGTAGCTCAGCTGGGCCTCTGGGTACACATTATACCAAGGCTTTATTGATAATCACTAAAGCTACAGTTTAATATGGGCAAAAAAAAAAAAAAGACTTACCCGCTGCTTGTTCTCTAACGGGCCATTTAGGGAAGAGAAAGGAATGAGTAAACATTACAGTACCCTTTAAATGTAATGCTTTAATGGTCAAATAGAAACATTACTCACTCATATTCTTCCTCTACATCAGACATGATGAAACTGGATGACAGAAGGAGAAAGAGAAAGTGAGAGTGAGACAGGAAGGAATGTCTGAAAGTATAAGCAGAACCACATAACTTAACATTTCGCAATCATTTTAGAAAGAGGATGAGAGCGCAGGAGAGAGTGACAAAACAAAAGTAGCACTGGATCTAAATTGTTCCATTGTTCCCAAGTGCTGACATCCCGTTGAATGCTTCATATGAAGATCAATGGAGTGACAACAGGTGGGAATGTGGAGACAAAGACAGGGTGACATACAATATCCCCAATATGTACCAGCCTTTGCTTGTTTTTCCTAATAGGAACTTGAGGATTTGATTGCAGGAAATGCAGTCAATGTCTATCACACACTGTTTGACTGCAGTCTTTAACCTTTCCACTGAGAGATTTCTCTCCCTGTGCCTCATCTTTCATATCAGTGCCATTTCATATCTGCCATTTGAAACAATTTTATAGCTGCATTGTCATCGGCAGGGAGAATTTATGAGGCATGTAGCTGTCACCACTCAACTTGTACTTTACTGTCTCCAGACAAAGGCTTGTAAGCAGTGGCCATCTAAAACCAGCCTTTCACAGATCGCCCTTACTTTGTTAATGAGATTCTCAGCATCTAAAGGGCACGAGTCTGGCTAAATTCTGCACGAAACGATCAAATTACAAACGAAAGATGCCCCTTTTTCTGGATCGACCCAAGTAGGAATAGAAGCAAGAGTCATTTTAAGAACAGGATGGGGAAAGTGGCAGACAAAGAGGGTGTTTTGGGGACATGTAAGGTTACGGGGAGTCATTGCAGCATTAACCACAAAATTCTGATAGGATCATTTTAGCCATGGATGCAGGGGGAGATTACATGAGTCAAGACAAATCTTAATTGTTCTTGGAGTGAATTTTATTAATAGTTCCATAAGTGCATTTAGTCCGGGATGCTCTTAAACTCTACACAAATCAGTACAGACTACTACAGGCACTTGTGCCAGGAATAAGTATGCAGGTTATGACCATTGTTGGCCAGCTACTGTTTTGCCCATAGTTATTTAATTACATTTTCCTAAAGTAGCACAATAGTCTGGTACAGGAAATAAAAACACATTATCGGATACAACTAACATTATTATAACTGCACACAAGAACTAAAAATAACAAACAGACCTTCAGATTTCATAAAATGTAGCTAATTTACTGTCTGAATTATACTGATAACTTCAGTTACTTTTCTCGAGATGGAAAGAACAGAATGAAAAAAATGCAGTTGTTTAAGAAGTAACAAAAATACTTTTACCTTTTAGTGATGGTAGGATGGATTCACAGTGGAAAAGGATAAAACACAGGCTCACAAAGGATGAAAGGGAGTTCCCGTGAATTATGAGAGTTTTGTAATGCAGGACAATGGGTTGTTTTTATATGAGGACAGGGACAGATGGAGGGTGTTAGCAGCTACAGCATAGGACCATGGATGGATTAGAAATGAACCCAGGGACAGAAAGATGACCACCACAAGGGATTAGGGGAAACAGGGGGAATGACCTCACACAACAAACACGGGGATATAAAAAGAAATAGAAAAAACAAAGGGACAGTTGGGGACAACTGTCAGGGGATTTAGACCCAATTCTTCCCAGAAGACATATTTTCTATTTGACACAAAGTAAAATAAGGTAATAGCTAAGACACCTTTAAGGTGAAAGGATGGGTAGAGGGGAAATTTGCTGTTATAAGGCGGCAACATGTTCAGCTCACACAGTTGTCGTTTTTTGCAAATTTGCTAGGCTGACAATACAACATACTTCAATAGATTACAGTTCAATTGTTTTTGAAACTTTAACGATAAAACAAAGCATCTTTGCCTGCAAATTAGAACAGCTTGCAGTCTTGTAATATTTAGAATATTCATTTCTTCAGCATAAGAGACATTTCTTCTTTTTTTAAAGTATTCATCCCTTAGCAAACATTTTGTAGTGCCTTTTAGGTCACTCACAGCTGCGTTCGCCCACTTCAAATTTGAGCAAATCCAGAATACCTACCGTCTTTTTTTTCAGGCCAACTCATTTTCTGTCTGTCTGTTCCAACAAATGAAGAGAAACACCACTGACGGCGGAGATGGTCTGTGGGTTTGCACCAAACATAGAGCCTTTGTACTCATCAGACCACAGATTGTTCTTTCATAGGTTCCAGGTTTTGCCATATGATTTTAACTCTCGGTCTTTCTCAAAAGTGTTTCTCTTTGCTGTTTAAAGCACACAGTTCTATAAAAATCACTGGTGGAAGGTCTAGGGCAAGGTCTAGCTTTGTTAACGATTAAATCTTGAGTAAATTGGAAGCACACATAACACTCTGTGTACAAAATAACGTCAGTTTATTATGAAATAATAGTCTTGCAGATTTTATGAAGACACTACTGGCATGGTCACTGTGAGCGTCTGAAAGGAAGACAGGAAAAGACTGTGAGAGACATACCGAATATCTGCACCAGCACAAATAACTGTGTAGCAAAAAGCACACTATTCTGACAGAACTTACCTGCGTATTTGTGTTGTACTGGGCAACACTGTTTTCTTGGTCAATAAGCAGAGGAAAGAAAATATCCAAATGGAAAAGAGCAGGTCGGGCAATCAGCACTAGTCTGTCTTCTCCCAAATCCAAAACAAGAGAGCGAGCAGATATCTAGCGATGAAGACACAGTAAAGCCTCCTACTTTTTGTTAACAATGATTGCATGTAATCCAGAACAGGCAACCATTACTCACCACTCCAGGAAGCAAGATCTCAGCGATCAGATACTCCGCATTTCCAATTGAGGGCTCCACTAATAAACTGAATTCTGGACTGGAATTCATGAAGCACAATAAAGGCATAAATTATTTAGTTTCAGGTGAAGCTCTGCCTTACAATAAAGATATATCACACGGAACATAACAAATGGGGCATAAAATAAATGCACTGGTCTCTGGTTTCAAAACACATTTGAAAGGGTCAAACCAAACTATTCACAAATCGATAAGATGCATAAATGCATTCAAACAACTCCAAATATACTTACCGTTTGGTTGATGAAGGCAAGGAGTGAGGTTCCCTGTCCACAAAGAACAAAGTGATTAGAGCAATTCTAGTGCTAGTTCTAGTTGTCAACAACTGATGGGATCAGATGGGACAGACAGGCAAAGTGTCACTGATAACTTAGGACCAGGCAGGTACAGACAGAATCTGCAGACTTATTTAGCACTGATTTTGAAACAAAATTGGCAGTATTCTGTGGAATCAATTTCATAATGGTAAAATGTGTTAAACAGTGAGAATTAAACTCTTATTGGTAACTGAAAGCAAAACCAATATTTATCATACAAACAAACAAGGCCCTGGCAATGTGCAGACGTTTTTGAGATCATTATATTTTTCCAAAAGGTAGATTCTAAATATATCACATATGCATTCATACTGTTTTTCAGATTGCCTCCCCTTCTTCAGGCACACCTTGTTGATGTCAAGTATGAGCAACTATCCATTGAGATAAATTTGCTTTTGAATCTAATAAATGAATACACGTAAATAAATAAATGAGAAATGGCACACTTTTCAGATTTTTTCTGGGTGAGTTTTTTTAAACCACGTAAATAATAATAATAAAAAAATATTAATTTGCTGTTATTTGTGATAAGTGATGGAGGTTTTGTATTTCTTATATTTCTTTCACAGCTGCAGTGAACCAACATCATACATGTTTTCAATGGCTGATGCTGATAACATTATCTACAAAACAGTGTACACAAATTGTACATGCACCTCTGTATGTACAATTACATGTACAATTTGTACTTAAAACATGTACTATAAATGCACTATGAAACTGAAATCATGAACTGTTTACTGTCCTTTGACAAAGCTGTGAGCAGAGTCACTAGAATTCAAAATAGCCAAATTTTGGCTATTATCAATATGTCAGTACTTTTATGCACAAATTATAAAGCAAGATACAGTTCAAAGATACATCTTACCAGCTACCAACAGATAAATACAATGATACTTATAATGCACCAATGTCACCTTATGAGATGTTGCTGCTTAGTGCTGTCAAAAATAATGATTTTTCATATTGATACTACATATAAATGAAATCGAATTAGTAAAATATGCTGACATATTAGTAAGTCGTGGTGAAGGATCTAAGGATTCTCAATAGCAACCTGTGTATTCAAAAGTAACGTGTGTGTGTTACTTTAAGAGAGCAACCATACGTCTGTGTTTTTATTTTCCTTGTTTTTTATGATTTAATTTTATTATCATTAGTCATTTATGTAGTTGCAAATTGATTTACATAATTTACCATTTAATCATTGATTCATATTTATTATTATTATTATTATTAATAATTTATGCCATTTGGTAACACACTTAATAATAACTTTCATTATTAAATCCTTAACAAACATTAATTCTTAACAGATCATTAGTTAATATATATTCACATAGCTAGAAATATGACAATGCGTTTGTTGATGTTTTAGTAATTAACTTATTAAACACTCCATACTGATTAAGAAATATTATTTAATGTAAAGTAAAATGCTCACAAATGTCAAACTTTCAATTGATATGATCATACACTTCTTGAAAATCTACAAATGTCATTAAACTTCAGGTCATATATAATCTAATGCACCTTTTTACATTTAGAAATTGTACAAATACTTGTAATGTAAAATGTACTTATAGTTTGGTATCTACAGTATAAGTGATGTGGCAACACTAAGCAGCAACATTCTCATAAGATGACATTGGTGCATTATAAGTATCATGGTATTTATCTGTTGGTGTTCAACAATTGAACAATATAAGAATGACTGCTCGTAGTTTATATTAGGTGTCTTTAACTATGTACTTACATCGAAATAATAAAAATAATAATAGTTAGGTACAATGTACTTATTGTCTATTGTCGTCTACTGCAAAACACTTTTGCTGCTATTGAGGTGTGAGACGGGTAAGGTTAGGGACAGGTTTGGAGGTTTAAGGGTGGGTTTAGGGGTCAACAGTGTACAGAGATCATTTGGATTACAATAAGGGAACACTGTTCAAACTGTTTATATTACAACTTTTTGGAACTCAAGAACTGTTGAGCAATTTGTGATGTTTGTTAATTACCTATTAATGAAAGTTATTATAAAGTGTTACCTTGTGTGGTTTGAAGGGATGTTTGTTTTCATGAGTAGGAGATAAGAGAATGTCTCCATTTCAATGTTTTTAACATCACAGGACAATGTTGTGAAGCAGTAATTTTCCATTGCTTTTGCTGTGACACTTGATGGATTTCAACTGGTCAGATGAAGTCTGAGCATTGAGCACTGAAACATCCAGACAAAGTCTGAGCATTGAGAAACATTTGCAACTAAGATTATTCAATAAACTCTTTTCTTTTTATTATTATCACTTTGTCTCCTGCTTCTGCTCTTCCCAGGCTTTCTCAGTCAAACTCTTAGGCTGATAGAAGACTCATATCTTCAGGCAGGGATTTTTATCTAATATATTTGATATTTCTGACGTGGAGATCCATCCGATCTAACATCATTTTGGCAATGAATTGTTAATTCTTGGTCACAATATACATATTTTTTTCCCACGTCATGTGCGGAGCTCAGTAGATTCCAATACATTTTTTTGAAGAATTTAAAGAGTATGCCTAGTAATGAATATTAATTGTATTATTAGAGTTGATCTCCCAGTCCTTCTCACAACCTGCTTCATTCAGCACCACTCTCAATCCACAAAAGAGATAAAGAACTCACTTTGAGGTAACTTCCTGAATAATTGGCTTGCTCTTGGTACGAATGCTTTGTTCTGCTACAGAGCCCATGAACTTCCTGTTCTTCAAAATCTTAATATCTTAAAAAAACAAAAACAAAGATAGGATCAGTGGACATGGCATGGAAAAGGCATGTTCTGAAGTAGAAACATGCAGAGAACAGAATATCAGATGTTCTTTATTTAAGATGACCTCTGCTTAACTCAAGGTTGTATTTGTTTTCCAGTCCCTCCAAAGAAACTGCAATAAGAAACTGCTGGAATAGGGTATCTTTCTGTTGGGTACAAGCATACAGTGATGACAAAAGTGCTGGCTCTGAGTCTGACACACACACACACACCTACTCATCACAGAAAACTTTGTGCATTTTTATATTTTCAAAAAACATCACTTAGTATAATTTATAAACTGTTTTTATCATGGTGACCAAAAAATGTTCTGACAAGGATTTCAGATATTGCCATCTTTGTGCCATCACTACATTATGGTAGTGTTTACCAGGACACTACCATAATGTAGTGATGGCACAAAGATGGCAATATGTGAAATGTAGTGTTTACCAGGACAATGTGCACGAGACCCGTAGCACTTGTTCATTCAATGTCAAAGCACTCATCGCCCCACTACAATAAAACTTTCATCGCATACACATGCATACAGTTGTAATTGAAATTATTCAACCGCCATTGCAAATCAGGTTTATTGGCAAAATCTACAGACTTTAAGTCTCAAAATTATTCAACCTCCTGAATAGAATCAGCACAAATCTGCATAACTGGTGTTGTCTCAAGCACACCTGACGCAACTAATCAAGGGCTTCATAAGTTGCACCAGGTGTGCTTGAGCTAGAACACATGTAATATCTGAACTGGCTAGGTTTGTCACATTTGACTGCTTGTTTGAAGTCAAAAGAATGGTCCAAAAAGATATCATCGCCCTTCACAAACAAGGAACAGGACACAAAAATATAGCGACCTTACAGCAGGACAATGATCCCAAGCATACCTCAAATTCCACCAAGGCTTGGTTGCAGAAGAAGTCCTGGAAGATTCTACAGTGGCCATCATCACAGTCACCTGACTTGAACCCCATAGAAAATCTCTGGTGAGATTTGAAGGCGGTGGTTGCAGCACGCAAACCCAAGAATATTACTGAACTGGAGGCCATTGCTCATGAGGAATAGACCAAGATTCCTCAGAAACGCTGCCAGAAGCTGGTGTCTGGTTGTACTTCTCGTTTGCAGCAGAGATGGGGACTCGAGTTTGAGACTCGGACTCGAGTGCGACTTAAGTCGCACACACAGTGACTTCAGACTCGACTTGAGACTCGAGCTGCGGGACTCGTGAACAATGTTTATTTTTAGGAAACGTCTGATGAGCTCTCTGTTATTCCCCTCCCTCTGACCCATTACCTAAAACCTGCCTACATAACACGTACTACGTGCGCGTGGCCACACATGAGAGGACAACAAACAAACATGTCGACTGCACCGGCCGCTGCTGTGACATTCATCGTAAGCTTTGGGTTTAAAAACTTCAAACAAGACGGGCCAAATAAAAGAAGCGCTCAATGCAAAATATGCGGTATCTGCGCGCGTGCACCTCATGGAGGGAGAGAGAGCGCGAGAGGTATGGGTGAACGAGAGAGAGAGAGAGAGAGAGAGAGAGAGAGAGAGAGAGAGAGAGAGAGAGGAACGTGCGAGAGGTAGTGCGGCGCGAATGCGCTACGGCGCTCTGCAATCAAATACGATTTTAAATAGGCTTAGTAAAAATAAAATAAAAAATCGAAAATCAATGTGTGGCGGTCAGCCAGTGTTGATATTGTGGCGGGCCGCCACAAATATATGAACGTATGAGGAACCATGTATTTCACATCATTTGGTTCCAATAGTGTTTTGCATTTAGCTACACTGTGATGTTTTGCACTATGTCAATTTTAGTGCTGTGAGGTAGGCTATAACATTTTCTATATTTGGTCTTATGGCTCCAGCTCCACAGAGCCAGCACAATAGGAGCCAAGGCCTTTCATTACAATTCAGCAACAGACATGAGAGTCCTTTTTCTTCAGAACCTCAATTTTTACAGATGCAGATATTAACTTAAAAGTAAAGCATTCTTGGTGTTTTTGTCATGTTGAAATAGCCTGTTTACACTGATTATATACCTAAATCAAAGCTGATACTGTATGCCAATAGATAAAGGAGTCATTAACATTACATGCTTTGAATTCCTTATATATAGCTATGAAGTGTTCTAAGCAGCCTGGATGGGTCGCTGTACGTGATGCAACACTTATTATAAGCACAAGAGACTTGAGACTTGACTTCGACTCTAGCTCAAAGACTTGAGACTTGACTTGGACTCTAGTTCAGAGACTTGAGACTTGACTTGGACTCTAGTTCAGAGACTTGTGAGCATCTCTGGTTTGCAGCAGGTCATAACAGCAAAAGGGTGTTCTCCTAAGAACTAAAGATGCTTGCCATTAAGGGGTTAAATCATTTTGAGACTGCAGAAGTCACTAAAAGTTGCATTTTGTGTTGAATTTGGGGAAACCACTTGATACATTTGTTGTATTGAGCTATTTCAATTACTTTTGTTTGATTTGTTCATTGCAAACAGCTGAAAGTCTTTCAATATTGCCAATAAACCTGATTTGCAATGGGGGTTGAATAATTTCGATTACAACTGTATACATTCAAGTATAGTTACCAGTTGGTTGATATATGTTGTGTGACTTAAAGGTACAATATGTAAGATTTTTGCAGTAAAATATCCAAAAGCCACTAGGCCAATGTTATATATTTTGTTTAGTTGATTACTTACAATATCCAAAATGTTTCCAACTATTTGTAAATCGTGAGAAAATTGCGATTTTAACCAAGGAAACGGGGCGTGTGAGCAGGGGAGAGGAGTCGCCAGTCAATGGCGCCATATCCGCGTTACCCATAGACAGTAAAAGAAATGGACACAACGACCCCATAGATTTCAACAGAGAAAGTTGAAGCCCATAAAAGCACTCACTTCCTGATAGCCAAGCGCACTGCGCAGGCTCAAACTGAGCTTGACGACGTAGAGGTCACGTGAGCAATGGTTCTGACCTTCTAGTAGCTGTGCCGAGACAAATCTGAATTGAAATCTGAAACAAATCTGTTGTTGAAATATTTTGTCCCGTTGCTTTTATGAACTCTCTATCTATGGGCTTCTCCCTTGACTTTATGCCTCCATGTCCACCCGATTGCCTCATAGACAGTAAACGATTGCCTACGAGCTTCTACTTCTGTCTATACGGTAATTTCTCTACTGTGCGACAGAGCGTCCCGTGGTTATGACACAATCGTTAGCCTATTTTTTCAAAAACGGCTTCTACAGGACCATAACGTAAGATACAAAGTAATGGAGCCTTTTATCCATTGTCCCGTTTCTTAAGAAATAAATAATGGACAAATTGAGTCTTTGGACGCCTCAGATGTAAAGTTATTCGCTGTCAAAGTGACGCCAAAATGAATGGGATTCAATGGGATGCTAACAGCAGGTGATAGCCAGCTACAATGGCGGCCCCCGGAGGCAGCTTCAACTTCCGGCTGATGGATTACCCCCTTGGCATTACCCCCGGTTTCCGCCAGGTTTGACCTCGTACTGCAATAGTAACCATGGCAACAGACGTTGACAACTGGGTTATGCCGGTTATGCCTAGAAGGACGCTTACGCTGTTGTTGTTTTGTTCAAACATTTTGGACCATGGCAAGCAGACCTTGAGACAAAAAGAGGACTAAAACGAAGATCAACATCTTTTGAGATGCCGAGAGCTCCACTTCCGCAACTAACTTTGACTTGACAGAGATGCGAGTGTTGCATGTTACTTTATTACACAGGTGAGCAAATGTACATAAAACTAATCAACGTTGTAGTTCAACATGATGAAAAGTATGATCCGTATGTTATTCTCCAATGTTAATCTAGCTTAGTCTCATACAGCAAACAAACAACCTAACTAACAACATTCCACCCACAAATGCCGTTTAGTGTGATAGTGTAACGTTAGAGCAAGTGAAACAGCGCTGCGTTACCTCAAGTTTAATTCCTCTAATAAACTGACCTGTGTGAGTATTAATTCAGCACTTGCGTGTAGTTCGGTAGCATGAAATGTCCTTATTCCTTTATATCCGCGGGACTCGCGTTGCGTGTGGCGCTGGTATACGTCTAGCAATCGCACCCTGCTTCACACCACAGTCATGTTAAAAACATCAATGAATTCACTCATCCATAAAAAGATCCATCAGCTTGACGACAAGATCCATAATTCCGCTTAATGCGGAATATACGTCATTAATATACGCCTTTGTAAGAGGTTAGCGACCCCTGGTGGCGAAAAATCCTGCATATTGTACATTTAAGATGCGGAGGAGACAGAGATTAAACGTGATTGTTGGTATTTATAGCGCTCTGTCACTCCTCTGTATATAAATAAAACACCATCTTTTGCACCATAGTTCATTTGTGAGTTAGGCCATCATTTTTATTTTCCATCTTGGAACATAAAGGCCCATTCACATCAAGAACAATAACTATAAAGATAACTATAACGAATTAGCGTCCACACCAGCGGATAATATCATTCTGTTTATTCTAAGCGAGTGCTTGTCTGTCACTTTAATGCTCGAGCTCATTACAGCAGGATGGATTCTGATTGGCTGTCTATGTTTTTATCGTTCATCAGCTGGATAAAATCGTTCTGAAAGGGATTCCAATTATATTGTTTCTCAGTGCCGTTATCGTTATACAGTAGCTGTGGTGTGAACTCTGATATTCTTTAATATTGAGAATGATTTTTAGAACTATAGCTTTCTCGTTATATTTATAGTTATCGTCTTTGGTGTGAATGGGCCTTAGCACGTCCAGTGAGTGGGCTGGCAAAACCCACTTCCCTTCACAATAAATGCAGTTGCATATTCCTGAAGTACTTTCAATGTGTACATTCACATACAAGACACATACCTGACATTTCTGGAAGAACTCATCATTGATCACGACATCATACACAGTACAGCCTTGTGAACCTGGCAAACATAAAAATATTCTGAATTCCAATCAAATGCTTTATCATAAAAGGAAGGAAGGGAAGGGTTATCACAAATAAGAGTGGTTGTTTTGCCATTCACAGTTAATGATGCTTTATTTCCTTCCTTTTTGGTGATTTATGTCAATCAGATCAGACGAGACAACAAATGACCAGGGAAAACAATAATTAAAGGAGAATGGTAAATTTGAAAATGTGAATGTGTCTCTTACTGTTGTCCACTTCCGTGTGTGGCTCGCCGAGACTCATGGGCACTCTGTAACTCGTCGGGTCCTCTGACTCCAGTAGTTTCACGAGTGCTTCCTGGGACAGAGGAGGAGGGGGCGGTACCGCCTGTGTCTGACAGATATTCAGAAAGACCTTCTGTTTTTCTGACACTGAGGAGGTCTTCACGCAGATGCCTGGCATAGAGAGAAAATTCTGATGAGTTTGGATGGGTTAATGATATAATAGTCCTGAGAAGATGTTTTGAAATATCAGACTAACCTGGCTGTGGACGGATGACTTTGGAAGGGGGACTGTCGTTTTGCATTTTCCCCATGCTCTGTGATGTTGGAAAATAACATTTTTGTCTTAGATTAGTTCCCCAATTTAGTTACCTTTATCCAAAGGGACTTACATTGCATTCAAGCTGTATATTTTATCATATATTTACTGTATATTCCTGGGAACCAAACCTATTCTCTGATTTTGTTAGCAGCAGTGCATGAGCTGTAGCTCAATATGTTAGTAACCTTTCTATTTTATGATGCATTTATAAGGGGGTAATGATAAAAATAAAACAAATACTCAATAATAACTGAAGGTAAAGCAATGGAATTTACAAACATAGATTTAAAGGGGTGGTATAATGCCCTTTTCACAAGATGTAAAATAAATCTCTGATGTCCCCAGAGTGTGTACGTGAAGTTTTAGCTCAAAATACCCCACAGATATTTTTTATATAGAATGTTAAAGTTGTCACTTTTTGAGGGTGAGCAAAAACCCACCGTTTTTGTGTCTGGCTCTTTAAATGCAAATGAGGGGGCGGGGCTTCAAGAGCTTGTGTGTTATCAGCTCCTATTACCTCACACATGCACTGAAAATTTCAAAAACTTTTAGCCTTTTATGTTCAAACCGGAGTCAGAAAGATGGAGAGACTCAAGAAGAAATGACAACATTTCTGAATGGTTAGTTGATGAGTTTATGTAGCTTATGTGTAGTTATCTTCTAGTCATTGATTAGCATATTCTGTCATGATAATCTATAAATCATGTACCCGGGGGCGGGGTTTATGTAAATGATAGGGTTCCTGATGTCACTAACCCGGGATGAATGTCGTGCAGTTCATACCAGCCGTTTGTTGTAGTCCTTAAAAAACGATTTCTTTAAAAGCAAATATTTTCCTTTGCTTTGAACTTTGAAACTTGTTTATGCTCAAACAGCAACATTACACTCTAACTACAGTTAGAAAACTGAAATCATAATCAACCACTCCTTTAAATAAAAAAAAAGCAGGTGTGCCTATAGTACAAACAACAATTCCACACATATATTGTCTGGATGCTAATGCGAAAGTAAAATATTCAAATAGATTCTGATAAAAATGGTTAATCAGACAAATGAAAGTGTACAACCTTTCTTTTTGACTTAAAGGGATAGTTAACCCAAAAATTAAACATTGACTTTTTTACAATCTGGAACTTTATAATGCTATATATTGTGTTTTATTACCTTTTCAGTAAATCACAAAAACCACGTCAATGCTGCTGCAAGGGTGTTTCTACTTATTACGTCCAAGGACGTATTCCAATTTTGTTTGTGTTATTTATATAAGGAGTGTTATTGAAGTGTGTATTTCTCTCTCTTTCTCTTTTCCTGTGTATGTACCGTCTTCCCGCGATCGCCTCAACTCACAGAAGTTACGTTACGGGTTTTTTTTTACGTGCTCGACGTGCAGATTCTAAATATTTTAAATTATTTTATATTTTATTATGTTTTAATGGTATATGAAATATTACCATTAGTTATTTTCTCATTTTATGGCATCATCATAAATAAAAACTAAAAAAAACTAAATGAAAGATTACAATTCAGGCTATTTTTAGAACGTGCTTGGCGGGCGACTCAGAGACTCCATGCGGGCTACCAGGTGCCCGCGGGCACCATGTTGGAGACCACTGGGTTAATGGCTACCACCAGTGTAAATTCATCAATCTGAGCGCTGTCCCTGCACTGATTGGTGCGTGTCCTGAGAACTCCAATATAAAGCTGCAGAGAGAGCGCTGAGGAAGCAGAGAGACAAATGCGCCGTTTGAGGTCATTCCGTCCTCCAGCCCCAGACGAGTTGGCGCTCGTTGCTCGTGTCAAAAGTTCGGTTGAGCTGATGACATAAATGATAAGTTAGTTGTGGGTTACATAGGGTGGAGGATACCTATAACCTTTCTCCTGTTTAATGGATAGTTAGGGAGTGAGGGAAGGTGTATGTTGTTTTGTTTTCTTTATTTTATGTATAGGTAAGTTCATGTTAATTTCCCCTTTAGTTAAAGGTATTTTAGTCTTTTGTTTGGGTCCTACTCAAACAAAATATTGTACATTTAAGATGCAGAGGAGACAGAGATTAAACGTGATTGTTGGTATTTATAGCGCTCTGTCACTCCTCTGTATATAAATAAAACACCATCTTTTGCACCATAGTTCATTTGTGAGTTGGGCCATCATTTTTATTTTCCATCTTGGAACATAAAGGCCCATTCACACCAAGAACAATAACTATAAAGATAATAGAGTTATCTCCTCCTTCTTTCTTTTTTTAAACCCTATGTTTGGTTGTTTGTGACTCTGGAGCTGGAGAGTTGAAGATCCTTAAGGTCTCTCCACACATTTATTGTTCGTCGTTCCCTATTTATCCCTAGACTGAAGGGGAAGACGTAACACTGATACAATGGCAGATGGATTGATGGCAAATCGTGACATCTATCTGACATCTAGCTATCTCTCTTCTCTATATTTTTCCCTCTTTTGGAAAGACATGGAAACTCAGTCACAGATTTTTTTCTTTTGCTTTTGGAGCAAATGGAAATACAAAAGTTATATTTGCTGTTGTCCCCCATTCACCGCTACAGAAGTTTAATCAACTATGACGACTTCTGCGTCTGAGAAACCAGGAAATGAGAAAAGGCTTCTTTTAGGCATAAAGTTGGGGACTAACACAGTCAGACAGAATTGTGACTTCTGTCAGTCATAACATCTCCTTTTGTGTTGTGTTTTGCAGAAGAAAGTCAGTAATACATGTAAATGATTACATCATTAGTCATTTTCGAGTGAACTATGTATAACGTTACTAATGAAACGCATTGGTAATCGTGCTCGTTTACTGTGACTTTCCATATTCCACTAAGTGAAATAATGTTTATAATTTGGGACCTGCTTCGAAACACCGCAGAGTACTTATGTAACTTTGTTGAGCTTAGTTGTGTCAACGCGGTTAACTTACCTGAAGCAAAAGTTGTTGATACAGCTCTTCTTGCTGTTCCTGCTCCAGTTCAACACCCAGGAGAGACGCGTCCGTTTCCATGACTACACACATGGACGTAAAGGACAAATTAGCAGCAGTACATAAAACACAAATGTTAAGAATGTAATCGGAACGGTTATCAAACCAAGGTGTAACGGCGAGTGAGTTATTGCAGCAGTGCTAAACTGCTAACTTAAGAAGAAAAACTAAAAAGCTCGCATTACCCACGCGCGCTTACGGTTGGAGAACACGCAGATATAAAAACATACAGCAAGCATGTTTACAGCATGATACTCACTGAGCGACTCAGACATACACCAAGAAGGAACGTTATATTCATATCAGTGAGTTTAGCACATAACGTAGGGGTTAGCTGCATGCAGCATGACGATAAAAGATGTGTCAAAATAAAAGTACCTACGGCTTTACTCCTTAAAGGTATAGTTCACCCCAAAAAATGAAAATTCTGTCATAATTTACTCACCCTCATGTTGTTCAAAATCTGGGGGAAAAAACACATATATTTTAAAAAGAAAGTTGGTAACCAGTACCAGACAGTTGACGGCACCCATGACTTCCATTGTAGGGAAAAAATTATATGGAAGTAATTAAGTAAATGGCTACCATCAACTGTCTGATTACAAAATTCTACAAAATATCTTATTTAAAAGTTAACTATCCCTTTAAAAGCGAAAGAAAATGGCATAAGGCTGTGTTTAATTAATTAAGGCATGATTTTATTAAATAAAAACAAATAATACAAAACAAACAAAAACTGTTGAACACTATTTTTACTGAAAAATTTGTTTTTTGTTTTGTTTTTTAATGGACAAAGCATAATTTCAATATGGTCAGTTCTTTCTTTCTTTGTGAACCCACTAGCGATTTTACATGAGAATATTGAGTTAAAACATTTATAATATGGTAGCAAACAAACACATAACTCCATCTTGGTAATGAAGACAAAGAAAATGAAAACGTCATTCAAATTTTTAATGAGAACTTTTTAGTGAAATTAAATGAGGTTCAAGATACACATCATATTTCTTGTTTTATTGTGTGCATTTTGCAGCAAACAATTGCCAGAGACACTTACATACACAGAAGCATCAGTAAAAGATCAATAAAATACAATTAAACATTCTGAGATACCCAGAACAAATGCTGCCTGCATGTACCCTCTTACACACAAATATACCAAAATATAAACATATATTGCATAAAATAAACAATAAAAAAAACAACTGCTGAAAAAGACAGGATATATTAGATTTATTGTAGCAGTATCTTAGCTGTAAATACTTTTCCTGGCCCTTGTTCCTTCCTAAAGAAACTCTCTGGCACAACCATTCAAGGCCCGAGCACTGAAGGGTAAAGATTTAAAAAAAAAAAAAAAATCCATATCATAACTGACAGGATCATCAGTGCACACCGAGTCATTTACATTTAATCATTTAACAGACACAGTTATTTCCAAAGCGACTTACAAATGGCAACTTCAAAAACCATGAGTAGAGGTGCTTGACAGATGAAGGATAACAGTTATGGGGGTAAATTCAAGACAATCACATTTAGAAATGGAAACACACAGGTTGTGTGGACATGTTTGAGAATATAAAGCTGTACTTGTTGGGATGATTATGTCAGTCACAAATTCAAAGACAGCACTGTGCCATGCCCATGCCAATGTGGTAGCAATAACATATGACTATAGAAACTGGCTGGAAAAAAACAGTTCCAGACAGTCAACTGGAACAAGGCAGGTGAATAGCATGGATTAACTGTTTTCAAACACTGTTGACAGAAAAACAGATTAGATATATGCATAACCTCTATTGTTAAAAAAAAATAGAGGAGAGCAGCTTAAAAAAAGCCCATCTTACTGAAGCGGTAAAATGTCCATTTACTGGAGGGTAGAAGAGAGCAAAAGAAGAAATATGTGATTAATCAAACATTCTTCTCTATAATTTGATGTGTACATGGCTGAACAATGTCCAGGTTGTAAAAACTTGATATGTATCCTGCACATTGTAACCCTTTTCTAAAAGCTACAAAGTTGGTGTTACAGTACCTAAATCAGATAGATTCTCTCCTGCTGTCTGTAAAAAGAGGAAAAAAATGCTTTATTACCTTAGAAATTGAATTGGTCACTACTAAAGGCATTATGCTACTCATCACTGAAAAATCTGCTCTCATAAGAGACAAATTTACTGGCTTCATTAATGGAAGTTCCTGGTAAGGTGGTGGACAAATCTACAAAATATTACATTCATTCTAAAGGAAAAAAAGTTAAAAGTTAAAATAATACTAAAAAAGATTGCCATGTAAGCAAATAAATGATTTCCAGTTTATTTAAATTTTCAAATTTGATCAAATGTTTACCCTATTTTTGCCTGAACAGGTAGCAATAAATGCTCAGTGTGCAATGTATAAATACTTTGTATGTACTTCATTTGAAATGATTTATGGCTCCTTTTGTATGTAGCAGGGCCGTAACCCCCATAGATACTGAGAGGGATAAGTCCTCTTAATAATCAGATATGGCCAAATTGTCCCCCCATTATCTGACATTCCTGATGCTGCTCTGGGGTTCTTCATTACACATCATTTTGTTTGTTGTTAAGATGACAAAAAGTTTTTAAAAAATTGGGGGGTGGTCAATGTCAAAATGGTTGAGACAAATCAAAGAATGCAGGCTTTACATTTCACAACAGCCAAGCATGAATTCCAGCACAACGCTTCTGTTTTAATGGTCAAAAAGTGCGAGGTAAGATATAAACAGCTAAACCCCATAAACCTTAAAGGAACACTCCGACTTTTTGGGACTTTAGCCTATTCACCTTATCCCCCAGAGTTAGAAAAGTCCATACATACCTTTTTCATCTCCGTGCGTGCTATAAGTCTGTTTGACGCACCCACCGCTAGCCTAGCTTAGCACAAAGACTGGATGTAAATGGTTGCAGCTAGCATACTAATCCAAATAAGTGACAAAATAACGCAAACATTTTTCTATTTACATGTTGTGATTTGTATAGTCACATAGTGTACAAAAAACAAAGTCACATGAGACACAGACATATTTTAACCGTATAAATACTGGGAACTATATTCTCTGAAGGCGACTATATTCTCTGAAGGCGAAGCACTGCTACTTGGGCGGAGTGATAACCGCAGCACCTGAGACGCGCCGTGGTGAGGAGCAGAGAGCGCGTCTCAGGTGCTGCGGTTATCACTCCGCCCAAGTAGCAGTGCTTCGCCTTCAGAGAATATAGTTCCCAGTATTTATACGGTTAAAATATGTCTGTGTCTCATGTGACTTCGTTTTTTGTACACTCTGTGACTATACAAATCACAACATGTAAATAGGAAAATGTTTGCGCTATTTTGTCACTTATTTGGATTAGTATGCTAGCTGCAACCATTTGCATCCAGTCTTTGTGCTAAGCTAGGCTAGCGGTGGGTGCGTCAGGTAGAGTTACAGCACGCACGGAGATGGAAAAGGTATGTATGGACTTATCTAACTCTGGGGGATAAGGTGAATAGGCTAAAGTTTCAAAAAGTCGGAGTGTTCCTTTAAGAATGTAATCTGAACAGTTATCTAACCAAGGTGTTACGGAGAGTGAGATATTACAGCAGTGCTAAACTGCAAACTTATGAAAAAAAACTAAAAGCTTGTGTTACCCACACGTGCTTACGGTCACCGTGATTTTGCCAAGTAAGACATGGTCCTGTCTTACTTGGCAAACATGGATCAACATTCCTGTCCCAAAATGTAGTTCTTACCCAATCCCTACCCCTAAACCTAACCCTACCCATAACTTTTCCCTAAAATCAGAGGGTAATGAAAGGTGAATAATACTGATGTTTAAGTACTTTACTCTGGTTCTAAGCCTAAACTTGACATAAACTGTAAACGTGTCCCTCAAATCTGATTGGTTGATTGGAAAGTTGATCCAGGATCAACAAAGATGTTGATCCAGTAACATGTGGTACTTGGTGAAATCACATTCACCGCGCGCTTACGGTTGGAGAACACGCAGATATATTAACATACAGCATGTTTACAGCATGATATACTCACTGAGCGACTCATGTTGTTCTGAATCTGTATGAGTTTCTTTGTCCTGCTGAACACAAAAGAGGATGTTTTGAAGAATGTTGGTAACCAGACAGTTGACGGCACCCATTGACTTATACAGTAGGAAAAAAAATACAATGGAAGCTACCATCAACTGTCTGGTTACCAAAATTCTTCAAAATATCTTATTTAAAAGTGATTATCCCTTTAAAAGAAGAAGAAAATGACACAGTACTCAAGTTAATGAGTACTGTGTGCTATGCTAAATTAATTAAGTTTAATATATAAACAGCTAAACCCCCCTAAACCTGGGTGGTTACAGCATTTTGGTTTAGAGATGCCGAGCAAGTAAGAGCCTCACCTGCTTAGCTGTAGGCTTTTTTTTCTGTAAATAAAAAAAAAGGTTTTTATATTAGACAAAAGTAGCATATCTGAGGTTAAAAAGGCTTACCCAAAATGACCTACTTTCATTTTATACAAACCCACAAGCCACATTAATGCTTAGACCATTTTACCTGGAAAGGGTTTAACACCAACAGGAATAGACCGATATTCAGTAGTAGAGAGAAAACAAGGACTCCAGAACATGTGTTAATGGTACCTTGCAAAAAATGAAATATTTTGGTTTACAAAGAGATTTGCAGGGAGAGAGAGAAGAATGGCAAGCAAAAAATAATTGGTCAGAAAAACCCACAGCTCTCACACTTACTCTGAGCATCTTTTAATGCTTTATCTGTAATAAAAGGGGAAACCATACAAAAGCATGAGATATAGAAGCCATCGTCAACTTAAAAGATGATACAGTGATATGAGAATTCATGATAAATTATAAAATGTGTGGAATTGTTGGAGATTATCTAATATGGTTAATAGGGGGAAAAAATCGATATTAGTTTTTATTGAACAAATATTTTAGAAATAATTGCAATGTACAAAATTATTAGTGATTAGTAAATGGCTATATTCGTGAGATTAGTAATAAGTGACAATGCACAAATTGTGGAAATGTTATTAGTGCACCTGCTATATCTATCAGCCAGTCATCAGCAAGTCAATGAGTACGAGTTTGTATACATAATGTTGACTTTGACCATGGCATGACAGATTGTACTAGTGTTTCGAAACCCGATGATTTACACACTCTCTCATACATGCACAATATGACGGATAGCCTGCTCCAGACCGCACTGGATTACACTCCTTCTACACTCTTATAAAAAGGTTTTATGGGGTTCTATATAGAATCCTAATCCTTGACTCAATGTTAAAGAACCTTAATGCAAAAAAGGTTCTATATAAGAAGAAATGTCTTAAATGATTACATAATACTTTCAGGAGTGTAATCCAATGCGGTCTGGAGCAGGCTATCTGTCATATTGTGCATGTATGAGAGAGTGTGTAAATGTCTGTGAAACCGGGCATTGATGTCTTCAATACTGAATTTGCTTACTTTCAGGAGCAGTGATGTTTGGGCTGACCGTTGTTAAAGATGGTGAGCCTATGTATTAGAAAACGTGGTATGATGTCAATTCAGATGACAGTCAAAGCATCTGTGCTGTAATCTGTTTTGAGTATTTGAATACAATACTGCTTTGCTTACTTTTATGAGCTGTGGTGATTGAATCGACCGTTGTAAAAAATGTTGTGTCTTATGTGATTTAGTAGAAAGCAGAGTATATTACAGTTAGATTCAACAGAACAATATAATACCAGGCATGTGCTCAGAAAGTGGATATATGTACAAACATTTTTTTTACAAAATACAGTATGTATTTTAAAAAAAGAGCCAAAAGCATGTAAATTATAACAGTTTGTGTTATTGCAACAACAACAAAAAACAGTTATCCTTTGAATATGAAGTTTTACCCAAGCATTATCTTCAGGTTCAAATGTGGTTCAACAAGTAAAAAAAACAGAGATGCTTATCAAAAAGCAGACAGAAAAAGAGATACTTTGTGGCTAGTTGTCACCATATGAATAATTGTGTTTGTTTAGTAGTGGTTGTTTAGTTCATGTAGTTTAAAAAAGTTAAATCTAAAATAAAACTTTGATTTAAATATTTATATTCATATCCATAAATATTCATATTATACATGTACATGAATGATCTGTTAAAATTTTAATACTTGTGAATGAGTTAAAATATCTGTGTTTGCATATGTGAAAATAAACTAAAAGCTTACTTTCAACAGCAGTGATGCTTGGGCTGATCGTTGTTTTGCCTATGTGATTAAAAATGTAGCATATTACACAGTTTCAACATATAGCAATGATTTCTGTGCTACAGCACACAGAGATGAATGGATAATACTGTGTGCTCAGAGGGCTATAGAAATCAGTTTCATGGAAATAATTCAAATTTAACAGTAAGAGTTACTAGAAACATACAGACCAAATTTCATGACCCAACATCAAAGTTACAGTTTGTGTATATGTATGAAAAACAACCAGTTATCGTTTGAATACAAAGTTTTTTTAGCACCGTTTTCAGCTTCATATCTGGTTCAGCAAGAACGATAACAATTAAGTTTAGGGTCCAATTCTCACTATTAAATGGTTGCTTATCAGCAAGCAAATTTCTAGGATATTGGCTATTTATTAATACTTATAAATTACATATTAATGCCTTATTCTGCATGACCATATTCTACATCCCTTAATCCTCCTAATACCTAAACTTAAAGGGTTATTTCACCGTAAGACCTTCGTTCATCTTCGGAACACAAATGAAGATATTTTTGATTAAATCTGAGAGCTGGATCACTGCTACATAGGCTGCCTAAGGGACTGACACTTGACGGCCCAGAAAGTCATTAAAGAAAATGTTTAAATGTTTCATGTGCCTACAGTGGCTCCACTATAAGTTTATCAAGCGACGAGAATACTTTTTGTGCGGAAAAAAAACTAAAATAACGACTTTATTCGACTATTCCATTGCTTCCTTGTGGGCCTGAGACGAGAGTTCAAGAGATTTCCAGGACGCATGCGCGAGAACTGACCTTCTTCTTCTACTACTATGTACAGCACGCATCTTCCTCTGCTTGAAAGACGCGCGCTGTGTAGTAGAAGAAGAGTGTCACTTCTCGCGCATGCCTCCTGGAAATCTCTTGAACTCTCGTCTCAGGCCCACAAGGAAGCAATGGAATAGTCGAATAAAGTCGTTATTTTAGGTTTTTTTCCGCACAAAAAGTATTCTCGTCGCTTGATAAACTTATAGTGGAGCCACTGTAGGCACATGAAACATTTAAACATTTTCTTTAATGACTTTCTGGGCCGTCAAGTGTCAGTCCCTTAGGCAGCCTATGTAGCAGTGATCCAGCTCTCAGATTTAATCAAAAATATCTTCATTTGTGTTCCGAAGATGAACGAAGGTCTTACGGGGTTGGTACAGCATGGGGGTGAGTAATTAATGACATAATTTTCATTTTTGGGTGAACTAACCCTTTAACAACTACCTTACTAACTATTAATACATAGTAATTAGGAGTTTATTGTGGCAAAAGTCGTAGTTAATAGTTGGTTATTAGTGAGAATAGGACCCTAAACTAAAGGGTGACCAAAACAACAACTCCTTTTTAGAAAGAGTAAAAAAAAAAAGATACATTGTGGATACAAGGGAGACAAAGTCAAATAACTTACTTTTTGATGGACATTTCAGATCTAAGTAGAAAAGTGAAAGAATGTGAGCAAAATCTGCATTTTTCATTCATAACAACATATTTACCACTCCATGCATTTTTGTTTGTATATTAAATATTCTGGCTTATTAAATGTTTTCAGCTACTAATAGATGGAAGTCTTGCCAATGAGATTTATGGTGGCCATTGATCACACTATGAATGAATAAAGGTTGGGAAAAAAGGGAAAGAAACAGGGTATGATGAAAGGTGAAATGTCCATACCTGATATTGATCCATCGCAAGATCTTCTATACATATCACCAAATACGGTTGCATTAACCCAGCTTACTGTATAAGAATCTGTGCAATTGAGATCCGCACAAATCATTTCAAAATTGCTTTCTTGAAAAAATTTCTAGAAAAGGAAAATCATGCCATCAGAAATGATTCTATTTGATATTCAAAACAGAATGACAGAATTTGATAGAATAAGAAGTATACTCACTAGCATTATTTCAAAAATTGTTAGTATCTTGAATTTACGTTTATCCTTATTCTTATTTTTAGTCCAGGATGAACATAGAGTGTTTATTACTGAAAGAAGCTCATTCTCCTGAAAAAACAGTCACACAGGACACACTGATTAAACAGGAAAATATCATAACCATAACATTTTTACCATAATATTTACCAAACTCAATTATTTAAACTAAAATCCATACCAGTATAGACTGACTGATAATTGCAGTTTTGTGGCTGAAGTTAATAAATTGTTTTATATAATAGTTCTGTCTTTTTCTGTACAAATACATGTGGGACAACATCATCGCAAGTGGCTAATGCTGTTTATTATACACAACTTCTAATAAAAGTAAATAAAAGTAATCTTATGTTGTTTCCTCTTACCTTCGTTTCAGATGGGAATATCTTAATCTCAAATATGTGGTCTTCCAACAACTCATCATACTATGAGGATTCAAAGAAGATACAGTACATGTATACATAATGTACATATTTAAGGAATCATACAGTCAGTATATATAGTAAATCATTAAATAAACATCTGAAAGGGTGATTAGGATATCATCTTGTATCTTAAAGTGGTTTTTTTTTTTTTTACAATGATTGTAGATTATCCTGATTATTGCATGGCTAGATTTTGTGAAAATAAAGACACCACACTAGTACAATAGACATGAATCGAGCACATGGTTGTCAGGTACAATAGTTTACACTTTAGTGGTTATTACACAACAATATTTGACCATGTACTCTATCGTCGTGTATGAATTCACTAAGCTTATTTAGTCATCCAGCAGGATATTTCTGTACAGTATATACAGTGACCTCAACAAGTATTTGGATAACACTTGTAGTAGAAATGTCATTACATTAAACTCAAAATATCAAACCAAGTGGCATCTGCAAACAAATGATGCTAGAGCCTTTCTAAGAACTAATTTCACTAGTATGAACCACTGTTTCAATCATTTTTAACCTACAGTGGCCTAATATATTTTTTAACCTGGCCACTTTTAGACTGAATTGAATACTGTGTGGAGAAGAAAATATCAAAACCGATGAAGGAAGGACTCACCAGATGTGTCTTCAAATCTTGAGGCATGCATTCACATTGGGCATGATGAATATACGTGATGAATGAAAATGCCTGTGAGGGAAAGAGAAGCAATCAAGTTCCTTCTCTGGACAGCTACTGTATAATTTGAAATAATTTGTCTCATAAGTCTGTAAAACACTGTGACTAGGCTTCTTGTAATACAATGTCCAAAAAATGTAAACAACACTACATCTCACTAAAAGGCTTAAACAATTCATTCCAAGGACCTCCACTATTAGCGAAGACTTAGATTATAACTCACAGTGATGAATATCCAGACTTTCCCAATCATTACGGTGCTTTGTTAACCATCAGAGTTCAGCTCCATATAACACAATGCTTAGCCTTGCTGATGCATAACATGGGGAACATGGAAGAGAGTCAGAGCGAGAGAAAGTATTTAAGAAATTACAACACCAACGAGGGGCAAAAAAAGAGATGATATCAATTTAAAATTGACGATTAGCTCATTCTATAATGGACTCAGTTTATTGATTCATCTAGACAAATGCACTGTCTCTTTTATCTTTGTGACTAATGGTTCCACACAGAGAAAAACAAAACATCTAGTGGCCTCTAGAGTAACTTTAATGGATTTTCACTTAAAGGACACAGAGCATGTATAACAGCAGCAATGACCAGTTATAAATCCTGTCAAAGTTGTAATAAATCCGGTTGAAGTTGCCAACCAAGTATACATAATTTAAGCATTAATATCAGTAAGGACAAATGCATGCATGTAATTACACAAAATCGATGTTCCTCAACTCCAGTCCTCGGGACCCACCTCCAAGAATGTTTCAGACGTCTCCCTATTCAACACACGATAAGTTAATTTAGGTGTTTTAATTAGTGAGACATTTAAAACATTCTGTTAGGTGTGTCGCCATGGACTGGATTTGAGAAACACAGAATTACGCCACATTAATAGACGTAAAGTAACCAGATGGACTAAAATATCAATGAAAGTGCAATGAAGCACTGGGCCCTTTCACTACAGCACAGATTAGTGTCATATTGATCCATAACAGGGGTTTTAACATTTAGGCCGGGTTGCACAGATTAATTAGATTGAATTAGGCCTTTGTTCAATTAGGAAATTTAAGTAGCTTTTATAAACATGCCTTAGAAAAAGAAAAATAAACATTACTGGTGTTGTGCATTTTGAGATAAAACAATGACCTTGTCTGTGAAACTGACATTTTTATGGCACTGGCACATGCTGTTGAACTTGGAAGTTGTGGCATATCCGATGACATATTGCAATTGGCATGTGCCACGGGAAGTTACCGCTGGTCTGTGAAGCATTTCCAGTGGCACATACCGCTTAATGTTGTGGTGCAATAGGGATGAAAAGTTTGATACTGAAAAGAAAACCGTTTTCATAATTGCTTACTCATTTGTTTATTCATTCACTAAGCCTTATATAATGCATGGTAGTTGAGTGCACAATATGAACAAGAGAATTGGAGCTGTCACAGAAAAAACGTTGTCACGTGTGGAAAAACACATTAAGAACTGTACAGTAATCACACCTATGCAACTATAGTATATGTATATACACTTAAATAGACACTTGTAGCTGTTTGCTAAAGTTGTTTTAAAGTCAGCATGAAACGGAAGTTGCGAATGTATCTTCTTCCCTATTGTGACATATATATTCAATGAAACACTTCCTTGCACAAGAAAAAATTTAGACTTAATTTTGTCATGGGGAATTGATTGGATGTTTGTGGTTTTCTATTGCTGTGATGTCATGTGAGCAACAGGTTGTCCCTCCTTCACGCCAGTCAGCAAGTCATCAGAGATGAGAAGAGATGTCTTTGCAAGAAGGAGTGGAAGTTATTTTAAATTAAAGGTTACAAGCTCTCATGAAATGAAAAAATAATAATAATGATGTGCACTGATAAATCATTTTTAATAGCCTAAATACTGCAATTTCATGGTGACTTTAAGATCATATAATGACAGTTTACAGACAAGGTACAAATATTTGTATTTGTATAGTTATTTTGATTAAAGGTTACGAATGCTCATGAATTAAAAAATAATAATAATGATGTGCACCGATAAATCATTTTTAATAGCCTAAATAGGCTACTGCAATTTCATGGTGGTTTAATATGACAGTTTACAGACAAGGTACATATATTCGTATTTTTCTAATATTATTGCATTTGTATAAAGCCAAGGTCTAGTCATTATTTTTATTATTGAATTTTATTTTTAGGCCTACAACAGACGATGTGATCATCTCAGTGCGGAGACAGACAGTCTTGCGTATCCAGACCTTCAAGACTGACGGCAGAAGGCCCGATACCCTGCTTGTTGTCACCATAAGGATAGGCTATTTGTGTTTGTGGACCACAAACACAAATAGCCTATCCTTCATTATGGTCAGTGGTAGAACTTTTTATACTGTAACATGTTCTACAGATATTGGGTAGGAATGGCAGCACCCGTGCCCTCACTCAAAACTCTCTCAAAACCCGTTAGCAAACCGGCGGCGACGAATCGATTCGATCTCATTGATTTTCAAACAAAGCAAAGGACAATGAACAGACAACTGTTAAAACTGAATTATACGTGCACACCGCTGAATGACCTCTGGCTACTGCAATGGATAGGCTACATGTCCTGAAGGTAGGCTATATGCAATATTATAGTAGCATGCAACATCAGCAGACATACCATTTTTTAAATAATGTATCTGAACCGTCAGTACTGTGTGATTACAAATATGCTGTCATCATACGTTGGGGAAATGCCTACTAAGTTACTGACAAACAAAAGGATGAAAACTTCGTTTCGCAAAAACTACGCTCCCCAGAACATGCCGTCACCAGGTGTGCAGCAGCCGTCAACAGCGCGTGTCAGTGGCAAGAAAACGTCAGATGCCATTCCACTAATTAATTAATACCGATACTGTCGGCTTTACATTATCAAACAGCCGCCAAAACAGGACAGAAAAATCCGGATGGTAGCATAATATATGACTACCCAAACAATAGCTTTATAATTTGTATTAATATTTTAGAAGTAAATAAATACATGTTATAGCCTAATAATAGAACCCCAATGGAGATTTTAGTTCGAAAATCATACATCTAATAGCACTCTCTCAAATATACGCCTTACCTTTCAGCCGCCTTGTCTTGATCTGCAACATACTTTCGCTTTCCTGCCTCAAGCAACGAGCCCCTTTTTGTGTTGCTGGGAGTTTAAAAGCCCCCTAAGATACCAGACAGGAAACGGGAGAAAGTGACGGAGTGGAATATGACAGTTTATTTAGAGTAAACGATGTTCTTACGTTGCGTGGGTTTACTGTGCTAAGAGTAGTGCTGTTAAAAAAACCAACCGCAACTTTAGGCGCAATTGCATATTGACAAATGGAGAAAGTCCCCACCCCCTTTCGCGGCACCGTTTGCGACTTCTAATGTGAATCAAACTTTTTTGTTTAGCAACGTGTAATATAAAAATAATACGTAGGAAAGATGTCACAGGAATAGGCCTACCTAAAATTTCATAGCAATATAAATAATTTTATTTGACCTTATTTACCTACAGTGTCTGTCCAACAGAAGTTTGTCACCTACAAAGGTAAAAGAAAGTCAAACTCTGCTTGAACATATAGGCCTACTACGCATGTTTGAGATGATCATAGGCTACAAGAAGCCATTTGAAAGGCAAATATAAATGACAATTACAAATTACAGTATAATTGAATATTACTATACAAGAACAATTCAATTTTGTTCCTCCTTTAATAAAAAAAAAAAAAATCCGAACAAATCGGTAATACTTTGCTATATTTTAAGTTGTGGCCAAAAATTATGTCCAGCCTAGGAAAATCAACATTTATTCGAATAATCCTTTATTCAAATATTATTAAAAACTTTTGTCAGCCTATTGCGTAGTTGGGCTTGGAGTCAATTGTTTTATTTGTGATAACGCAATGAAACGTAAATTGTGCTGACATATTTTTTGGCCTGACTGTACAATAAAAATTATGAACACAAGCAAAAATGAGAGAACCAACAAAATATTAATAACTGATTGTGTTGAAGTCAACGTATGCAATTTTTTTTTTTTTCATAGTAAAATAAAAACCTGAAGTTATTGTTTGCTTTTTTTGCTAAAAAATTTTGTCAGATAAATATTACTCATATTTAAAATATTTGGAAAATAATAAAAGTTCCTAATTTTGATGGTTGAATCAAACTTGTAGGGTTATTAAAAACAAATATGCCATCTGGATATCACTTAGTAATCACAAATAGTATGCTGCAATTCAGTTCCCACTAATTCTCTAATGCATTACATTTAATTGAGCTGCATCAGCTGTCAGCAAGCAGATCCATTTAATATTAATTTATTAATACTGCTTTAACATCATCCTTTTGGCAAGTTGATCCATTAAACATCTGGCAAGAGACTGACATCATGTCATTTCTGAACAAGCCTGTCCAGATAACGTCACGTCATGTGGAAGAAATTGTATCTTTAAGATGTGTGTGAGCATCATATGACAGTAAAAGAGCACACACAAACCTTATTCTAATATGGAATTGTATTGGAATGGTAAAGAGTGTTGCACGTGACAGGAGGGCCTCCACTCAAGTATACAATATGATGAACAAGTCTAAGAATGTTCCACATATGGTTGAAAATACCTAGCCTGACTTCGTCATACTCATATTCTAGTCAGAATGTGAGTCTGATACTGCTCCATAGGGCTTTGATTATGAGGCGTGTCTTAAAGGGATAGTTCGGCCAAAAATGATATTTAAACCATGCATTACTCACCCTCAAGCCGTTCGAGATGCATATGTCAATCTTGTTTCAGACGAACACATTTTCAGTTATTTTAGAAAATGTCTTAGACCCTTCAGTGGATATAATGTGAAGCAATGGGGTCCACCTCCTTCAAGTCCCAAAATGTGCATACATCCTTCACAAAAGTAATCCATCCGGCTCCAGGGGGATAAACGAAGGCCTTATGAGGGTAATCATAAATAAGTAATCATTTTCTAAAATAACTGAAAATGTGTTCGTCTGAAACAAGATTGACATATGCATCTCGAACGGCTTGAGGGTGAGTAATGCATGGTTTAAATATCATTTTTGGCCGAACTATCCCTTTAAACGAACCAGAAAAAAAAAAACTCTGCACTCAGTTGGATAGACCTACAACCAATCAGAGCAACGCAGTAAGTGACGTATGTTGAGCCACGCATAGTTGTCAACAGAACTCAACTGCACGCACGATGGAAGTAGTAGTAAAATAATGAGTGTTGCTTCTTTTACTTGGTCCTTTATGAGTGCGACTGCGACCAAATGAGAAACCACAACGACCACAGGGTTTATTGCGTCCCATCTTCTTAGTGACCATCGGAGCCAGCTGATAAATTAAACTTTTGCAGAATCCCGTAGGAAGGACGGCAAACACATCTTTCCGATCGACAAATTCCTTGATTGCAGTTCTCTGTTCGTCTTTCAAAATTAATGCGCTGTCGATTTCTTTTACAACAGACGCGATAGCGGAATCTATACATCTCAATTCTCCAGCTGCAGTCAACTTTGAGGGAAACCAGTTCAACCCAAGCGCTCTTTGATAACGTGATGATTACGTCCCTGCAGATCATCTGTCCATCATCGTATAAAGCCCGCCCTGGCAATTTGATTGGCCCGACGATTTCTGAACCGATCATAATTACTCTAGCCTGCCTGGGAAAACCCAGACAATTTCCGGCAAATTTAGATTTGCTCTGCAAGTTAGTCTGGCAAAGAGCTCATTCAAGCCCATTTCTAATCCATCGAAATCGCGGCCCCAATCAGAAACGTTGGGGCGGGGCGCTTTACACGAAGACGACAGCACAGCGACGGTGAAGCAGATTTTGTACATTTACAAAGATGGATGCCGCTGTGGAACTAGGGGTGTGACGGTTATAGTTGAACACCGTAATTAGAACTCTATAACCGCCAAAACCATGTTATAAAAATATTTTTTTCACAAAAATGTTTTATCATAGAGAATGTTTAAATACTAATATCAGCTTACGAGGGAAACGGAGGCGGAGTTAGTGGTGCTTCGGAGGCTGCTACAGCTGGAGATGATTCGGGAGAGGTCTGTGCATCCCCTCACAAGAAGAGAAATCTCCTTAATTAAACAGAGGTCTGAAATCTCTGCCCCTTTACCGATCAGAGCGCGCGCTGACACGGAGTAAAGCCTTGTTTATACTTGACGCGTCCGCACGAGTGCGAAGGTGCGCGCGGCAAAAATGGCGCGTTCGGTTCGGTGCGCAAGACCCCATTTCACTTGGCTGTGTGCACGGCTTTTTTTGCAATAGCGTGCGCGACGCCGCATCCGAGGATGAACGACTTCAAGCCGAATCTGCCCGAGCATGTACGTCTCATCACTGCACCAGCACCCAGTTTACGCGTCTAAATTGCAAAGTCCATTGCAAAGTTTTTTTTGTTAAGGTTTTGTTTACTGTGTGTGATTTGTTTAATGGAAAGCACATTCACTTCTAGTTGTCTTGCTGTTAATTTTAAATAAACGTAGAGCAAGTAGCTAATCAGCGTCTGCTCGTTATTACTTTATTCAAGTTGTTCTATAACAGACGAACGTCGCTCTGCATACGTCATCTTCTTCATTGCTCTGATTGGTTTTAGGTCTATCCAATTGCGCCCAGAGGCATTTGAGCTACGTCTGTTGGTGACGCCCCTTTGGAAATGATTTGTCTATGAAGCTTTGCCAGACCATAACCAGAGACTATTGTAGGATTACAAATTTATTTAAATGTTTAATTTAGGTTCCAATACAACAGTATTTTTAACTGAGAAAGTGCACACACTGTTTTCCATTTTGAGGCAATCAAGGTTTCGGACACTAACTTCTTGTCACATCTCAAAGGTCAGCTGGGCCTTCTGTTGATCTAATCAGGCTGATTGGATTAGCATCTCAAGGCTCTGAGTTTCACTGTTAACCGGCTGAATCATGTACTGTCATTGTTTTGTTCAAGAGTCCCCTCCTCTATGTAATTAATCCCACCCCCTTGAAATGTATATAAAACTGCAATGTAAAGTTCCCTTAGTTAGACTTGGCTACGATTTTTGGACGAAGCAGACTACAGCGATGCAAACAGCAATAAAGAACCCTGCTTAAAAAGATACTTCCAAATCTCCTGGTCTTCGCTTCTGAGTTTCCTACACTTTAGAAGAAAAAGTTCACAACACTATTTATTAGTGCTGGGCAACGATTAAAATTTTTTATCGCGATTAATCGCATGATTTTCTTTTTCAATTTTCGCATTGTTACACGCAAAATTGAATAATGAATTCTAAAGTAGTGTATTGCGCACTTTTGATTTAAATGTACTGCTACAAAAGTGCAATAACATGTGGTTTGCAAAAACTTTAAACAAATAAGGTGCTTTTATACCAGCAGTATTCCCTTTACACAGTATCAACAAAATATTTATTGTAAATCTCAACTTAAACATTAATGTAATCAAATCAAATATTTAAACAAAGCTATTTGCCACTGCCAGGGCATTACCTTTTATCTAGCTTGTTAAAAGAGTCCAGTTTTCTTGTTGTTGTTTTTTCTGAACAGGTATCTTGTATCAGGGAGCAGCAGAAACAGTCTAGTCAAAGGGTCATGATCACTACTACAGAAATAAGTCGACCAACGTTACTTCTCTGATAGCAGCTTACGTTTGGTCATGGCATGCCATGGTTTCCCACGTAAGATTACATTAAACAGAGGTAAAGCCAATTTATACTTTTGCGTCGAACTCACGCCGTAGCTGTGTAGCGCGCGTACCCTGACGTGCATCTCTCCAAAAATGTAACGTCAATTCTACGCGTACCGCAAGCGCTGTGATTGCTAGAACCGCTCCCCGGGTTTCACACTCTCCCTCTGCATGTGTAATTGCGCGTCAACGCGGACAACGACGCAGATATATAAATGAAAACCAACGCGTAGTCTATAGCGTAGAGGCTCCGGCGTAGGTCCGACGCAGAAGTATAAATCAGCCTAGAGTGAGGTGAAGTGGTCGAGCACAGGTGCAGCGACAAGCGGGTGCGTTCCTGTGAAACTGTTGCGGTCATGCTCGCCTCTATGGCGTTCCGATCGGCTCTTTAATATAACTTTGCAACATGCACTCGTTACAATGAACGTCTCACTCAACGTCTTAAATTTTTTTTTATTCGGCTATTTATTCCATTCAATTTAAGACGCAGACGTGACGCAGACGTCACGCAGACGTGACGCAGACGTCACGTAAATCACGTGTGGCAGTGAAGTGTATTGTCAGACGTTTACGTGTCATTCACGTGTAGCAGTGAAGTTATAAATTGTTTTTTTCTCTAACACGGGTTTAACACTCTACTCAGCAATGCTCAGTGCAGTGTGCCAGCGGTTGCGATCGGTTCTTTAATATGACTTTGCAACATGCACTCGTCTCAATGAACGTGACACTTGCGTCTGTCTTATAACGTCACGTCTGCGTCTGTGATTTATATATAGGATTTTTTTTTTTTTTTTTTATAATTTAAAAAAGCCAGCACTTTGGTAAACTAGAAAACAGACAACTCGATCGCACAACCACTGTTTCTGTAGATCCTTTAAATAGAAGAATAGAATTAAAAAATAATATTTTTTATAAATAGGCCTATATAAAACTATTAGGCTATAGGCTACTAAAATGGTTACAAAAACATAATGTCGGATATCCTGAATAATAGGCTACTACAATCTGCAAACTCAAGGCTATGAACACAAAACAGTTTAGGCTATGTCCTATAGGACGTCGTTTGTTTGTTTATTTATTTATTTATTTGGCCTATTCAGTTTTTGTAGCAGCAGCATAATAAACAAGACGTGTTTCGTTTGTCACATGCTATTGTTTGGGTTTTCAGCGTATTTTTATTCCAAATGTTCTATAGCCTATAATTGAATACAAAAGTTTTATATTAGCCTATATATAATAATAATATTAATAATATTTTTTGTTAATAGGCTATCTTCATTACATAGAGATATAATTATACAAAATACAAAAAGTAGCCTAGTCAAAACGCATAAAGAACATTACATTTAATATTTTTACTATATATTTTTCGCTTATTATTTTTAATTAACGAAATATCAATCATCTTTATAACAGAAGATACAATACAATCCTTTTCGTGTAGGAACAAGCAATGCTAGAAATATGTGGTTAGCATAGCATCTTAATGTAATCTTTATTTTATTATTTTATTCGTTCATTTACTAATTAGCTGTATGTTAACTCAACTAATGTAATGCAAATAACTGGACACTAATTACTAATATCCAATAAATAAGTAAATAATGTAAAATAAATGTATTGATTAGAGTAGCCATAGACTAAAGATTTTTCTTATTAAGTGCATCCATGGTCAAGCGCACGCAGAAATCTTGCTGCAAAGCACGGCAAAAGTAGGCGTCAATCAAACTTCGGTGAAACTCTAAAAACCAAATATTACAACTTTAAAGTTAAACATTACAAATAACACATTTTATTTTGTTCGTTAAATCAGCCCAAATGTTTACAACTAGGCTAAGTTATTTTGTGTTGGTCACGAGACTCCTAGTGGTGAATAGTATATAGGCCTACATGCTTTTTAGTTTTTATGGTTAATCTTTTTATGATTAAGTAGGCTATATGTGGACATGTCGACAAGAAAATATGGCAAACACAAATTTTAACATGATAATTTGTGTAAATTAATATTTACTAAGTATATTATAAAAAGCTATGTATAAGCAAGGTAATGTGCACTTCATTGCTAATAAAATAGAATTGAAGATCAGTGGGGGAAAATAATAAAGAACGAATAAGTGTGTGGAATGTGCTGGGCCGGGTTTCCCGATAACGATGTATGATCTTACCTCTTAAGAGCGCTCTTTACGTGCAAGGTTACGAACGCTCGCCGCAATTCCACGCGCGTTTCCCAAAAATGCACTTAACATGAAAGCGCGAGAACGCGTTCTACGTGCTACTTAAGCGTCGCTGTCCATTCGCGAAGTGCTGAAATATAACCTTATATGGAATCGTATTCTGAACGTTTAACCTAATAATCGTCATTTGTTGTGGATTAAATCAAGACAAGTCTATATAGATATAAAGCACCTATAGGGCCTACAGGCTGACAAAATGGCTGAACAAAAACAAAAAAACAAGAGAAGATACCTTTCAAAAAGATAAAATTAATGTCCTTTTAGAGAAGATATATAGAGGGAAACAAAGATTTTATTTTTAACAGATTTAAAGGACACCATACAAATAAGGAAAAACAAAACATCTGGGAGGACATTGCAAACTAACTGCAACCGTGTTCAAAGATCAGGGAAGGAGGTCCGCAAGAAATGCCCAATACATGGCTGGTTTTCGTGCACGTCAGCAAGTCGTTGACAGAATTTTTTGAATTCATCCCTATTTTGCCCAGTCTTTAAAGCATATTTCCCAGATTTCTTATTTTATGATTTTTTTTGTTCATTCGTTTAATTTAGATGTGTATTTCTATTTTTCTTCTCTTTTTAATTATGTCCTATTCATTTAAACAAAACACGAGTACAACAAAGTGTACAATAAAGTACAATCAAAACCTTATATTATACTCACGTAGTGTAGTCTGTTAAATCTAGATAAAAGTGTAATCTGCCGGTTGTCCTCCTGCAGGTGATCTCATAACTCTGTCTCGATGAACTTGGGGATTTACAATTAGCAGAGCACTCGCAGTTCTACGAAGATTTTCAAGTGCTACTTAAGTTACGATGCTTTTGGGAAACAGACCATAATATTAAGATCAGTCGTACGATCGTTTTTACGATCAACTTAGGCTTACAATGCTTTTGGGAAACGCAGCCATGGAAACCCCCTTGACGCAGACGTGACGTTCTGCAGACGCAGACGTCACGTTCGGCACACGAACGAGTGATGTGGCAGACGCAGACGAGACGTTCTGCAGACGCAGACGTCACGTTCGGCAGACGCAGACGTCACGTTCATTGAGACGAGTGCGTGCTACAAAGTTACATATTTGAGCCTATCGGAACGCCATACGCCTCACGCACGCGCCCGCGCGTTGCCGAAGTGGAATTGTCTAACTTTTTGTACACGACGCGCAGCACAAATCATTGGAAGAGAGACTGATCCTCGGCTCGCTGTTTGTGAGTTTCCAGAATCTAAATAGTTATCAGGACATCAACAGGAGGGAATTCACATGGCAGAGCATCCCCGCTAAACTAAACGCAGGCCTATCAGGTAAAGTTATGTATAATTTTTATTTAAGTTAAGAAGGCTACAGCTGCGTAGCGCACAGAAGCCGTTGCCATGGTTACTATCCATAGAGCGCCTGTCATTCACTCGCGGAGCGCTGTCTCCCTTTCTGTTCACCTGAGAGAACCTGCCAAAGCCTCTCCACTGCTTGTTTGGGTGGGTTATTTGCTGGCTGACCAACACCCCACCCCTCCTGTGATCATGGTTTGACTGTAGGCCTATGTGTATTCAGAGCCAGTGAGCAACGGACTTTCAAAATAATAATTAAAAAAACTGCGTAACGCGCGATAAAAAAATTGTCGCCATTAATTAATAAATGCGTTAACGCGATAATAACGCGTTAACTTGCCCAGCACTACTATTTATATAACTCAGTTACAACTGAGAATGGTCTGGTTTTAACCAGGCTATAATTACTCCTCAATGGATCGAGTCCAGACCGAACTTCCCGACCAAAAAAAATGTTGTGGGCGGGGTTCGGGCTGGCATCTAGGCTAGAAAATACCATCATTGGCCTAGAAAGATAACATTCTGGGAGTCAAAACTATAAAAGAGGAAGGATGCCCTCCCCTCACTGTCACACTCTGCAGCCACTCTGTGACTGTATGACTGCTGGCTTTTCTTGCAAGAAAATAAACCTCGTCAAAGACAATTGGAAATGTTTGTCTCTTTTTCAGTGATAGAATTTTGTTTGCCACCACAATTACTACACAGACTTTTTTTTTTCTTCAAGGTTTGTCTGGTTAGCAAGGCACCATATAATTTCACCAGAGCACCGGACATCAACACGAGAATGCTATAATTGATAGGTTTATTTTCGGGTACTGATGTAATTTCCTCAAATGATCAATTCAGTGTTATCTGACAGGTGCTATAGACATTTTATGTCTGATATATATAAAAAACACAGCATTTCACAGCAGCATTTCTTAAATGGAGGGGGAATCTTCCTTGCCAGCAAAATAATCTTCTCTTCAAATTAATTTACAAAACAATGAAATTCAACACACACATTAAAAGCTACACTATACTACAAGAAACACTTTGTATCTTATTTACCCCTAAAAGGTTGGTAGTACCACCTTTTGGGTACATATAACTACTCTACGGTATGAATTTGCACCTTTTGTGGGAATATAAGATACAAAAATTGTCCCTTTAAGGTACCAAAAGGTAAAATCTTTGCGCATATTTTTTTTCTCACAGTGAATACAAATAACAGAACACATTAGTATAGACGCTGTTGTGAGAGATTTAAAGCTGTAGCTGAAACCACATAGCCTATCTTCATAACCACACCCTGGAAAGACAAATATGTCGTCAAACTTGAACCCACACAAAAAGAGCCGGCAATCAGACAGACAAACATAATTCCTCAGGACACCTATTTTAGTGATATATTGTATACAGAATACCGCCATAGCAAATTAGCAACAATTAGCAAAACCAGAAACTCTACTAGTTATTTTCAGTATTGACACTAAGATAGCTCCAATATATAGCAGCCTCAAACCTACAAACATCAAAGAATCAAATATAAAATCCACAAATTACATAAATAGAAGTCTTCAAACAAATGTGCATCCAGTCTTCCTGTAAGAATTTTATGACTGTTTGGCAGGGTTGGCTTTTGTTGCTTCCTTGAAGTCTGGGTTCAGCAGAGACATAAGATCCATCATGGCTTGACTGATTTGAGAGCCAAATTTATGAGAATCCTATGAATAAGAAAAAATAGAACACTGCATTTTAGTTTCTATACAGGAGTACAAGAGACTCTGGATTATGTGTAAAATAGCATCATTTTAGAAAGACATAATTTGCTCAGTGCAACCACACCCAACCCTATCCATAACCCTATCGCTAAACACAACTCCACCCATAAGGTCCACAGAGGGGGAGCTGGACATCATTTTGTTTTGCAGTGAGCACCACTTGTCATTTTTAGGGAACACAAAAAACACCATTCATCGCATTATGAAATAAAATCACTTATCTTGCAGAGCAGGACATCAAGTGCCCATTATATCTGAGAATACTAAATTCTTTAAAGTCTAACTGTACTTACATGGTAGATTTTTTGTTTTTGTTGTATAGTCTCAATTTGAATTCAAAACAACAATGAAGAGAAAAACTGTCCAACTGCTAGCTGGTAAAGTTCAATTATATGTTATATTATGTTGTCATGCAGATCTGAATCAACAAAATCTGGGTCTATTATAAAAAAACCATACTGGAGGATCCGAAACACAAAATGCACAGAAAATATATACAAGATGCATAAATCAAAAATACGGACACTAATCCTCACTAAACTCAAGTGCAGCATGATTTTCCAAAATAAGATTATTTGTTCTTTTAATATTCTAAATAATAAATGATTATAGATTATTTATACAATAAAAAATATATATTTTAAATTTGAAACCTGAACTACAGTATATTCTATATCAGACTATATCAGATGTATTACTCTTTTTTCCTTTAATAACTTGCTTTTTGTACGTTGTACTCAGGGTTGCCAAGTTTGTGGTTTTCCAGCGGAATTGATCTACTTTTAAACTGTTGCCGCAGGTCAATTTTGTCTCGCGGTTTAAAGGTTTGACATGTTGCATAAATAGTATTTGACTGAAAAGCTTGAATTGGAATATTTTGCATTCTACCCATGAAAATTGTGCTAGATGAAAAGTTTTGTGAGGGAAGAGCCTTTATGAAAACTGTCAACTGTTCAAGTTGAAATAGTGTATAACACAAAACAGTGACTGTAAAATATTGTTATAGTGTTAAGTAAATAAATTGTTACCATTATTTTACATGTATGCATAATGAGTTCTGTTTTAGCCAGTCAGATGTGGTTACGTCATTACGTGGGGTCATTGCTTGTTACGTTCAACGGCAGATGCTCGCAGCAGGCTCTGGTGATGGAGCTCATAGGCGCTGGACAAGAGTATAAAACCCCCGGTGTTGTACAAGTGTGTCTTAATAAATAAAGTCAAGTTCCTGAAATGGAGTCTTTGTTGTGTGCTTCTCTTCACGCCTCCACGGACACTGATAACCCAAACACGAGAAAGCATAACAATATGTATTTTAGGTATGGGAATGGCATGTGTTGAGTATTGATATTTGGATAGGGTCATTGGGCTAGTTTTTTTTGGCTAGTTTGGATTGGCCTTTGGGCAGGTTTTGTTACAAAGACCTGGCAACCTGGTGTTTGTACTCTACTCGTTTAACTGCTTTATATTAATTATATTGAGAATTTGGTAAAAAAAATAATTATTTATTATGTAGCCTATAAGTTGAACTGGATACTGTTATTAAGCCAATTTGCAGTGCAGAACAAGAAGTCAAAATAATGCCATGATTTGGACATTAAAAATATCTTTGTAAAAAGACAAGCAATTCATTGTTCTGAAGTTATGCTTCACACTTACAGTCTCTGTACAGGAGTGCTTGCAGGACACATGGAAGTTGATCATTTCCTCTCCCATGATGATATAAGAGACACCGTAGCCATCATCAGCCACCTTGCAAAGAACGAAAACACGAACAACACAGTGAACAAAGGAGTGCTTCTACCCGTTTATGTGTATGTATGTGCTGATCAGTTGCTCACCGGACCAAAGCCTCCTCCTAGCGAGATGAACTCAGGATGGTTGACCAGATCAAACAGCTCCATCTGTTGCACAGGAGTCTGAGAAGTGGAGAGGCGCCAAGGCTCTGACAAAACCTGAATGTCACGTACAGCCACATGAACAAAATAAACAAACAACATCATGCACAAACAAACATGCATCGCTTGCAACTCTTTTCTCCCCCATGAATCCCCTTTGTATCACACATGAACATTTTTAACAAACAATCAGCTGCCAATTAATGGGGTTTTGCATGTTTATGCACTAGCTTAGTTGAAGAGTTATTCACTTTTTATTTCTTAGGCTTTTGCAGCCTGATCTCATGCAAATGCATCTCTATAGCATGTATTGTGTTTATCGCGCAATTTATACGCGAAAATGAGTTTTGACATGCATATGATACGCACTTTATTGCGTGTAATACACACGCCTCCCGCAACACTAATCATACCCAAACGTATAATATGTACCCCCCCACACCACTACTAAACCTACCCATGCGTATCATATGCACGTAAAAACTAATTTTCGCATATAAATTGCACGATAAACACAATGAGTGCTACAGAGACGCATTTAGTGTGACCGGGTTGGGATTTTGAGTAGATCTCTAAGGAAAAAGCATAATATATAACCTCAGGAAACCATTTTGGGTGGCTTATTAAGATTATCTTATCCTTAACTCTGCAAAATCTCGCCATTACAAACACTGACCTCTTTGAGGAAAGGAGACTCTACTCCCAGGTATTTTGAGACCACATATAGGCAGAAGAGATGCCTATCAATGCCAGATCCAGTCATGGCCAAGCGGTAGAGATTCTGATGCTTCTCGGAAGCCTTTTGGAACTGCTTCTGGCAATGTTCTCTGTCCTATGAATAAAAGCAGGCAAAACGAAATAATTGGCATGCGAGATGTTACATGACAGCACAAATCACAGTCTCTCAGAAAAGGAGGATGCCAATTATCGAGGACAGTGGCACTTAAAAAATAAAATGAAGAAATGAACTATCAATGAATTAAATTATAAATTGTATAAAGAAAATACAAATTGCTTTTCTTTATTATTTTGCCTAATTATTTTCTTTATACATTAATAAAAATCAAGTATTGGGCAGTTTGAATATGGGCACAGTCAATGGACTTTCCTCTAACGTTTTAAACCTGAATTAAATAAACAGTTTTCAATGTCTTTTTATTTGACCATTTGAAAAGTGATTTATTAATGTATTTTACTGTTATATTTAATATTGTTATATTATGTTTTATTTTTGAACTGACAAATTGATAATTGATTCCTTCATGTTATTTTTAACTGGCATTCAGCTAATTGGTGCAGTGCTGTCAATAACCAAGACGGAAACTGTAAGAACTGTAAGAAATTCCAACTAGCTTTTTAAGTCAGCTAAGGCATACTGATAAAGTGAAAAGTGCATTATGAACTGCTGATAGGGTTTTCAACAGTTCCTTCTGCAAAAAAAACGGTAGAAGGAAGTATTTAAAAAAAAATCAAAGCATTGCCATCACCTCTCCTGCTTCCAGCGCAAGGACAAAGGCACAGCTTTCATTGGAGCAGGAGCGTACAGTCTCAGTGCGACCCTCACGAAACAGACGGGTCATTGAGGCTTCATATGTCAGACAGAAAGTCCCTTTATCCTGGAAGACAACTTCATGTGTAAAACATTGTATTCACCCGAGCATTCATTATTCAATTAGAGTACGGACACATTTCATGGGACAAATAAGAGGAAGTTCCATCCTCAAAAACAACCTCTTAGGAATGTTGAACTTATGTTTATCAATGTTTAACAATATGTGAAACAATTATGTTGAGACATCATAAATCTTTATCATAAATCAATGCTTTCGCCTTTGTGTCAAAATGTGTAGCATGTATAAGTACCCTGTAGTAAGCCAGCTGCAGTGCCAGCTGCACAAATGAATCTGGGCTTATTTTCATTTTCTTAATGCGGCCTTTCCCAAATTCTCTGAAGGGAAACACATGACAGTCCACATCATCAGCCAGTGCTTGCGCAACAGCAAGGGACTCAGAAACTTGTGTCTGAACCTAGAGAAAGACAGAGGAGAGGAGACATCAGTATGCCTGTGATGGTTTTCATTTATTTTGGTCCTCGAAGAACACTGCTGAATGTTGTATTACTGATGATAACACTCAAAATAAATTAAGTTGCCAATGTATCATGTACTGGGGTCATGGTTTAGCATGAAGGAAAATAGAACTTCTAGTTTCTATAACCATTTTCTTATTCAGTTCTATGGGGAAATGAAGAGAAATACATTTCATATTTGGAAAAGAAAAATATTCCTAAAAGTCAATTGAGTTAAAGAAGCTATAAGAAGATTGCAGTGGATGCAAGCAATTCAGCAACATAATTTTGTAAGGCCAGCTTGGAATCTCAGCACTTGTATGACTGCAGATGACTTTATTTTGCAGATTTTATTACAGGTAATAATATTGTATATTAGTTATTTTGCCAAGTTATTTTGTTCCCCACATTCTTCAGAATTACTCATTTTCTTGTTTTCGCAGAAGAAAGAAATATATAGAGATTTGGAACGACGAGTAAATGATGACAGTTTTTCATTTTTGGGTGGAGTATCGCTTTAAGAATACTTTTATAATGTGTTACACATACAGACTTCAAGCTAATTGTTAATGATATTTCTCCATGTGTAGCAGAAGAGTGCTGGCCATTATCACATAATATACAATTATTCCTACCACTGTCGCACATGTACACAATAGTTCTCAAAAAAATCCCCACTGTTAATTTGAAAGTGAACTACTGACACTGAGAAGAAGCTGAGGGGAAATCCCCGATCAAACAACACACATTTTCAGAGTTGCCCAGTGCCACAGACAGTATACAGAAAGTCATGTGCAGAGTTTGGCTGAACAGTGCTACAGCAATCATAATTATGATTATAGTATAGTATTGATTATATAATGACTAAAGATTATAGTAATTATAATTACTGTATAAATATAACAGATTTAAATTCCTTAAAATAAGGCAAATGGCCTGCATACAAATATTAGTATGAGCCAGTACAACATCAGTGAACCTTAGAGATATGAAACATGAATAAAGGTTTCCCATCAAAATACGGGATTCTCAGATTACACTTTGATATGTTTGTCTGGCTGTAAACTGACTGTGCAAAAAAAGGTTGTGTAACACTCTTGGCTGCTAACTTTCATTAAACTACTATTTTAAAAAGGCTTTATCACTCTATAGAACTAGAACATTAGGAGAACCATTTAAAATAAAATGAAGAAATCAATTGAACGTATGAAGTCAAAAATAAAAATGTTTACAACAAATCCCTAACATTAAATAAATAGACAAATACAATGACTTTTCAAAACAGCAAATAGAAAACAAAAAGCAAAAAAAAATATATATATATTAAAAACCTATTTAAATGTGTCATTTAACACAGTTAATGTAATGTTATTGTTGGTTTTACCTAACATTTAAGCATGAATAAATATTTTTTAAATATGTCTATTTGTTTGTCAATTTATTTACAATTTACAGATGTAATCGAAATTATTCAACCCCCCATTGCAAATCAGGTTTATTCACAAAATGTACTAACTTTTAGCTGTTTGCAATTAACAAATCAAACAAAAGTAATTGAAACATCTCAATACAACAAATGTATCAAGTGGTTTCCCCAAATCCAACACAAAATGCAACTGTTAGGGACTTCTGCAGTCTCAAAATTATTTAACCACTTCATGGCAAGCATCTTTAGTTCTTAGGAGTACACCCTTTTGCTGTTATGACCTGCTGCAAACGAGATGTACAACCAGACACCAGCTTCTGGCAGCATTTCTGAGGAATCTTAGTCCATTCCTCATGAGCAATGGCCTCCAGTTCAGTAATATTCTTGGGTTTGCGTGCTGCAACCGCCTTCAAATCTCACCAGAGATTTTCTATGGGGTTCAAGTCAGGTGACTGTGATGATGGCCACTGTAGAATCTTCCAGGACTTCTTCTGCAACCAAGCCTTGGTGGAATTTGAGGTATGCCTGGGATCTTTATCCTGTTCCAGTCCAATGACGCCCGAGCTTCAGCTTCCCCACTGATGGCATGATGTTTTCTCCTAGGATTTCCTGATACTTCAATAAATCCATCTTGCCTTCCACATGCAACAGGTTTCCAGTGCCAGAGGATGCAACGCAGCTGCAGAGCATCACTGAATCACCACCATGCTTAACTGTAGACAGAGTGTTATTTTCAGCAGATACTTCCCCCAGACATACCACTGATCCATAGAGCCGAAAAGATCCAGTTTTGTTTCATCGCTCCACAGAACAGAATCCCCAAACCTCTGTGGCTTATTTATATGATTTTGAGCAAATTGGAGCTGACTTTTGTTGTGCTTTTGGGTCAGTAGTGGTATACGTCTTGGAGTTCTAGCATAGAAAAACTGCATGGGTTTAGTACGCACCCTACTGTGCAAGCAGAAACCTCGGTGCCTGTTGCCACCAAGTCTTGCTGCAGGTCTTTTGCAGTCACTCAAGGGTTTTTCTGAACCTGCCCTCTCAGAAATCTGCCGTTGATAGCTTACTTTATCTGCCCCGTCCAGGTAGTGTAACCACTGTTTCTTTCAAAGTTCCACTTTATTTCTCCTTAGAAAAGGAAATTTAGTGTGCAGCAGGATATCTAAAAAACATACACAGAAAAAAGCACCACCAGATGCCAACAACATTGTAAACAACACAGGACACACATCAACAGAGACACTCCTTCCCCCAAAACCAATGACAGATTCCAATTGGACAGTGCACAGGTCAGTATGTCATAATGAACAATGATGGAAATAAATTAATAAATAAGCATATACTATATAAAAATTTCATAAGATGTCACTCAAGTGAATTCAGGTTCCTAATAGCCACAGGAATAAAAGAATCACTGGCAAGTCTAGTTCTTAACATAGGTAATCTAAAACGGCGACCTGAGGAGAGCAGATTACACTCCCCAAAGAGTGGGTGATCAGGGCAATTTAAAATTTGGTTAGCCTTACCCCGGACCCGTTTATCTTATATGTTGCAGCTGTGGTAGCTGTACCCCAACCACCTTAGATGCTACGTTTACCAGCTTTGTTAGCTTACGCAGCTGTTGATCATTGAAAGGCCACTGTACCACACCACAATACAAAATGTCAAGATTGATTCAATAAAACACTTGCAAAACAAAGTCATCAGAGTCCTGCACACGCTGAATGATTTCATCTTCCTCAAGAAGAAAAGTCTCTGTTGGGCCTTTTTACAGGCAGCATCTGTGTTGCTCTCAAAAGATAATTTGCTGTCAATGATAGTTCCTAAATATTTATATTCATCTACTGTCTCAACATTCATGTTCTGAATAACAGTTTGTGAAACATTGTGCTGTAATCTACGGAAATCAATAATCATATCCTTTGTCTTGGAAACGTTGATAGACAGAGAGAAATTTTCACACCACGCAATGAAATCATCAACTACAGGGCCATGCCCATCCTCATCATTGTTCAATAGGCTCACTATAACGGTGTCATCTGCAAATTTCACACAGTGCCTATTCTCATTCTTACTCCTACAGTCATTTGTGTATAAAATAAAAGGCAATGGTGAAAGAACACAGCCCTGAGGAGAGCCTGAGGAGGTAAGGGCTTTTGAGGATAAGACACCATTAACCCTAACACACTGTGACCTGTTCGACAGAAAATCCAGTATCCAGCCAATTAAGTTAGGGTTCAAGTTAAAAAGAGACTGAAGTTTCTCACCCAACAAGTAGGGCTGAATGGTATTGAATGCTGAAGAGAAGTCGATAAAAAGGAGCCTCGCATGAGTTTTTGAGGATTCCAGATGTTGATAAATGGAATTTAACAATATACGTATTGCATCCTCAACACCTCTGCTAGCCCTGTAAGCAAACTGGAGAGGGTCTAACTGTTCCTCCACCTGCTTCAGTAACTCCTGTTTAACCAACTTCTCAAAAGTCTTCATCGGCAATGAGGTGAGAGCTACAGGTCGAACGTCATTTAAGACCTTGGGGTTCTTACACATAGCCACAGGAATGATTGTAGAATGTTTCCAAATCTTTGGCACTGTTTGCGTCTGAAGTGATTGAGTGAAAATCACTTTAAAGATCTCACTTAACTGACCAGCACAAGACTTAAGGACTCGGCCACTGGTGTTGTCAGGGCCAGGACTTTTCCTAACCTTAGTTTGTTTAAATAATGATTTGACCTTAGATACATCAATATCAAAATCAAGAACAGAACAATCACTGACCAAATTCTCACTCATGTGACTGATTTTTGCACTAAAATCACTGTTGGGAAATCTCATATAAAAACTATTTAATTCATTTGCTAGCTGCTCATCAGAATCAAAACCATTTAAGGACACAGTGCTAGTGCCTTTGTGTAGACCTGTCATTAGTTTCATGCCATTCCACACAGATCTGAGATCAGACTCACTGAATTTGGACTCAATTTTCCCTTTTATACTGAAGTTTAGCCTTTACTATTTCAGCTCGCACAACCTTCCTAATTTCAGCATATGCACTTCATAATTTTGGACCAGGATGACATACAAAGAAATTATGAGCACATGCAAAAACGAGAGAACCAACAAAATATTTATAACTGATTGTGTTGTAGTCAATGTATGCTTTTTCCTGTGAGCTTTTTTTCCGCATATAAAATATAACCTGTAGCTATAGGTTTCCTGTTTGTTTTTTGCCCAAAATATTGTCAGATAAATACCTTAACCAAGTTTGGTGATTTTTTCTTCCTTCATAAAAATCATTAAAATATTTGAAAACTATAATATTTTTCTCATGTTTTGATGGTTTAATTAAATTTGTAAGGTTAATAAAAACAAATATCCCCTCCTCACTTTTGGCCACTACTGTATGTTAGAGTGGATAAACAGAATCTGTTAATGAATCTCTCTTCAAAACATCATGAAGGAGGAAGAAGGAAAAAGTCATTATTTGTTTGTGTGTGTGTGTGTGTTTGTCTGTACATGTGTGTGTTTCTTGTGTCTTGTGAGCATCCTCAGATGTTTTGCAGATTCTATGAAGAACCTGCTGTGTGACATCAATGGCATACCTAGATACGATAGGAACACGGAAAGTATAACTGGAGAAAAGAGAAACTTTTTATCTTGCCTCCAATGGTATGTCCCAGCTCAAGCGTTGAGGAGGCAGTAAGGAGCGCTCAATCTCTCCCTTGCAATTCCCATCTGGTGTGTAACCCAAATGAAATGCGTCTGTGGCCAGCGTGAACTACGAGAGTGAAAGAGTGAAAGATCTGAAAAAAAATTCTCCCAAACAATGATGCTTACACTTTTAAGTAACAAAACGTTCATTATCGAACACAAAATGTTTGATGTAAATGTTTAGCATGTGTGGAGGCGTGCATGGAAGACACGTCTTCTGCCAAAAGCTGCTGTGGGGGAGGTAAAAAGCGGTCTTTGTCCATACAAAACACCCACAGACACTTTTATAGCGTATTCAAATGTTTTAAAGGACATGGCAGTGGGTTGGTGACTAATACAGAAACTTGAACCATGACATTTTATCTATGATGACCGCCAAGTTTTTTACTGCTGCATGTGAGACTCCCACACTCACCTCCCACAGGTGGGACACTATAGGAGCATCTGCCCATGAATGTTCTGCGTTCAGCCCATTCTTTCCATTCTTATACACCACAACAGAAAATGACTTGTCAAACCACCTGAAAGAAAAAGGACATAATGAACAGATGAAACAATGTCCTTGACATGCAAAGTTTCTCAATAAAAACAAGTTATGTTGCTCTCCCACCTGTCGTAGCATTTTCCGTGAAGGAGGGATTTGGCATAGCGGTCCAAGTTCACAGAGGGGTCTTCCCCCATCATGCCTTCTTCCTGATCATCTAGTGTGACAAAGAATGCTGCTTTCTCAATGCAGTCCAATGATCGCTTGTTAACTCCAGAGCTGAAGAACTGCTTCCTCACCTGAGCCCATGGCGTTCTGACAGAACAGATAGTTCAAGACACAAAACAACTTCCTGGTCTCATTAAAGCATTATTATTGAGTCATCTGGGATAAAATAGTCACTTCTGACAACTGATAAGGCACAAACTTCCTTGTCGCCACCAGAGATCATAATAAGAGGACAAATCTTAAGAATGTAAGTTAGCTCATATCTGGCTTTGAATCAGGAAGAACATTCATTTTCTCATTCTTGTCTTCTATTTTATATAGAGTAAAGGTCCCAACATATAAATGAAGAAAAAAAACCTTTTTGAAAAATAGCCTTTTTGCTGACTCTGATCATTTGGAAAACATCTGCTGTATATTGTTCTTAAGTAAACTTTGAATATACCATCATATTATCAACATTTTGATTCAATATTTTTGTTAATTAATATTTTAGAGCAGAAAATATGTATGTCACTCCTCAAAAAAAGGACTATAGTACAATTTTTTTTAAGCTAGCACACTGTTCTACCAGTTGAGGTCCAGGAACAAAAATAAATAAATAAATAAAATGACAAAAAAGAATTCTTGACCTAAATATTGCACAAATTATTATTTGTTTGTCTGTCTGTTAATTCAATATTTGGTGATTGTTATTTTTAAAATAGCAATTTTAAAATAGATATTTTATCTGTATTTTTAGGGCAACATGAATGCCACCACAGTTGTAGAATGACTCGTGTTTTATCTAGGTCAGAATTCAACAAGGAATTAGTAATGTATTAAATGAATCATTACAAGCAGTACAGTTCCCATCTTGCTCCTGAACAACAGATATTGTGTCTTTTCAAATAAATAGCCAAAGATATGTAAGGGATAGATACTAACAGTTAAAACACGGCTTTATTTATCTAGGCTGACATTCAGTCTGTAGATGTGATATGCTGTCTATTAAACCCTCCCAGTATGTTAAGTATAGCAGACTGACTCAGCATCAGAGCATGAGGGGTAATAGTATAAAATTGCTTTTATTGCATTGATTTTTGCATTCTACTAAAGGTCATTTTAGGTCATTTATAATCTAGTGCACAACATCCTCTCATTTCCTGTCTGAGGATAATGCACACCATTCATGCTCAGGCTTTTATCATCTAAAAAAATTCCAACATGCACAGTCCTTTAAATATTACATAAAAAGTAGTGGCATCAAATGGACATAAGTGGGTGCTGCTTATCATATGATTTTTGTCACACTGCCAATGTAGCTTTAACCCTCATCAGATTCGAGGCATTGATGTTCCAAATGGCTTGGTATTCCTACATATACTCTTTCTTTGATGCATATCTGTATGGCAAACCTCAGGGGTCTGTCAGGCAGTGCTTTGTCTCGCCATCACAATGAGGTAAGCCAATTTAAAATCACTTTCCCTTGATGATGAACTGATCTGGGCCAGATGAATTCCATACAATTCTTCTGCAAGCACTTGATCCCCAACCTTTATAGTCAAAATGAAATGGCACTTGCAACCCACTTTACTTCCAATAATATTCAACGATAAAAAGAAAAAAAAGGACAGGACTTTTTATCCATTTTATCCATCAGGAATTAATTGGATGATCAAAAGTGGATCTGCCATATGAGAATGGAGACAGACCCAAGTACAAGTTTGCTTTGTAATGCCTATTTAGCTGTTGGTTCGATTAAGCAGAAGCCTATGCGGTATCTGTGGTGTCAGCGGAAAAGAAAAAATACTTTCAGAAGTGGAAGTTATTGCATTTTTAAGACTACAAAGTCCCTAAAGGGATGGCAATTATGTCTCAGGGATACATTATGTAATTGCAGCATTTGATGAATTATGGCATCCAAACAATTACGGTGTTTCTCTAGGTAGGAAAACATTCACCCTGGAATTATCTACTGTTTATTGACAAATTCCAGGGTTGTGTGGTTATTTAATTTATGAGGATTTGATTATGGGGCTCCCTCCCCAGAGATAAATAATTCACAAACCTCCCGTCTGATCAAAAGGGATTCAACGATCCCAGCCCACCCGCCTCGACACCAGACAACCCATAACTCTAGACATTCTCTCAAAATGCATTTATACTCTTCGCACAGGTTACCAGTCCCGCAATACTGCCCGCACACTCAACATTGTGTGAAAAAAGAAAAAACAAACTGAAGTATTGTAATTATGCAATGGCCAAAAATGTTAAACATGTGGTGACCCACAAATAACACTGAGAGACATTCACCAAGGGAATATACCTTTAAGGGAAGGGGAAGTAGGTTAGAGTTTCCGGTTTAACGTTATTGTGTCGATCTCACTGCTGTACACAGTTCTGATTTATTGAAGTGGAGAGTAAAGCTGACTCGACGCATCTCTGTCTCTTGTCTACTCCTTATTGCACTCCACAAACATATCAAAACTCTCTTATATTAGAGCTTTTTTAGATCAGGTTTTTTATGATGGAGTATGTATATTACATGCTTGATTATGCTTTTCCTTCACTGTTTGCCCTATAAAATAATCATTTGTGTTTTGTTAAAAAAAAATTATATACAGTGAGGAAAATAAGTATTTGAACACCCTGCTATTTTGCAAGTTCTCCCACTTGGAAATCATGGAGGGGTCTGAAATTGTCATCGTAGGTGCATGTCCACTGTGAGAGACATAATCAAAAAAAAAAAATCCAGAAATCACAATATATGATTTTTTTAACTATTTATTTGTATGATACAGCTGCAAATAAGTATTTGAACACCTGTCTATCAGCTAGAATTCTGACCCTCAAAGACCTGATAGTCTGCCTTTAAAATGTCCACCTCCACTTAGTGATGGCCAAATGAAGCGTTTCGAAGCATTATTGCTTTCCGATACAATTGTGTCGAAAATGGTTCATTACTCGAAGCTTCATTCAGATAGAAATTGCAGCACCATCTCCTGGTGAAGTAAATGTAATGCAACAAAGCTGACAACCATAAAATGCCAGTAGGCTTATGTTAACGCCCCGTTTATGACGTGTTTACCGAGGCGATCAAAGCTGAAACAGTGTAGTGCTGTGAAACTCATTTATGTAGGTGAAGTTTACAGACACTGATGAATTTCATGTGTTCACCTTGATAATAAAACATTAAGCATGATGTGTGTGTGTGTGTAATTATTTCTTTGCCACTCTCCTCAACAATAAACTCAATCCACTCTCCTCAACAATAAACTCTCCTCAACAATAAACTCAATCCACTCTCCTCAACAATAACACCAATCCAAACACCGACTACTACAACCCACGGTGTTGCCATGGTTTGGCTTCACTTTTATAAGAAATACAGCCGCCAGGTTTCAAACCTGTCAACACTGGATTGGGCTGTCAAAGCAGTCAGGTGGTTCACTACAGGAGTGAAGCAGTGTGTTTGCTTCAGACGTCATTTTCACGTGACTAATGACGTAATGATACAAGCTCCGAAGCAGTGGTTCATTGCAAGGACCGTTCGAGTTTGAAGCAAGCTTCGGAGCGTCGGTGTCAGACGTAACATCACTACCTCCACTCCATTTATTATCCTAAATTAGATGCACCTGTTTGAGGTCGTTAACCACATAAAGACACCTGTCCACCCCATACAATCAGTAAGAATCCAACTACTAACATGGCCAAGACCAAAGAGCTGTCCAAAGACACTAGAGACAAAATTGTACACCTCCACAAGGCTGGAAAGGGCTACGGGAAAATTGCCAAGCAGCTTGGTGAAAAAAGGTCCACTGTTGGAGCAATCATTAGAAAATGGAAGAAGCTAAACATGACTGTCAATCTCCCTCGGACTGGGGCTCCATGCAAGATCTCACCTCGTGGGGTCTCAATGATCCTAAGAAAGGTGAGGGATCAGCCCAGAACTACACGGGAGGAGCTGGTCAATGACCTGAAAAGAGCTGGGACCACCGTTTCCAAGGTTACTGTTGGTAATACACTAAGACGTCGTGGTTTGAAATCATGCATGGCACGGAAGATTCCCCTGCTTAAACCAGCACATGTCAAGTCCTGTCTTAAGTTTGCCAATGACCATTTGGATGATCCAGAGGAGTCATGGGAGAAAGTCACACATGGGACAGGGCGACTGCACTGTATTAAGGAGAAGATGACCGGGGCCATGTATTGCGAGGTTTTGGGGAACAACCTCCTTCCCTCAGTTAGAGCATTGAAGATGGGTCGAGGCTGGGTCTTCCAACATGACAATGACCCGAAGCACACAGCCAGGATAACCAAGGAGTGGCTCTGTAAGAAGCATATCAAGGTTCTGGCGTGGCCTAGCCAGTCTCCAGACCTAAACCCAAAAGAGAATCTTTGGAGTGAGCTCAAACTCCGTGTTTCTCAGCGACAGCCCGGAAACCTGACTGATCTAGAGAAGATCTGTGTGGAGGAGTGGGCCAAAATCCCTCCTGCAGTGTGTGCAAACCTGGTAAAAAACTACAGGAAACGTTTGACCTCTGTAATTGCAAACAAAGGCTACTGTACCAAATATTAACATTGATTTTCTCAGGTGTTCAAATACTTATTTGCAGCTGTATCATACAAATAAATAGTTAACAAATCATATATTGTGATTTCTGGATTTTTTTTTTTTTAGATCATGTCTCTCACAGTGGACATGCACCTACGATGACAATTTCAGACCCCTCCATGATTTCCAAGTGGGAGAACTTGCAAAATAGCAGGGTGTTACTTATTTTCCTCACTGTATATATATATATTAGTGGTGTAACGATACACGTATTCGTATTGAACCGTTCGGTACGAGGCTTTCGGTTCGGTTTTCGGTGCGCATTTTTGAACCGAACGGTTCGTTGGACCATTTTTCCTGCTGACCAAAATTTCGTTATTTCAAATGTAGGCGCGTCACGCGTGGCGAGCGCGCGCGCTCATAATGTAAGAGACGCTGGCGTGAGTGACCACAACATTGCCCAACATCAAATGGCAAATGTAATGTAAGCGGAACGAAACCACTCGTTAAGCCCCGTTCACACTACAAGCGACTTTGTCGCTGCATGTCGCCAGTGGCTGGCGATGAGGTCGCTAGTGGGAGTTCCCACTACTGGTTGCCTTTATGAATGACATCCAATGATGTGGAGAAGGATCATAAGCGCTCCGCTCCTATTGGTTGTCGCTCCCGAAATTCGCTCCTCATTTGCATGAAGTTAAACAGATCTCAACTTTGTCGCGTCGCCAGACACACCCCATCCGGTCGCCAACGGTCGCTGTCGCCTACTGTCTATGGCTGTCGCGCGTGTCGCCGGAAATCGCCAGCTCCCCATTGAAATGAATGGTATCGCGTCGCGTGTAGTGTGAACGGGGCTTTATTGTGTGTTTGACGGACAGTTTATCAGTCTGGACCAATGCAGCGCGAGCCGATCTTAATCATCACCACTGTTACTACACAGCGAAGTCCAGTAAAGAAACCATTTGAATTCGCCACTGAAGTAATAACATCGCTGCGAGATCTACTGAGAAACATGCGCATTTCTCCGTTATTAACGGATCAAACAGCGCTGACATGGAAACCAGGAGAAACATTGTGCCATGAATGAACTATCCAGTGTCCACAGATCAGCAGCATTCACCATGGGTTTACTGTAGTAACACTACTAACTGTAACCATGGGAGTTTGGCAGGAATAGCAGGCTATAATGCTTTCAAGTAACATCACGTCAGTTTTATTTTGACATTATGAATACAATTGCTGCCTTCAAATGTTAATCTGAACTAAAATAAACCTTTGTTTAACTAATACAATATTACATTTCATTTTGTCCAGGAGCTGTTTTGTTTTATAAGCTCCTAATAAAAGTCAAGTATAGCTCCATCATTGCTCAAAGTTAAAAAATATCATACTTTATGATGTTAGTTTTAATAAAAATATAATAAAAATAAATAAATCAAGGAAATTTCTCTGGCATTTCTTTCTTTTTGCTGTATCGGAAACGTACCGAACCGAACCGTGACACAAGTGTATCGTACCGAACCGAACCGTGAATTTTGTGAACCGTTACACCCCTAATATATATAGTCACAATTTATATTTGTTCAGCTTGCACAGACTAATTATGCAGTGTCGTTAAGAGTCTGTACGGGTTCCTTGCCTGGATGTTTAATTTCATTAGCAACCCCTAAATAAACAAATAAATAATAAAACACATTTATAGTATATTATATAAAAACCTTTATATTGCGCTTTAATCATTACTAGGGATGTCCCGATCCGATACTCAGGATCGGTATCGCTCCGATACTGCCATTTTTGCGGGATCGGGTATCGATCTGACATCGATCAGACGAGGCCGATCCAAATCCGATATTGTGGGTATACTATTATGTGTTATTGTTAAGCCCCACAAAATGCACAAAAACATTCTAAAGTACCATAACGTTTTCGTGCACTCTATTATAAGTGTTCTGAAGCTATTATGTGAGATATAAATTAATATTTAAGTAATTAAATTCAAGATCACGTAAATTTTTCCCTCTCGCGGCTGTCAGTCATTCTCCATTCAGCATTCAAACAGCGCGTCGCGTTCGGTTGCAGTCAATGATGAAACTATCTTCAAGATGATTCAATGTTAATACTATTATACTTGATCTGTAAGATAAAGGTCTATGTTTTCGCATAAAACAACTTTATCTTGCTGGACTTTATTGCTGTAACTCAATCGTGTTACTCTCTACCGGGTGTCGGACGCTGTCAGTTTGATCACAACACTAGAGTCAGAGCACTATTGTTCTTCACGCGCACAGTAACTGAAATTTAAAACTGTTAAAAGAAAAGGCTCAATAAACGATTGCATAGATAGATACTGTATAATACACTGTCGATCAATATGTATCTCCGTTGTGCTTTGAACTTTTCAAAGCGGACTCGACGCGCTGCGTGCTGGAACTCCACGTGGCTTCAAGCGCATCATTCTCCGCTCGGGATGCGCATAAGCGCTTTGTGCCGCACTGTATTGGAGCCTTTCATATCATAATGCATTGACGCAATTAAAGCTTATTAACATTAATAATTATTAATGTTGCTGCCTCATTAAATAGCTGTGCAATACACTTAAAACATGTCTCAATTTTATAGCAGATTTAGCTATATCTAAAATAATTATCTTTTTCATTTTTGTTATCTTGTTTTTCATGAATGTATTTTACAACAATAAAAAGAGCAATGTGTATTATCCACTAATCTAGTTTATAATAGCATTTTTGTCATAGATTATGATCATATATTTTGGGGATTTGTTGTTTATCTTTATAATGAAGCTGTCTGTATTAAGTAGATTGTGTTTAACACACACAAGAGTGATAATCAGTTTAACACACAGTTATAGAAATTCTAATTGATTTAAAAAACAAAAACTGTACTGGTATTTACAATGTAGAATGCTGCTGTTTAAATTCTTTTAACTTTAAACCTGTTGGTAGCTAGCTAGCTTTAAGTACTGAAGTACCTGTATTTTCTTTCATTTATATATTTCTTTATTTTTTTGTAGTGTTTGAATAAAGGGTGGCAATCTTTCATAATCAACTGTTGTTGTGGACTATATAGGAGGTATATTTTAGGTGGCTAATTGAGAAAATTGCTATATTTTTTATTAGTTTAAGAATAAAATAAAAATATCGGATTAATATCGGTATCGGCAAAAGCCAAAGCTGCGGCATCGGTATCGGTATCGGAAGTGAAAAAGTGGTATCGGGACATCCCTAAGCAAATACTCTTCTAATGTTACTGTCTCCAGGGGATCCATCACTTTTGTTTGTAGCATTCCTCATTTATTGTCCTTTAGGGAGTCTTCAGCTCAAAAAAAATTCAAACATAGCTGCCCAGACATCCTTAGAATGACTCATTTTACCCTGCTATTATTACTCTGTTAAATATTAAACAATCCAAGCAAAAAAATTTGAAAACAGTATGCACGTTCTGTGTCTTAGGAAGTTACAGTTGATACCAGCATGAAAATATGTAAATATAGCATCAAGTTACATCATATAAACAATGTGTTAAAGATTCACAGAGGCCTAAAAACTCTCTCAGTTTGAATGTCTAGAAGACAATATGGAATAAATGGATGTGATATGGTAAATAAATTCTGTAGGAAGCTGTGCTTGACATAAAACCCTATAACGCACCCTGCTGAACAGCAAACACAGACACTGACTGTCTTAATATCTGACCTGTTTCCTGCAGTCAGTGCTCCTAGTTTTTCCTCTCCTGGAGAAGGAGGTGAAGGGTCATCCAAGATCCTTTGAATCTGATACTGGATCTCTCTGGGTGACAGCAGGCGTCCTGCTCGGTAGACCCATAACCTGAAGAAGCGGCCCCTGTGGTACACGGCGACAAACTCGCTGTCCTGCCAGTGCTGCAGCACATCTGAGAGATCAAGAAACTGTCAAGGACACAAGATCACTTTCTTCATGTGTATGTGTGTGTGTGTGTGTGTGTGTGTGTGTGTGTGTGTGTGTGTGTGTGTGTGTGTGTGTGTGTGTGTGTGTGTGTACCTGTCTCCTCTCCAGGTGTGCGTGTGGTGTTGAACATACGTTCACACTGAGCTGCACACAGTGGTATGACCGTACCAGGAATACGACTCTAGATAAACCAGAACAAATGATCTCAATGACTTACTGCAAAACGGTCCAAAATTTCTCTATATTCTGAATTGAACAATACAGGAGTATGACAGTGTTGCTGTGTTTTAATTTAACTAATTTATAATTCCTATTTTATATACATATGGGTCGTTGATGCATAACGTAAATGTCTGATTAGTTATAGGTGTCACAAACAAGAACAATTTTCAATAAAATCTTGACAAACAAGGCAATTAAAAAAATATTTTATATTAAAATGTATATCAACTCCACTCAATGTACAAAGTGTATTCTTTTTTCATCACTTTTAATCAACTTATTGTTACTAATTGTGACTTGTTGGTTTCAAATGGTCTGGTGACAAATAATTTTTTATTTGTGCAAGCAATGCAGAAATTCAGGGTAGTCTATCAATTAATACTAGGTTACAAAACCAGTATGTATTATAATATTTTTTGTTTTTTTATTGAGAAATTATGTTTAAAATGTTTTTAAGTTTAGCACATCACCTTGAAAAATAATTTACCAACATATGCATATTTAAAGCAAACTCTAGTCTTCATTATTCTTGTATGCCTGGCCAGTGACGAATCAAAAGGAATCAAGGAAATCCAGGGAAATAACAGGTAGAGACATGATTACTAAAACAGTTTCTCAGAGTGGTGTTGGGTGGGGTCTGGTTCAAATTCTGCTGAGAACACTGAGGTGTGTAACATACGGGATTGAGCTCCTCTCGATTGACCTTGCGGCGATAAAGGAACAGTGCAGTGATAGTATTCCCAGCTCGAGCTGCCTGACTGGCAGTTGGAGTCACGAACAGGAAATCCTGTGCATGAATTATACAGGCAGTTAGAAAAGAGAAGCATCCATCCAAAATCTGAAGTTTTCCTTTCCTTTTTTTTATAGGATTATATTACTGAAACACTGCTGAAATCCAAGAAAACATCTTGTGTCAAGGCATCTATTGTTACAATGATTAATTATAGACAATAGATTTTTTTCCTTTGCAAACATGAATGCCTGAATGTCATTGCATTAGATAAAGTATAAGAGATATGACACATTTTAAGCACAAGAGATACCAAATTGTTAAGCAAAACGTAGTGGCCTTTTATTGTGGCCAGCCTAATGCCGAGTTCAGACTGCACGATTTTAGCCCCGATTTTGGCTCGCCGACAGGTTTTGAGAAATCGCCGACAAATGCCCGAAATCACAGGCAAATCGGTGCTCGTTCACGCGAGTGTCAATCACGCAGTGTGAATGAGCAAAGACGCGATCTGAGAAAATCGCCGACGAGTCGCCGACGCCCGTGAGATATGTGGCATGCTAAATATCTGGACCTGTCGGCGATTCACAATCCTGCTGTGTGAATGTGTTCTGACTGAAAACTACATCGGCGATGACCGACAGCCAATGAGAGAGCAAGATACAGGGAGGAGGAGGAGGAGTTATAGACCAGAATATCAGTATTTCAATAGGCCTATATTTACAATTATATCAAACAGAAACAAAGCACAAACATTTTCATGACCAGCAGCAACAGCAGGACATTTGCAAAATTATTTATTTACCCCCAACTCTCTTTGCAAAACACAGTCCTTGCTCCCCTCGTCTTCCCAACCATTTCCTGCATAAACTGTTTATTATTTTTTTTCATTTTCGCTACAAATCAGTGCACAGACAATTTGTAGGCTATCATTTTTAATAACAAATTCAGTGTCGCGCGAGAACTCCGGTCTCACGCACGCGTGATCTTCCGTTATTTCCTATCACTTCTCGCGTTTGTTTGGTTGTGAAATGTAGTTTGCGGACCAGGCAGAAGTTGTCGGGCGATTCTTTCTTTTGTAAAGTCATGCAGTGTGAAACCTCCTGTCGCCGATCCATCGTGCAGTGTGAACACAGCAGCAACTGAATGTTACCCCAGATAGTCATGCAGTGTGAAAACAACAGTGACCCGATTATTTAGAAAATCGTGCAATCGTGCAGGCAAAAACAAAAGTGTTGCGTTTATAATTTTGTTCAGTGTATATATATATATATATATATATATATATATATATATATATATATATATATATATATATATATATATATATATATATATATATATATATATATATATATATATGACATTTACATTTTCATTAAGTGTGCTTTTTTAGTGTCCAAATACTTTCTAATAAACATCAGCATGCACAAACATATGTGAGACTACGTTTCTATATTCTTAGGTTCACTTTTCATTCAACACCATAAACGTTAAAACAGAGGTGGACAAGTTGTCCTAAACAGCAATGGTATTCAGTAAATGTCTTAATAAGCTTAAATGTTTAATGAAAATAGGGGTGATAAGTGACAATGAGTAATGCTGTAGGCTCATTTACCATGCCATAATAGTTACTGTTGACCATGATAGGACTCCGGCTCCGGAGGTAAACATACTCTTCCCACCAGTCACTAACCTAGAAGAAACAAAGAAACTCTAAATATGACATACTAAATGATCCCAATCAAATGTCTATAAATAACTATATCAATTATTAATTATAGTTCTCCAAAGGCTCTAAATACATTATGATATTGCTGTGTTGATCTGACACACACATACACCAGTTACATGGTCATATGAGAGTTTTAGAATGTTGCTTTAAAAAAAATGCTTACAATTTTCAGGCTTCAAACTGTTATTAAAGGGTTGTTATTTAACAGAAAGCTGGAATACCCATTGGCAACCACTTTAATATTATCTGAAGAGCTATTTGAGATATTTTTGAGTCATTATCACTCTAATAAAGTTGTTATGCATCTAACATTCAATACCAATACATTTTTATTAATGATTAACGATTTTGAACAGCTGTAGTACTGTATAACTATAGTAATGCAACTGCATGCTCATGATAAGACTAATGATAGTTGTGACATTGACCAGAAAATAACTGTACAGATTTCAGCACGTACATAGTTTGTGGCCCACAGCGCTTTGAGTTTGAGATATCTTTGTAGGCGGTTACCCAGACTTTTCTCGAATTCAGCAGCCAGTCTCTTCATTCGCTGAAAACCAGCCGCATCGTGCAGTGGCTTCACTGACTCAAGATACTAAAACAGAGAAAATGGTTGAGATAGCATTCAGTGGTATCTTTTAAAGCCTATAACTCCATGACCCCTGACAATTTCTAGAGGAGACTTCCCAGCAAACCAGCACTTATGGCACATTACACGCAAACAATTTAATACATAATAATACATAAGATATCGACTCACTTTTTACAAAGTGTCTTTAATGGGAGGTACAGGCAAGTGCGGTAAAGACGTCTGATAACTGTACAGTAATGGCTTGCTTCCGGACAGCAACCTAACTAGGGTCTGACAGGGAGGACAAGAGAAAGAAACAGTCAAGAACAAAAATATAATGGTTTCAACAATAAGAATGACCTGATTCGGTCCAGGGGGAGAGTTTTGGGCCAGTTGACTGTAAAGTCAATTCCACATTGGGCCAGTGCCGTGTTTTCAACACATTCCACATCCAGTGATCATGTACGTGTTTTTATGCCTTGAACATTTAGACTTCTATGATGTACTGAACAGTGCTGTAGGAAATGTATTTTATTTAAATTTCACCCAGGTTTTATTATCTAGCAGGCCAATACAAATGAGCGTTAGTTGAAATTGCATGTATGATTTGTGATAGTCTTTAGAGCATTAGTTTGAATAGGTTATAAAGAGAAAAAAAATCTGAATAACAAATGTTTAACACCAAGTGCCATAATTTCCCAGTAAAAGTGTTTATGAACTTACAGCTGTCGTCAAGTTGCATTTTTGCCATTTAATTATATACAGAATCCTCTTATGATTGCCAAAGCTGCATATATGTGAAAAAAAAGAGTAAAAACAGTAATATTGTGAAATATTACTACAATTTAAAATGACTGTTGTTTATTTGAAATGTATTTTAAAATGTAATGTATTCCTGTGATGGTACATCTGAATTTTCTGATTTGTTTTCAGTGTCACATGATCCTTAAGAAACCATTTAAATATGCTGGATTTCAGGATTCTTTGATGAATAGAAAGTTAAAAAAAAACAGTATTTATTTGAAATCGAAATATTTTGTAACTACCTCTTTACTGTAATTTTTAATCAATTTAATACATCCTGTATTAAATTTTTTTTTAAATTAAAGAACCAATCTGGGCTCTTTTTGGTGTGAAGCCATCAATGTACAACTTTCGGACACCCAAAAAAGCACGGTTTGTTTTGTGACCTTGTTAGCGCGGAGATTGATTCTCTTGTGTTGGAAACAGAAAATGACCTCAGCCTTAATGAAAGACATAATGGTTCATTTGAAATTGGAGAAAATTAAATATTTGTTGAGGGGGAAGTCTGAAATATTTATTCAATGTGGCAAACTTTCATAGATTACTTTGGTGAGAATGTGTAATTGATTGGTTTAGCATGGCAATGATGTCCTCTGATGTCTGTTGTTTGTTACTGTGTTTTTGTCTTTCTGTATTTGATATGCAAAAAACCTCAATAAAGAGAATAAAAAAGTAAAAAAAATTAAATTAAACTTGCTGACCCCAAATATACTAACATGTAACTGAAATAACTATTTTATAGCTTGTGGCAAGACAAGTGAAAAAGTTGTCGGGGAAAGTAAAACAACTGACCAGAAGACAAATCTTCATTGTTATTGTTTTAAAAGCATATTTTTGCAGAAATTATCTTAAAAAGATACGGGCATTTTTTTTTCAATGCTAGGCTAAATGTAATGAAACACTAACCGCCCAGACTTTGGTCTTGGTAGAAATGCATCCATGTTGCTCGAACATCCATCGGTGGTACGACAGGAGAAACTTCAGGCAGAACCTCAGAGCCAGAATGAGAGACAACCACAAAAGAGTACTAAACAGCAGCGCCGACAGCATCGTCTGACCTTGAGCGCTCAATGGTAGACTGACAGAGAAAAACACAGTGGAGCAAATCAGCATTCTCTCTTCCAGGTTAATATTAGATATGGTAAATGGTAAATGGACTGCATTTATATAGCGCTTTCACAGACCCAATGACCACCAAAGCGCTTTACAATTTGCCTCACATTCACCCATTCACTCACTCATTCATACACCGAGGGCGGTGTCAGCCATACAAGGCGCCATCCAGCTCGTCGGGAGCAGCTGGGGTTAGGTGTCTTGCTCATGGACACCTCGACACTTGGTCAGGTGGAACCGGGGACTGAACCACTAACCTTCCGGTTTGTAGACAACCTACATGAACCACTGAGCCACTGCCGCCCCAGATATATGCTAATGTATATTAAAAATGTGCTCAAATGTTGTCATTTCACATAGGCTTCAAAGATAATACAAGATTGCATCATGTCAATTGTTGATGGATATATGAAACATTGACTAGAACAACAAAAGACTCTTGAAGACTTTTGCATCTTCTGGAGTTTCAGAAAAGATAACAAAAGTGTCAAACTGTGCACATATTTGCCAAGATGCCAAACTATCATAACAAATAAGAGATTTCAATATTAACTCATTGAAAAAATTATAAAAAAATTATCTAGCAACCAAATTTCCCAAAATTAAATTTAAATTTCACAGCTCTATACTCTTGCTGTGTGTAAACAGCTCTCTTATTTGTGTACTTTAAAAATAAAAAAAATTAATAGGAGACACATCTGAAACAGTTCATAATTACTGAAAAAAGAACTCCCATAATTAGGAATCAATACCAATAAAAAAATTCTGTGAGAAAATTGGACATTTGAATGTTTAATTAAGAATAGTAATCACTGTTTACATAACTGTTTTGAGAGGATAAAAAAAGCCTGAGCTAACATACCAGTACTTAAATATAAAATTAGTACTTAAATAAGAAAATAGTGTTAAATAATTTTATCATTCAACTGTTTACCATTTAGAAGATAATGCACACTGAAGGGTAAAAGGAACTGTTACCTGAGGGGCAGGTGCTCCCGAATCTTAGCAATGAGGCCCATAGATGGATCAGACTGCATGTACATAGAGGCCAAGATTGCTACGGCAACAAAAAGCCAAGAGGAGGGGCTCGCTGGGTACACGCCTTTAATGATTCTGTTCTGTCCATGAAAAAGTAAAAGTTCATAAGTATTAATACCCCCTGTGTATAAACACATACATTGCCAATTTTTTGGATTTTAACACTGAAACATAAAGCCAACCCTGCAGTTAGTGAAGTCATCATGAAATTAAAATTGACAATTCTGTTTTTTTAAATGAAATATAGGAGTATTTATTATAAATGATAATTTATGATAAATACTGCAATAATTCATAAAAAAAACAAGAATCGTCTATTTTGATTTCATGGTGACTTCAATGAGTTTAATTTCTTGGCAGAACAAATGTCCTGTAATTAATTTTCATATAGTGTTTTCATACACACTCCTAACATTCCTATGAGATTTTTACCTATTTATATATAAAAATAAAAATAAAAGAGTTCAAAATGTATGAATTTGTTTTCACGCTCATTCGAGTCACTGACATTAATCCTGCTGATGCGTTTCTTCCAGGACCGCAGTCCGGCGAGGTAGATTTGATTGAGGGCTTGGTAGGACAGATGCAAGTTGATCCCCTCAGGAGAGATGGTGAACTGAAACGCTACTGCTTGGTGAGCCTCTGCCATGACTATAGACAGAAACAACACAGTCTCAGCAGTAAAAAGAAAAAACTACACTGGATCATTGAAATACAAAAAGCAGTGTACTTTATATCATTCACTCATGGTATCTGCTTTCGTCATGGTACCAAATTTTGTTCTGTTTTATTGTAACAGGTTCCATCCTTTATTAAAGCTAAAGTTGCAAACCCATGAGTGACTGAATGAAAAATTTGGACAATATCTTCAGAAAGGTCACACAGTATTCAAAATAAATATATTTTACACCAAATTTTATTCTGTTTTATTGTAACAGGATCTTCAGAAAGGTCACTGAAGGAAACTGCTGTCAATATACTAGTCACATCTAGTAAGCAAATGTAAAAAGGTACTTGTGCAATACAAGGCCAAATTTCATGAACTAAGGCTACAACCAAGACATCAATGACCCCTAGTGGTGTATTTATGTAAAACAACCCTTGACATTTTTTGTGCAGGTATTCACAGAATAAATATGATCCTGAAAGTCTTTTGGTCATGTGTGTGTCCATGTATATATATATATATATATATGAAAAATTATGGCACAATATTAGAGGAAATGAAAGAGAATCTGGTGCACTTGAGTAACAGGACCTCAATGATGTGGGCAAGCACAGTTGGTGTGAACAAGGTTATGCAAAGCTAGCAGGAATGCTGTGACAATAAAAGCTTGCTGCATTCTCATCTGCCACTCATTATTTTCAATTGCCGCACTAGGCTTTGCTTTGAATTAACAAATGCAGTGAATAAAAGAGGTAAAACACAACCTCTTCATTCAAAAGGGAGCATTTTTCAGTTTCCAATTAGGTGTTTATTAAGAATCCATCTCATAATATAAGCATTTACTCTATTATTTAATAATAACAAAAGAGAAAACGTCTCGGTTACGTATGGTAACCCTCGTTCCCCGAGGAGGGAACGGAGACGTATGTCAGAAGTGATTCTGACGAATGGGGAACTCGCTCGAGAGCCTATCTACTTTGAGTGTAACTTAATGAGCCAATGCACATTGGCATGCGATAATTGCACCAGCTGCTGTGCATCCTTGTTTTTCCGCTGAGGAGCCGGACTTGTGACTCGGCCGTACAGCGGAAGCTCAGCAACTGTGGCGAGGGGACGTACGTCTCTGTTCCCTCCTCAGGGAACGAGGGTTACCATACGTAACCGAGACGTTCCCCTTCGTCAGCAAACTATGACGTACGTAAGAAGTGATTCAGACGAATGGGGATAACTACCAAAACGCCACTGCTGCTGGCCCTTCCAGCGCTCCATTTGAGCCTCCTGGCCTGACCATAGTGTTGAGCAGAAAGTAGGAGCTCTAAGCAGAGAAGGTCAGTCACTGCTGTTCCACAAGACCCACTCAGTGAGACTTATTCGATAACGCTGGGAAAGCGTACCCTTGGGGAAGGGAATGCTGCGGAAGTTACATCCTACCCCGGAGGGAGGTACTGTGACGGTTACACATATGGACTAGCCAAGCAGGGTAGTACAACATATGGTAGTCTCTGGGGTGATTCCAGCCTAGTTATAGGGGGAAAAGAACACCAGCAGAGACGACAGAGCGGGCTCTGTTGAGGGAAAGACACAGGCTCGTCGGCAGAGGAGCTGATCGTGGAGGAATACACATATGGGGTCGCCGCAAGGACCGCTACATATGGACACCCAACCTAGCACAGGTTCCACAATGCATACGAGTGTAGGCCTGGCGTCAGATGCTCCGCAACGTCTGACTGTCGCAGGGGTGAGGAACTCAACAGGGTTAGCCATTTCTAGGGAACAGTACTGAAGCAAATAGACGCACGTATCCAGCCCAGCGGGGCGGGAGTGGCATTGCAAGCCGACACTAAGAACGGGTCCTTCGCGCTACTGGCCACTGGGGGCGAGTATGTGGGAAGATACTAGGGTGTGAACCTACACTGGTTTCACGGTTTGGTTCGATTATGATTATCATGTCATCAATTCAGTTCAATTCGATATCACGATGCATTGACGATGCACTGACGATGCACTGCATCCTCAATTTTCAATTTTACTTTACCCCCTGCATATTTTATTTGTGCGAGACATGATTTACACACAGAGTGTGTCTTCTCCAGGTCATGCTTACCAGGTTGTTCATAAAAGCCGAAATGTGCCCAGATGTCGGTTTTTAAAGTAGTTGGAGCTAGAGACCTGCCTGCACCCACGGGACCCAGCGCAACAGAGTGCGGCGCAGGACTAGTTTTGATGGCCGAGTGCGGGCGCGGACGGTAATGCACTTGTGCAGTGGTGTAGTGCAGGGTATACGCAGGTATACGGCGTATACCCACTTCTTTTTCCGTCGGCATTGCGTATACCCACTTCTAAATCCCCTCTGATGAGCATCATTTAGTTGCTAATCCAATCTCGTGAATAAAAAAACACCCAGTCAGGGTCATACCCATCATTGAGGTCCCCGAGGTCCTGACCTCAGTCGTTTTTTTGAGTGTAGCCTAAATAATGAAAGTTGTGAAATAATTCCCTAATATTAGGCCTAACTCTAATTTGGTGCTGCAATGATTCGCCCATCGCGACAATAACTGACCTTCTCATCTGAGCTGCTTCAACACTCAAACACCCGCTCGTCAATGTCAAAATGTTTGAGACCAAAGCAAGCAGGACTTTTGTTCACAGAAGCGCGATCCGAGCGCGAATCCAGGCGCGACGCTTCACTTCAGTTAACGATCATACAGTGCGAGCTGATGCAAGTAGCTAAAATATACGGCTGTTTTTTTCGATAGAAGTTTTAAATGACCGACAGAAATAATCTGTTTGATCAAAGACAGTGGAAATTATAAGCTCAATTTAACAACACAAGCACCATATTAAATATATTGCCATTATTATTCTATATATATTTGTATAATGTTACCTAGAATGTGTTCAACTTTTCACTGTTTGTATCACTCCGCTTGTCTTTGTTTGCGCAACTTGCATCATTAAGCCAGAAGGCGGCGACAAGTGACTGTCTTTATGAGTGAGCAATTGAACCATTAATTAAATGAACAGATTAGTCCAAAAACATTGATTAATTTAGGAAAGAAAAAGTAGCTGAAACTGGATTCTCATGTTTAAGAATCTGATCAAATACTTCATGCTTTTAAAGCTACTGTTGTCCATTTTTTTGGCCATCAAAACACCTTAAAATGCCCATGTCGAGATCAAGAAAATCAAAATTTTCTCGGGGGGGCATGGGGTTGGGGTTCCCCCGAACCCCAAATATTGTTTAGGGGACCTGGGTATTTAAAACACCATGCGTACGGCCCTGATATGCAAGAATACTTGTATTCTGTGTTATATTGCATTCACTATAGTCTTGCATCAATACTAATGCAAGACTAGTCTTACACGTCTGAGATGCTTAAAAAAATATTGGGGGCATAAGGAGTATACCCACTTCTCCGGGCACCACTACATCACTGCACTTGTGTGTGTGCGGGTTGCGGGAGAATAAAACAATCCGCGGGACTCCCGCAAAATAGAAATATCTATGAATAAAACATCTAAAAACTAATAAATTGTTATTCATCTGTTGCACGAAAGCAACAAGAACAACTAAAACAAAATAAAAACAATTCAGAGTTTCTATTTATAACATGTTTGCAGCGTTAAACAATGCAGCCAATCACAGATATATGTGTTGATTTCTTGAACGCAATGGCCAATCAGATGCATTTAAGATAGAATCCCCTCACCGCTCAAAACGGACTTTTTGTTCAGTGCTGAATTCTGGCAAATCCTCTGATTATAATAAACAAAGTGAAGATATTATGAAAGATTCATTGAGCAGTCAGCTTCATTGATAATAACAGATTTGTGAGATCACGATGAACTGAGATGTCAGCTTTTTAGGAATTAAGGGAGCGCACTTTGCGCGCATTCAGTCATGCCAAACCATGCACGCAGTAGCCTGCTTGCTTTTATGTTAAATTAACGTTTGTGAATGTTAACGCTTTAATAACAAATAATTTATCTGGAGCATTTATGCTGATGTGTAGGTGGTGGCGACACGTAGGCAAACTTGAAAGTATTTCATGGAGGTAGGCTACAGAAAAATCATCTATTTATACTTTTTTTGCGGGCGGGAGCGGGACAAAACATGAATGTAGCGGGCGGGAGCAGGAGAAGGTAACATATTTTTGGCGGGAGCGGGACAGAATCCTGCGGGAGGTCCCACGCAGGTCTCTAGTTGGAGCATTTTTAATTACTCGCACTAGCATCTCGCCTCCCTCTGCCATTTATATGCTACCAAAGCACGTATGCGACAAATGATGTCAGAAAACCGTCAGTACATTATAATCGTTTATGGTCTATTACTGAACCGACACCGAATAGTCCTCGTCTGCATCGCGATGCATTTTAGAAATGATTAATTTTGACACCCCTAGAAGATTCCGGCTCTACACGGAGGCTAAAGAATCTAGCAAATGTGTTGTGTCGCTAGGGTTGGGTACCGAAACTCGGTGCCAATAGGGAACCGGTTCCGACGTAAATGGTAGTAACCAGACCGAATAAGAACGACAATTTCGGTGCCTGATTTCGGTGCCTGACTTAATTAGGCACACACACGCACAGTCTCTTCTGTCTCGCATGCGCGCTCTTGCTCGCAAGGTTTGGCTGCATTTCACGTGTAAAATTACGAGTCAGAACGCCCTCTGGGTGTGCCGATAGTCTGAATCCCATATAGCAGGGATGGGCAACTTCGGTCCTAGAGGGCCACTGTCCTACAGAGTTTAGCTTCACCCCTAATCAAACACACCTGAACAAGCTAATCAAGGTCTTCAGGATTACAAGAAAGTTACAGGCAGGTGATTTTTTTCAGGGTTGGAGCTAAACTCTGTAGGACAGTGGCCCTCCAGGACTGAAGTTGCCCATCCCTGCCATATAGAATCAAGCCAATACATTGGCTAATGGCGCGGGCGCCGCCTCGACGCACATACGTCGTCATATTATGTTGGCGCGCGCGCGCCATCTGCTCCTCAGATTTCTCTGCCGAAAAAGGAAGCTGGTCGGCAGCGCAAGGAGCTTGGCAGCGTCTCGTTCCCTATTGAGAGAACATAGGTTACACCAGTAACCAGAGATGTTCTCTTTCATAGGTTCACTCAACGCTGCGCAGCTAAGAAGCAGTGGATTTGTAGGCTGCTGTATCACTTGCCGTTTTAACTGACGCGCTACAGCGATCGGTCACATTTCAAAGAGCCAAAACGTTATTTATTATGTGAATCTCGTAAAAATATTGACAGAATCTGACAGCTGTGGATTTGTTCCATATCAAAAGTAACCTTCTCTGTCTTGTCTGTCGGTATCCTCTTTGTCCGCGATTTTTCTTTGCGTGAGAAAATGGATGTGTGGCGTGAGAGCGTGTGAAAAGGGTCAATTGCGTGAGTCTCACGGTCAATGCGTGAGAGTTGGCAGCTCTGCAATCTCTATTAATCTCCAGTATTATTACATTGTTTGATACAATATTGTTTTATTTGATATTATGTAAATGTGTAAAATGTAATGTAATTTTTTTTATTTTATTACCATATGTTACTTGTATTTATATTGTTTAAAGATTTAAGTTAATATTGTGTCCAGTTTGGCCCTGTAAATAAAAGGGTATTATTTTTTTATTAAGTTTGTGCGGTTTCGTTTTCTTAAGTACCGTTTCAAGAACCGTTTAAGCACCGGAACCGTTTAAAAAATACAGAGTAGGTACTGGTATCGGATAAAACCCAACCGATACCCAACCCTATGTGTCGCCCAGCCCGCAGCTCTAAAAATATCTGTCAGCGAGGCGCCTTGAGCCAGCGCCTAGGAGGAAGCTACACTTCTACACACTTCTAGCTACACTTCTAGCAACCCGAACGGGCAAGGCATGCCTTGGGCTTCGTAAGCCAAGGCTATGGCATCCACTATCCAGTGGGCCATCCTCTGCTTGGAGACAGCCTTTCCCTTCTGCTGGCCTCCTTAACAGAAAAAAAAAGCTGATCTGAGGTCCTGAAGCTTTGTGCTCTGTCCACGTATAACCACAAGGAGTGGACGGGGCAGAGAAAAGCCAGGGCTGGGTCTGCCTCCTCCGAAGGCAGCGCTTGCAGGTTCACTACCTGGTCCCTGAAGGGAGTGGTAGGAACCTTGGGCACGTATCCAAGCCGGGGTCTCAGGACAACGTGAGAGTTGGCCGACCCGAATTCTAGGCACGATTCGTCGACCGAAAATGCTTGCAGGTCCCCTAACCTCTTGATGGAAGCCAGAGCAGTCAGGAGCACTGTCTTTAGTCAAGTCAAGTCACCTTCAATTTTATAGCGCTTTTAACAATATAGACTGTTTCAAAGCAGTTTTACAATATAGGAAATTAAAGTAACAGAGATTGTTTTGGCTTTACAGCAGCTCTAGAATAAAGTTATTGTCCAGCTAAAGTTAGTTTGATTGATTCACTTCCGTCACAACGATCATTAGTTAGTAGTGACAGGATCTTTAACTAAGCTGACTGCAGTGGTTTAAAGCGAGGTCTCTGCAGTTCGCTGTCAGGTCCCAAGAGGGTATAGAGGGGGGCGAGGCGGATTCAGTCTCCTCGCTCCCCTCAGGAACCTGACGATCAGGTCATGCTTTCCCAATGACTTACATTCAACTGCATCATGATGTGCGGCGATAGCGGAAACATAAACTTTGAGGGTGGAGGCAGACAGCCTTCGCTCCAACACATCTTGCAGGAAACATCTTGGTTGGGCCAATACGGCGCAACTAACGAGACCTGCTCCTCGTCCTCCCTGACTTTCCACAGTGTCTGTGCGAGAAGGCTCACTGGGGGAAACACATACTTACATAGGCCCCTGGGCCAGCTGTGCGCCAGTGCATCCGTGCCGAGGGTCCCCTCGGTCAGGGAATAAAACAACTGGCAATGGGTCGAGTCCGGAGAGGCAAACAGATCTATCTGATCGGCTCCGAAGAAGTCCCATATCAGCTGGACCGCCTGGGGATGGAGACACCACTCTCCCAGAAGCGTAGGCTACGCCAGGGATATGAATGTCACGAAGCGACCTCAGATGCTTCTGACTCCATAGGAGGAGATGGCGGGTGAGTTGCGGCATGCGGCGGGAGCGTAGACCACCTTGACGGTTGATATATAGAACGGTCGCTGTGCTGTCCATACGGACCAGTACGTGCTTGCCATGTAGCGTCTCCTTGAGGCGGCCCAGCGCAAGGCATACTGTGAGCAACTCGAGGCAATTGATATGCCAATGCAGTTGAGGCCCCGTCCACAGACCTATAGGGCTGGGCGATAAAACGATAACGATAGTTATCGCGATATAATTTTTCTCGATAAAACGATATCAAGAGTTCGATAAATGTTCGATAATGTTTCTGACAAATGTTTCGCAAAAGCGTAACGAAACTCATTTGAACCACGCGCGCCTCACGGACTGTTTATCCGCTCGGCTCAAAGTCCAAACGGCAGCTCAGCGCGAGCGCACTAGAGCAGATGCGTTTATACTCTGTTGGCTCTCGGTCACGAGATCCAATGAGAAGTGCTTGAATTCAGCGTAGAACACAAATGTCTCAGTGATTTAAACCAGTAAAGGCAGATGAAACAGCGCTGACGAACAGGAGAAACACTGTCCACAACGATACAGTCAGAAGACTTTTCCGTCTACAAATTCCTATAATTTACCACGGATTTACTGTAACGTTAGCCTACTAATATTAACTGCACTATGAAATGTGGGATATACATATTGAATTTTATTATATTATTAAATGTAGACAATGTTTTAAAGAACTAATAGAATATAATTACATTTTTTAATAATGTATTTAGGCTAAAGTTACTGTTTTTCATACAAATGCCATAGAAACCATAAAGTAACATTTTGCCATGATAGTGAGGTGCTGTAGGCTATGCCCGGTTTTATCTGTGGTTATTGATCTAAATGCATGATGCTGGATGACCAATGGTTAATTTTAATAAAACTCAAACAGTCATAATATTACATTTTACCAAAAAAAATTAGCACATGCAGAAACCAAGAAATAATTTTTTCTATTAAGATATTTATTTTGTTAAAGGGACAATGTGTAGGATTTACTCCCATCTAGCGGTGAAAATGTATTTTGCATTCAAAAGAATTGTGCTCTCCAGCGCCTAGATTTTTCAAATACGTGTTGTATCTACGGTAGCCGTTATGTACCAAAAAGCTATGACAGGATGTCTTCTAATTGCACTTCGTCGAGTGTTCCTTCGGGTGAACAGGTTTGTTATTTCAAACAAACTGCAACTTGACACAACGAACAAACGAATGTTACAGTATGAATTACTGACTCTGAAACTTGCCGTTGCAGTGACAAGCGCCTCTCACTGCTCTGCTCCTCCGTTTCTGCTGCTTTCAGTTATGTCACGCTGGCTCTGTATGAAAACGCGTTGTGGAAACGCGTTTGCCTAGTACTTTTTGTCCCTCTATGCTATTATATTTTTTCAAGATGGCGGAACTACATGGAAGCCTCCGTGACCTACCCGTCCCATGTATATAAAGATAATAAATTCTTCGTTTACGAGCATAAGTCAGATCATTGGCAGAGGTATTTGTACACCATTGAGGACATATTTATGAATAAAAATATTGATTTTAGATAATAAAATACCTAAAAAAAAGGTACACATTGTCCCTTTAAGGAAAATGACAAATGTTTGAATGTTCTAACTCAGATTTGGCAAATGTTCACCAGTTTGGCAAGTGTTTGTCATGATATGTTCTGACAATAAAGAGTAGTTTGAAAACCACAATTAACACTGGTTTCTACAACTTTCATTTAGGAGCAAAAATTTATCTTTAAACTTGAAAGAAATAAAGATTTGACATTTATCGTGAAAATTATCGATATCGGCTGATATAAAAGAATTATTGTGATTTTTTTTTTGGCCATATCGCCCAGCCCTACCTGAAACTGCCTGCCCGTTGAACGTGGCCCCCCAGCCGGTGGCAAAGGCATCCATGAAGACCACAGCCTGGACACTTGTTCTAGGGGAACACCTCCCTGTAGAAACGAAGGGTCCGACCACGGGCTGAAGGTTTGGAGGCAGTGCGGGGTGACGTGCACCCGGTACGTGCCGCTCTGCCACACCCATCTCGGGACTTGGCCGTGAAGCCAGTGCTGAAGCGGTCGCATATGAAGCATATATGAAGAAAAGTTTCAGTGGGACCGCTGTCCTGCTCTTGATTGTACTCAAGCAGTTCAACACTGACCGGACGCGCTCCTCTGTGAGTCGAGCAGTCTGGTTGACCGAGTCCAACTCCATATCGAGATAAGAGATCCTCTGCACAGGGGAGAGTTTGCTCTTGTCCCAGTTGACCCGAAGCCCCAACAGGCTGAGGTGACCAAGCACCCTGGAGCCCCGAAAGAAATGCTTTGTCCCTCATGAGAAGGACCAATAATCCCATCCGAAAGCTGCCAGGCATGCGAGACAGTGAATGTGGGCGTCAAACTCGATGGCACACGGCACGCTGAGTGCTCGGCTTGAAAGGCAAGACTAACAACGTGCCGACGTGTTCATGCTCTCGTGAGAGAGCATAAACTACCCACGAACGCAGTCTCAGCATGTTTGCGATGCGCTAGAGGAGTGAGGGGCCCGAGGAGGCGGTCTCGTCTGGGAAAGCTTATTGTAATCCTCAGATAACCAATTCTATTAGCCAAAGTAGCCTTTTTCTGGTGCTAGGAACTAGATCGGGGAATAGGCAAGGGGAGTCCACCTCGACCGCGCATCTAGAGCGCCGAACGACGCGTGCTGTCAGCTGGCAGCTCGACAGAACACAGCACGCTGAGCGGCTCAAGCCTTAACGAGAAAGGGGAGACGAACAACGTGCCAATGTGGTCATGCTCTCATGAGAGAACATGAACCACCCACGAACGGAGTCTCAACACGCTTAAGCCTAGGCATGTGAAACAGTGATTGTGGCTGTCATATGAGGGGAGGATAGGAAACGACCACATCCAGAAACACAAGGTTTGAATGACCTCTTGAAAAAGTCGCAGTGTCAACCTGTGTATGCTCTTTCAGGAAACTGCTCTCTCTGGTGATGAAGCACCCAGGTATGTCCACAAACAGGACGATAGTGCAAGCCTAATATGAGCACTCACATTCTCATTGAAGGCGCAACATTCTGAGCTGTGAAAACAGCTGTTGCTCTCTGTGAGATTACGGCCAGCACTGTCTGTCTGTCTGCGCTGTAACACCAACATCAGCTTGAAGAGGCGTTCTCCTGAAGCAGACTCATCTTTTGAAGTTAAAACACTCTCAGATAAGATTGCAGATCAGGAACAGCATTCACCATCTGGCTCTGGAGCGAAAGACAAGGATGCGATGCACCTGCCGCTCATTATGCTCGCGTCACGATGCACAGTAGTTGGTGCAATTATCTCATGCCAATGTGCATTGGCTCATTGACGAAAGGGAACACACATCCACACAACCAGGGCTGGACTGGCCATTGGGCATAAGACATTTGCCCGGTGGGCCGACGTGCTTTGTGGGCCGATACATCTCATACTTAATTTTTTTTTTTTTTTTTTTGTCTGAACGGCCCATAAAACTCGTACATCAGCGGCCCATTGCGTTTAGTTTTATTTAATTGGCGGCTCTGGGATCTTTGTGCCGGTGTAATGCATTGGACAAAAAAGTCAGCGTAGGTTTTTCTTTTTCTCACAGACCGGCGCATGAAACCGGTCTGTGACCGAAACGCGTAGATCGTAGATCAGCGGCCCATTCGTTATTTTCTTGATTGACACTGGGCTGGTCCAATCACATCTTTAAACTCCTCCCCCTTTAAACTCTGAGTGAGCGAGCAGTGTCAGTGTGCATCTGTCAAAATAGTCAGAGCGATGGAGAAGAAACGCAAGGAATGTGCAGAGAAATAGCTTAAAAAAAGAAACTTCAAAAGCCCTTCAAGTGTCTGATGAGGATAGTGAGGAGGATAAGGAGAGAGATGAGTGAGTGCAGAGAACTGTGGTAAGCAGAACTAGGCTACTGTCACAACACTTAGGCTATGTAGGAACCCACAACCCAGTTACGCATTATTTACACATCTGCATATTTGACGATTACGCATATTATTAGAATTGTAATGAGACGAGTTTCTAAACCATGTTTTTCTTCAAAATAAAAGCTCGATGCCGTTTCCGTCAAAAGAAAAGATAATGTGCTTATCTCTGTATAGAAATTAGTACAAAACTAATTATGAAAGTTGCTTTTATTTTTCAGTGCATTTGTTTTACAACATATGGCTATTACTGCCATGGGATTAATATTATAACTATTATTATGTGGTAGTGTAATGTAGACAGACACTATATCACAACTAAAAGAGATTTGAGTTTTTCTTTGTTCAACTTGCACACTGAATATGGGTAGAACTCTTTATTTTTAACTCTCAAAGTGCACCAGATTGATGAATTTAACATTAAAAAGCACACAATTTTCTTACGGGGCCCGGGGGAGCATGCCCCCAAACCCCCCTAGAGGGACAGAGGTGCACTCACCACAGATTTACCAAAATCCTGTGGGGAAAACCGGTATTGCTATCCCAGCTTATAGCTTTCTTTAGGATTCATCACTGTGGAGTATAGTTCAACTTTGTAGTTATTTCATCGGTTAACTTTTACTCACTCCAATTCAATTATGGCATTAGTGGTTTTAATAGGAGTTGGTATACATATTCAAGGGCAAGCAAAGTTCCGTTGTGTTATATAGTGGCCCAGTCTGGGCCAAAATGCCCGGGCCGATTTTTTGTCCCAGTCCAGCCCTGCACACAACACAAGCATATGCCCACTTTTATGAAACACTGAACTCACTAACTGAAGGAGCTGCATTTTGCATTTCAATGAATTAACCCTATAACTCAAATTTGTCAAACCACAAAAAGTGTGAAAATATTGTTTAATTGTGAGCATTTAAATGCTAGATGTGAAATAGGTTAGTCTTAGTAAAAAGTCTGCAAGAAAGTCTGGGTTTTTCCCCCAGAAAATGTTTACGCTATTTCTGAAAGAAATTCAAAACAATAGTGTGGTGATATATGTACAAGTTGTGATTGACTGTTAGCTGCAGGGTCCAGCGTTGCTGGGCAACGGGGGCGGGGTGAGGAACGTCTGAGAGTTTTGTTCGAAACTGCGCATGTTAATAAAAGCAGACTGAGTTCATCATGAAGTGGCTGAGTTCATCATCAAGTTGGCTCAATATCATGACATGGTGTCAGAATTGAAAGATCTTCACACACTCCTCTGATCAGCGAAGGAGAACGGAAGGAAAATGTCCAAGTTTAACGCACCTGAATCCTTTGATTTCGCACAGCCAGCAAGTTGGCCGGCGTGGAGGCAGCGCTTCGCGCGGTTCAGGATTGCAACGAAACTCGACAAGGAAGATGGTGATGTGCAGGTGAATTCATTACTGTATGCAATGGGCAAACAGGCGGAACCTATATTCAGCACATTTACATTTTCTGCTGAGGATGAAAATCAGTACTACAATGCAGTAGTTAAAAAGTTTGATGACCATTTCGTGCCCAAACGCAATTTGATTCATGACCGCGCTTGTTTCCATAAAAGAAATCAACGAAGTGGTGAAAGTGTGGAAGCATTTGTCAGGAGTCTATATGAGCTGGCAGAGTTTTGTGATTTTGGGGCCACTAAAGATTAGCAGATTCGCGATCGCATCGTGATTGGAATAGCGGATAGCGACGTGTCTGAGAAGCTGCAGTTAGAGCCAGATTTAACGCTCGAGAAGGCCATACATATCACTCGCCAGTCAGAATTGATTAAAATGCAAAGTGCTGATATGCGAAGTGCATGCGATGTAAGTGAAGTGGGGCACAAGTTTAAGCACACAAAACAATTCAAGAAACACACAGGAGGTAAATACAGGAATTCAGATATGAAACAAAGAGAAGACAGCAATGTGGCCTGTTCAAGATGTGCACGTGCACATGACCGTGGGGCTTGTCCCGCCCGAGGGAAACGATGCCGTAAGTGTAATAAAACAGGTCATTTCGAGATTGCTTGTAAAACAAAGACTGTTAAAGAAGTGACCAGTGACGGACACGAAGTCGAATCAAACAACATGTGGTTTGTGGGTTCTGTTTCTGATAGTGCTAACGAGGATGAGTGGCATGTGAACCTTCCAATGAATGGCGCTACAGTAAAGTTCAAGATAGATACTGGTGCTGATATCACAGTTATGTCTGAGCAAACATTTCTGAACCTACCTAGTCGCCCACAACTTACTAAAACACTGGCAGACATCAGGAGTCCGGGAGGCAAACTGGACTGTATTGGCAGATTTTTAGCCTGTACAGAACGAAATGGACAAGTCAGGTTTTGGACATATGTCGTTAAAAGTCCATATACTAATAATCTCCTTAGCCGAAAAACTGCCTGTGAAATGAAACTGGTGAGCAGGGTTGACTTCATTAGTACTGAGGATGATGTTTTTGGAGACTTTGGACTTTTAAATTGTGAACCAATCAAAATCGAGCTCAGACATGACGCCAAACCATACAGCCTTTCTACCCCTCGTCGAGTTCCTTTTCCATTACTGCCAAAAGTGGAAGAAGAGCTGCAGCGTATGCTCCGGTCAGGGATCACAACAGAAGTGACGGAAGCGACAGACTGGTGTGCTCCAATGGTACCGGTGGTGAAGAAGAACGGTAAAGTGAGAATTTGCGTCGACCTTAAGAAATTAAACGAAGCAGTAAAGCATGAGAGATTTATTCTGCCCACTCTTGAGGACATCGCACCACAACTGTCCGGTGCATGTGTATTCTCAACGTTAGATGCTTCTAGTGGGTTTTGGCAGATACCATTGGACCCAAGCTGTAGGAAACTCACCACCTTCCTCACCCCAGTGGGCCGCTTCTGTTTTCAGAGACAACCCTTCGGTATCACTTCAGCTCCGGAGATATTTCAGAGAGAAATGAGCACTCTTCTTAAAGACCATGCCGGCACTGTAGTTGTGATGGACGATATACTGGTGTTCGGTAGAGATAAGGAGGAACATGATAACAACCTCAAGGCAGTTTTGAAGACCATCAGAGAATCTGGTCTAAAGTTGAATAAAGAGAAGTGTCACTTCGGAAAATCTGAGATTCAGTACTTTGGACATGTCATCGGAAATGATGGAATCCGGACTGATGCAAATAAAGTGAGGGCCATAACTGAGCTTCCGAGCCCTAAGAATGTGACTGAACTGCGACAGGTATTAGGGATGATTAATTACCTGGGCAAATTTGTTCCGGCTCTTTCGTCAATTCTTCATCCGATGACTGAGCTACTGAAAAGTGACACAGAATGGGTCTGGGGTGAGGCTCAGACACAGGCGTTCAAGAAGGTCAAAAGCTTGTTGACTACAGCACCAGCACTAGCATTCTATGATGCCAACAGAACCACAGTGGTCAGTGCGGACGCAAGCAGCTACGGCCTCGGAGCTGCCCTGCTGCAGGAACATGAGAACGGACGACGTCCCATCGCTTTCTGTTCAAGGACATTAACAGAGACAGAGCGCCGATACTCACAAATCGAGAAGGAGTGCCTGGCTGGAGTGTGGGCATGTGAGCGGTTCTCTCGATACCTACAAGGTATGGACAAATTTGAACTTCAGACTGACCATAAGCCTCTTGTGCCCTTAATAAATGCATATGATATTGACAAAGCTCCCGTAAGATGTCAGCGACTACTAATGCGCCTGATGAGATTTAATGTCAAAGCAGTGCATGTGCCAGGCAAACAGCTCGTGGTGGCCGACACTCTGTCACGAAACCCATTGACACATCAGGGCGAGTCTGACACAGAGGATGACGTCAAGGCGTTCGTACAGGCAGTACTGTCTACTATGCCTATAAGTGAAGACAGGTTAAGTGCCATAAGGAAAGCCACGCAGGATGATTTAGATCTTCAGTCAGTTTGTAAGTACATTCACCAAGGCTGGCCCAGTCAGATGTCTCAACTGTCACACTCACTCCACGAGTTTCACACTGTCAGAGCTCATCTCTCAGAAATTGGTGGACTTTTGTTGTATAAAGACAGAATAGTGATTCCAGGCTCACAGAGACATGAGGTGTTACATCAGCTTCACACAGGCCATCAAGGTCTTACTAAATGTAGGGAAAGAGCTAACATGTCCGTATGGTGGCCTGGAATTGGCAAGAACATCACAAAAATAGTCGAGACGTGTGAGTTTTGCCAAGTCAACAAGCCCACACAAAACAGAGAGCCTCTGATGGTCACCTCCCTTCCCAGGGGTCCATGGCAAAAGATTGCGGCTGATATCTGTGAACTTAATGGCAAGAAATACCTAATAGTCGTGGACTATTATTCTCGTGATATTGAGATTGCTCAACTACAAGCCATCACAAGCCAGCAGGTAATCACACATCTGAAAAACATGTTTGTTCGATGGGGGATCCCTTATGAACTTGTGACAGACAATGCTACTCAGTTCACGGCCACTGAGTTTGCAGAGTTTAAAACGACATACAATTTCACTCACACTACTTCCAGCCCTCATTATCCGCAGGCTAATGGTGCCGCTGAAAGGAGTGTTGCTATTGCAAAGCGGATGCTCAGACAGCCAGATCCACAGCTAGCTCTGATGAGCTATCGTTCTACACCTATCAGTGCTACTGGACTGAGCCCAGCTCAACTTATGATCGGACGTCAGATCAGAACAACAATTCCGATGCTGCCAAAGAACCTGCTACCAAGTCCAATTGACTATGAACAAGTCAGATGGAAGGATAAACAAACCAAGCAGGCTTACCAGTACTTCTACAACCGACGCTACTCAGCACGTGGTTTACCCGACTTACATCCAGGACAAAGCGTGAAAGTCAAGTTGGATGGAGAAACACATCCGCAACGGTCGTCGGAAAAGCTCCTGAACCAAGGTCATACATTGTACAAACAAAGGAAGGTACAATCTCTCGTCGGAACCGGAGACACATCCAGAGTGTTCCGGAGAAGCCAGAAACACCTGAAACACCCGACAGACAGATTGTACATGGGTACAGTGAATTAACTGATGGACCCTCTCTTGAGACTGATTTATACACAAACTCTGAGAATGGGTCTAGTACCTCACCTCCCATCACACCACATATACGTACACCCACCTGCAAAAGAACCCTTGCTGGCAGAGAAGTAAAACAGCCTGCAAAGTTTCAGGATTATGTGTTGGGCTAGGTAATAATAACTACCATGCTGATGCTGGTGATAATGTTGATGTAAAGAGTTTTCTTGCATGCTAATTCTTATAGCATACTGTAAGCGCAGTACAGGAGGAAAAATCCAAATTAATGAATGCTGTAACATGTTTTGTTTATTGACAGGTTATGTCAAAGAGATTGGCTGTGGTAAACACTTGATATTGTTCTATATATCTTACATAATTATTTTATGAATAATCTGCCTCTTTCTTTGTTCCTGGAAATAATAATAATAATGCTGAGGTAGTAAAGAGGGGAGATGTGGTGATATATGTACAAGTTGTGATTGACTGTTAGCTGCAGGGTGATATATGTACAAGTTGTGATTGATTGACTGTTAGCTGCAGGGTCCAACGTTGCTGGGCAACGGGGGCGGGGTGAGGAACGACTGAGAGTTTTGTTCGAAACTGCGCATGTTAATAAAAGCAGACTGAGTTCATCATGAAGTGGCTGAGTTCATCATCAAGTTGGCTCAATATCATGACAAATAGCCAATCTAATTTCAGATTTGATGGAAATGACAGCTGCAGAAAAAAAAAAGATTCACAAAATTGACTTTCCATCTTTGGACATTGTTAGTTCCAAACAAAACAATAAAAAAAAAAAAAAAAAATTAAGAGTGTGAAAAGTGGTTTAAAATAGTTTGTTTCTAAAAGTCAACCGGGCCAAAAGTTCACATATTGAAACATACATTTTGAGCTGACAGACAGGAGGGGGGAAATGAGAGGTAGACATTTATCCATTATTACAGAGACGATAAAGAAAGATTGTTGTTTTGTAATCGTTAAACGTGGATTGCATAGGAAATATGGCAAAAGATTAGGCTAAAGGTTTGAATGTTGTTAAACTGGTAAAACATGGTAGGCCTAGCCTAGTAACGAAACTCGCGAGAAACACCGCGAGAATTTTTTTACTGTAGGTTTATTTCAGTTGAGGAAATGCAAACAAACAAGAACACAAATAAAAGAAAGAAAATAATCAAAACATAGCTGCTATACAGATTTTTATTTTTAAAATCGTCTTTGAAAATGTCAGTAGCTCTGATCAGTTATTTAATAATTCAGAAAAGTAAAAACAGCATGCATATTATATGTATTCACTGTTTGATCGAAGAGATTTTAAGTTTACAGTGCAAAACAAGAGCTGAAAATAATTACTGGAGCTCTTGAAAATAGGCTACTCGGGGATTCCGTGACGTGTTTGGGTGTGGCGTCATTTTTAACCTTTAGTTGTAGCCTATAGGCTACCTGTCGATACGGTTTAAATCGTTTTGCATATAGAGTTGCACAAGAAAAAGTATTAATAAGAAAAAAGTTTCCTAGTTTGTGCTAATTTAGGCTATTATTATGCGGACATAATTAAGTGGGTGCCTGATCGTACTATCAAAAAAGTGGCTCCGGTTTAAATTTCTGTGGGGACTCTTGTATCATTGACTAATCAAACAAAACAAAACAAAACTCAGCAAAGTTTCTCGAGGCTTCATTGCATCTTTCCACACCCTTCGGTAATCGAGAATAGGCTATTCCTGAACGCTGTAGTCATGACACGACAAACAACACGCTGCAAATAATTGAAGCTATTCAAACCAAAAACAAATCTGTATTCTCGTTTTCATTAAAAAAAATAGGCTATGACATGTCTGAAAAATCATACCTGTAAGTTTGAATGTGAGTTCGGGAACAGTTTTCCGACACAGATGTAAACTTTACGTTCTCCACCCTTTCACTTCCAGAAAGCGGCAACACCTGAGGGAATATACACACACACACACACACACACACACACACACATACATACGCGATGACATCACGCGGCACAGAGGTAAAGACGTAGTCGCATAATAATGGCAGTGAGCATGAAGAATTTATGACTTTGTATGATTTTCCTCTGCCAGCAAGGACTTTTAACTCTGTCATCACCAAAGCTTTATCTCCAAGTTATGTGCACTATATTTAAAGCTATTTGCTTTGAGAAAATAATGCCAAAAACTTTAATTGGATGGTGTTTGCCTTATTGATATATATTTTTTTAAATAATAAACATAATGCGTAACATAATATAGTTAGCCTACATGATATAGTTCACACATTCCCTATATGTAAATTGTTCTAGAACAATTTTTGACAGTTCACTGGAAACTATGCTATAGCATACTCCCGGAAAAATACTGCATTTCGAACACAATATCTATAAATCTTCAGATACTGCATCCAATTTGCTCCCAAAATACAAATTTTGCCGATGCTTCCAACTTCTGTAAACCTGAGGTAGATTCTTTGCCTCATTTATTTTATCAATATTATTAGATGCATTCTCTTTGGGATAATTTTTCATATCTCTTTTTATAAAATGTGATTTAAACTTTTCGCAAATTGTTGCTTATTGCTAAATATCTTTGTTTTGCATTGCACATTTTTATTCACATACTTTGCCTAGATTAGCCTGTACAGTAAAATTTCAAACTCATAAGTATAATAGATTTCTCGAGGACTATGATATTATCATATCATTATAATATTATGATATTATCTTGTGTCCTTCGTATACCTGTTTGTATTTTTACTTTTTCTTTTCATTTTATGTTCTTTGTATTTCAATGCAGTGCTGTTTCTTCTTTGCAATATAAAGCAAGTTGCACAACAAACAAAAGAAAACATGTCACAATAGTTTTTGTATTGTTTATTGTTCTTTATCACAGGCAATAATAGTGCACTTTTCATTTTTTAAATTATAACACAGACATTTATTTTCTTGTCATTATTTTTTTCACTCCAATTTAATGACTTGCATTTCTTATGATTTTTTTTTCCTACTGTGCGCAATGGGGAAGAAAGAGTACAGCTTTACAATCTTAAGAGGAGTAATCAGTTATGACGACAAAGATAATCAATAATCCTCAGGTGAATATAGAATGGATAAAGAATGACGACACGAGTAATATTTTCTGTTTACAATGAACAGAGATGGGGGGGGGGGGGGGGGGGGGTGAGCATACATTGGGGGCAGGCAGGACATATGTATATAATGAGAGAAGATGGAAGGGATGGTCTAAAGTATA